>NC_138187.1:123669590-123998253 GCF_964194105.1 Spermophilus citellus | reverse complement strand
CCAGCACTGCAAAACCAGACAAAAACCTCAAAGCTTCACATTGCCTACAGGATAAAGTACAAATTCCTTAGCATATCCTTCAAGGCTACTGGAGATTTAACCTCAACTTTTCTTTCTGGCCACATCTGCCATTTTTCCCAATTCACTTCTGATATTTTCCAAACACATCACTCCTCTGTGCTTTTGCACATGCTGTTTTGTTTCAGATATCCTTGCTACTTGCTATCTAGCACACTCATTTATTTATGCATCTTACTTAACAACAACCTACTGTTAGGTCTTCTCCCACTTTCCAAAGAGCATAGTGATTCCACACCCATTTCCTTCCATAGCTGCACCATTGTTTGGGGTATATATATTTATGATTGTTATGTCTTGTTGGTGTATGGTTCCATTGAGCAGTATGTAATGTCCATCTTTATCCCTTTTGATTAATTTTGGCTTGAAGTCTACTTTATTTGATATGAGTATGGAAACCCTTGCTTACTTCCGTAGTCCATGTGAGTGGTATGATTTTTCCCAACCTTTTGCCTTCAGTCTGTGTAATGCCTTTTCCTAACGGATGAGTCTCCTGTAGGCAGCATATTGTTGGATTCTTTTTCTTAATCGAATCTGCTAGCCTATGTCTTTTGATTGGTGAGTTTAAGCCATTAACATTTAGGGTTACTATTGAGACATGGTTTGTATTTCCAGCCATATTGGTTTATTTTTGTTATTTAACTTGTTTTTTCTCTTTGATTATTTTTTCCTTTAGTGTACTACCTCCCTTTGCTGGTTTTCATTGTTGTTTTTCATTTCCTCTTCATGAAATGTAGTTCTCGTTTTCTAGCTATTTTTTTTAACTTTTGTTTATCGTGGAAGGTTTTTATTTCATCTTCAAATCTGAAGCTTAATTTTGCTGGATACAAGATTCTTGGTTGGCACCCATTATCTTTCAGAGCTTGAAGTATATTGTTCCAGGATCTTCTAGCTTTCAGGGTCTGTTCAAATGGAGATCTACGCTGATAGCCACACCTACCAAAAAATGGCGAGAAAGGTTTTCCAAAATGGAGTCTCTCTGCTTCCAGCGCTGGGGTGTCTGGTAAAGTGGGAGGAGCTGGGATGGTCTTGTGCGATGGCTAGATTGCAGTCATGTGACTGGAAAACAGAGGCTCTGATTTCTGCACAGGTGGTCACAGCTCTCCATTTCCTTCCATAAATGATTAGTTCCTAAATGTCAGGACCATGTCTGTTCCTCAGTTTTCCAGCATTTGGCATAAGACCTAGCATTTACCAGGTACCATGGAAGAAGGTGAAAGTATACTGTAGCTTTCTCAACTACCTCGCCTCACAAGCTTGCACCACCACATTCAGCAATTGTTTTTTTTTTTCATTTTAATGTATAATAAAAAAGTGAATTTTGGTAACTTTGAAGAGATAAATATTATAATCCTAAGGACAGTAAAGTCTTCAGAGCAAAGTATTACCTCAATGTTGAGAAGAAAAATTATAACCACAGACAGTTTTGTGGTAGGGCTGTAGTCAGCTCAAGGGTATGAACGTAAAGCTATGCTAGTGACTTCAACTCAATAATATGAACATAAAGCAGTGACTTCAAGCTATGCTAGTCAGATCTGAGTGACAGCACCATGAGAACATACTAGTCTCTCTTGTCAAGGTAGCCCTTCTCTGGACATTGCTGTCCTGGTAAGGGGAATTCTGCCTCTCTTCTCACACTGATAATTCCCTACTTTTTTTTTTCTTTCTACACTAACCATTCTTTCTCTTAAAACTTTTGATATCTTTAGATACTTGTTAGAGTGTGCGTATACATACTTCTAAGGGTGCTTCAGTATCCACTCTAAGGATCACTTGCAAAAATAAAACTTGTTTTATAAGGAATGAATAGGAATCGTCTGGGCCTGTTTCTTTTACTTTTCTTTTTTTTTTCCCCCAATATAAGTGAATTTATTTCATGTTAGAGTTGTCAAATCTGACAACAGAACCATTTGCATACATAGTATTCTGGTGTTTTGTCTACTACAGTATAACAAATCTCCTGTAAAACAAGTGGCTTAAAAGAACTGCTGCTTAAGTATGGAGATTCCTGGGAAAGCTGGGAATGGAACCACCATTTGACCCAGCTATTGCCCTTCTCGGACTATTCCCTGAAGACCTTAAAAGAGTGTACTACAGGGATACTGCCACATCGATGTTCATAGCAGCACAATTCACAATAGCTAGACTGTGGAACCAACCCAGATGCCCTTCAATAGATGAATGGATAAAAAAAATGTGGCATTTATACACCATGGAGTATTACGCAGCACTAAAAAATGACAAAATCATGGAATTTTCAGGGAAATGGATGGCACTAGAGCAGATTATGCTTAGTGAAGCTAGCCAATCCCTAAAAAACAAATACCAAATGTCTTCTTTGATATAATGAGAGCAACTAAAAACAGAGCAGGGAGGAAGAGCAGGAAGAAAAGATTAACATTAAACAGAGGCATGAGGTGGAGGGAAAGGGAGAGAAAAGGGAAATTGCATGGAAATGGAGGGAGACCCTCCATGTTATACAAAATTACATATAAGAGGTTGTGAGGGGAATGGGAAAATAAACAAGGAGAGAAATGAATTACAGTAGATGGGGTAGAGAGAGAAGATGGGAGGGGAGAGGAGGGGGGATAGTAGAGGATAGGAAAGGTAGCAGAATACAACAGTTACTAATAGGGCATTATGTAAAAATGTGGATGTGTAACTGATGTGATTCTGCAATCTGTATTTGGGGTAAAAATGGGAGTTCATAACCCACTTGAATCTAATGTATGAAATATGATATGGCAAGAGCTTTGTAATGTTTTGAACAACCAATTAAAAAAATAAAATTAAATTAAAAAAAAAAAGAACTGCTGCTTATCTGCTCTCTGTTCATGGGTAGAGGGTGGTAGAAAAAGCTCATCTTTGTTCTATATAATATGGGTTGGTGGCTTGATGGACCAAAGGACCCATGATGGTTTCAATCACAGGTCTGCTGCCTTAGCTGGGATGGCCAGAATGGCTGGGGGGGCTGGCAGAACTTCTCCTCTCCTTTTATAATCTCTCATCTGCCAGAGCAACTACCTTCAGCAAAGTAGTCAGACTTTTGTGATAAGTTAGCTGCCCTCTAACAGAACATTTTGGTCTGAACTATAACCCTGTAAAATTCTTATGAAGTATTAACTCTCAGAAAACCTCAGAGATAGACACTTAAAATGAAGTAATATGGAAAGGTCCTAATCCAGTATGACTTGTGTAATAAGAAAAGCGGCACCACAGACATGCATGCACAGTGAAAAGGACACAGTGAGAAAGGACACAATGAGAAAGTGGTCATCTGTGAGCCAAGGGCAGAAGTCTCAGGAAAAACCAGCCTGCTGACACGGGCCTGTTTCTTCATCTGGGGATAATACTACAGTATTTTCCAATAAACTTTAAAGATTAATCAGATGAAATCCTGTTTATAATACTAGAGAGCATATATGATGGATCAAGGTAACTACTGTGTTTCCTCCAGATTATGACTTCAATAGTCTTCTATATTAGCTTCCACTTTTTATCCTCATAATTCACATAAAGAATTAAAAACAAGTGATAATGAAAACTGGGATTTAAAAGAAACATTCAGAATAAAATTAGCGACCAAAAAACAAAGAAATTAATGACAGAAGAAAAAGTTATGACACGTACCCATAAAACAATTATCTGAAGCTTCCTGCCATGCTTTCCCATTAATGCTGACGTTCTCTTGCACAGCTGATTCAAAGGTCTGCAATAAATTCACAGTAGTCAAGTCACTGAAAAACTTTTTAATGCCAAATCCAAGCATTTTGTCAAAATAATTTCAGATTTGTGACCATGTACATAGAAAAGTTAGAAACTAGCCTATTAGTGCATTTATTCTTTGCAATGAAGTAAAATTCCATTTTAGTCACTGAGATGTACTGATAACAATTTCAGCTATGATAGCCATTATGGTACCTGTGAGAAAATTTGCTGCATAATTTTAGAATATTCTTGTAAACAAATAAATTTTAAAAACCTGTATATAAAATTAAAAATAAAGGCTAACAATTTGGACTCAATTGAATCCCAGGTGTACTAGTGATACACATGCTGCAGAATGAATGCCACTGTTAACAAGAGGGAAAATAAACATCCTTAAAATAAACTAAAATTAATTTCTACTTTATAAATAACAATATTGGGGGAGGCTGGGGATATAGCTCAGCTGATAGAGTGCTTGTCTCACATGCACAAGGCCCTGGGTTCAATTCCCAGCACCACAAAAAAAAAGTTTTTTTTAGGGATGCAAAGACCAGAAAGACCTGAGATTTGCTTTAACACAATACAAAATAAAGAACTAAAGGAATTTGGTAGTGCCATTAAATTTTTAATGCATATTCCCTATTACCCAACAATTTCACTTATAGCAATATATCCAAATGGATTAGTTTCATTAAAAAATTAAAGAGGATGGACTCTTTATGGTATAGAATGTTCATTTCAATACTGTTTGAAATATGAAAAATTAAGGGGAAAAATAAAATTCAATTTAAAAATCAGGAAAATTGATAAATATCCACACCAGATGGTACTTTAAAAGAATATCATCTCTATATAACATTGACAGGGGGCTTGGGCTGTGGCTCAGTGGTAGAGTGCTCGCCTAGCATGTGCGAGGCTCTGGGTTCTATCCTCAGCACCACATATAAATAAAGTTATTGTGTGCAACTACAACTAAAAAAATAATCATACATCTTTTAAAAAATTGACAGGACGGACTGGGGATGTGGCTCAAGCGGTAGCGCGCTCGCCTGGCATGCGTGTGGCCCGGGTTCGATCCTCAGCACCACATACCAACAAAGATGTTGTGTCCGCCGAGAACTAAAAAATAAATAAAAAAAAAAAAAAAAAAAAAAAAATTGACAGGTAATAGTCAAAGACATATTTAGTTTTTTTAAAAAAAGGCAGGTCAGTAACAATTCATCAGCATGACACTATTAATGTAAGCAAGCAAGCAAAGAAAAACAGAAGGGGGAGTAAAACCACAAAAAAAGGTGTGTGTGGGGGGGTTTATTCCCCACCAGGTACTCTCCAAATAGTTATCTCCAGGAAGCTCTGAAGAGGGATAAGGAAAAGAAATTCAAAGCAGAATTTTGCTTAAATTTAAGCAAAGTAGAATTGCTTAAATTTAAATGCTACTGTTTAAATTTTTAAAAACGAGTATGTGTTTTGTACCACTTTTATAATTAAAAATAGGCATAAATCAAATAGCTGACAATTATAAAATGTATATTCTACAAGGATTTTATAAAGTAAAATTTAGGTTGAAAATGTTCATAACACAATACAAAATATGTATGGGCTTGCAAGAATTTATGTATGGACTTGCAAGAATCACCTAAGAATACAAATTGTCTTTGTAATACTCACTGCAGTCCGACCAATACTATTTTTGTAGAATAAATGCTACTATATTATACAGTTTTAGATGAAGAGCTACATCAATATAATTAAAGCTTATTTAAAATGAAACACAAGTTAATTTCCTTGGTAGTTAGTCTAAGCCTTCAAAAATTTATCTTGTTGATTCACTTTAAGATCTCACTAAAGAGGATATAAGATGTTAAGCCACATTCTGCTTTTTACATATGGTAATTAAGTGTTTAAAGTACCTTAACATTTCCTAAGATCAGAGAAACTCTATTATTATTATTGCAGTCCTCTTTCAAAAAAACTACTAAAAAAATGTTCTGAGGTATACTTCTATTCTTGCCTTTCTACAAAAGGGAATGACATGAACCACTGCATATAAAACTGGAATACAAATTACAACCTAAGGAGTCTCTCTCTCCTTCCTCCCTCTTCCCCCACCCCTCCATGAACCACTGCATATAAAATTGGAATACAAATTACAATTACAATTTAAGGAGTTTCTCTCTTCTCTCCTCTCCTCCCTCTCTCTCCTTTCTCTCTCCTCTCCCCTTTCTCTCCCCTCTCTTCTTCTCAATCTCTTCCTCTCTCTCTCTATCTCTCTTACTCCCTCTCTCTTACTCCCTCCCTATCCCCCCCACCCCCAGCAATACTGGGGAGTGAACCCAGAGGCACTCTACAACTGAGCTACAGCCCCATCCTTATTATTTTTGTTCTGAGACAAGGTCCCCACTAAGTTGCCTAGGCTGCCCTTGAATTTGTGATCCTTTTGTCTCAGCCTCCCAAGTACCTGAGATTACAGGCAAGCACCATCATTCTGGGACCCAAAGAATTTTCTTCATTCTTTTTCCATTTAACCTCTATTTTAACTCTTTGCACTGTGATCATTCATATTCACCAATGTGCTGCATTATAAGCTATAAATTATTTTTCTTGCACAGATTGTGTGTTTCCTTATGATAGGCACCAATTCCTCAATTTATTTCTTTTTTCCAACAACTACCATCTCCAGGGCTTTGCAAAATATCCGAGAAAGGAAGGGAAAATGTGTTATAAGGACTAACTTTAACATTAATGAAATTTATAAGCAACATATGTACCCTCTTCACTTATTTTAGACTTATAAAAAAAATGTTTTCGATCTGCTTCTAAGAGGTTCTAAAACGGCAAAAGGCCAAGACCAGGTGACTTTCCAGAATTACCCTTTCTTGGAGAATTCCTCAGAATGTATTATATGCCTGCTCCGTTCAAAAGAGGAATCAATAGACACGTACAAAGGAAAGTTAACACGTTCAGTGTATCATTACTTTAAGTGGTAAAATGGTACCTTGAGTTAAAGAAAACATTTTATTTCAATTAATTTAGCCTGTTTTTTCTTTTATAATTATTTATGCAGGTCGCCTTACATTTCTCCCGGGTCAGCACTGGTCCAAGTAATTAATAATACCCAGCTGATACTAACATCTATTTCGTTCTCCCCTCGCCCTTCTCAGGCTGCTTCTACAGCAGCCTGGGCACCGTTAATTCCGCTGAGGCCTGGAGTAGGGTCTTTCTTAGCCCGGAGACCCGGAGTACTGGGTAAGGAAGTGATAAACAGGCGGCAAACTTGGTCCGTACCCACAGCGCATCTCGCAGCGCGAGCTCCCGAATCTCCTCTGGCAGCGCGTCTCCGAGCTTTTGCACGAAGCGGCGGCACAGTTCTACCAGTTCCGTCACAGCTCTCTTCGAAGTGCAACGCACTCGGAAATCCTCTCGGGGGTTGGCTGGGCCTGCGGTCTGGCTGTCTGTCCCGACCACTATCTCTTGGTCCTGCGAAGGGGCGACAGCCACTGACTCAGAAGCCCCCGCCATTTTCCAGTTTGAACTGCAGGCGGGGACCCTGGGACCGGAAGTCCGAGTTCCAACTAGTGGAAGGAGCACACGTCCCGCCTGAAACTCGAGGGGACGCAGCCTAAGCGTTCCGGCTTTTGCTTCGCTATGCGTGTTTAGAGAAGTGGCGGCTGCAGAAGGGACGATGGGCGCGGTTGGCATGGGGCTGGTGGATTGTCACTGCCACCTGTCCGCTTCGGACTTTGATAGCGTATGTGAGAACGAGGCGGGGCTCGGGAGAGTGGGGAGGTTCTCGTCTTTCCCCCCGCCCCCCCGTAGATTATCTTTCTCTCCCCCCTTGGAGTGAAGTCCCCAAATCCCAGGCCTTGTCCGTGTCCCTTTGAGACCTGCCCGATTTCCTGCTTCACCCCAGTCATATTGATTTTTCTTTCTGGATTACAGTGAACTCTCCACAAAGCTTGTGTTTGCCGTTTCTGGTTCTTGAGAAGTCCTTTTTTCTACCTTCCCTGGACCGTGCTGCTTATCCCACATTCTCCAGAACACCCCCCACCACCACCACCACCACCGTCTGACACATCGCATGCTCCAGTTCTAATGAAGCAGAGAGGCAAACTAAAAGATTAACACTCACACTCACAAAAACAGTTTATAAAGTGTTTTGCCCGCTACGTTGGAAACGAGACTGCTAACAGAGAAGGAAGAGCAGGTGTCTATTTCAGGGGGCAAACTTCTTAGGAGGTGAGGCTTATGGCTGGGAAAATAAAAGAGCCAGCCAAGGCAAGGGGCTGAATATATGGCGGTTTAGTGGGGCAGGCAGGTTGCAGGTCCCCAGGATAAAATTTAGCGCATTCCATTTACCAAAAGGCTGGATGAGCCTGATGAGCTAGAAAGAGGGAGGAATGAAGCTAGACTGAAGAGGTTTGTAAGAGATGGGTAAGGTAAATCATTAAGGAATTTGAATTGCATTAGATGCACAATTTTAATTCCATTAAAAGTGGGTTTGGGGATTTAATAAGGCTGATCAAAGAATACAAGGTAGATCAGTTAAGAGACTTTTACAGTATACAGACAAGAAATGATGCTTAGTGCTGTAACAGTGATCCACTTTGTGCTTTGAATATAGCCCTTGCTGCTCTGCCACTGAGGCTTATTTTAAAATGGACATGTTTCTTTCACTTTCTCTCTCCTTCCCTTTCTCTAATCTCTCCCTCTCCGGAATTTTCCCCTCCCTAATTTCAGAGCAAACAGGATTATCTTTCTTTCCCATCCTAGGCAGTTATCTGGCCTTGAGCACACACTCAGAACAGGAATAGAATAGAAGTGATTCAGACTTGGGGGATCTTAAGAGATGACTAGCTCACAAATAAACAAGTGAATTACAACTCTGGACAGAAAACTACAGGAACTTAGCCTTTGAATCGCCTTTTTTAAAAAAATTATTAATATATTTTTATGTGGTGCTGGCTGAGGATCAATCCAATGCTTCACATGTGCTAGGCAAGTGCTCTGCCACTGAGCTTCAGCCCCAGCCCCCTGAATCACCTCTTTAAAACTCCCCTATTCCAAACATCTTGCTGAGTAGAATATAAAAGTTAATGTAAAGTTCTTAACTATAAAGGGTAGTCTTTTAAAATAGATGCATTGACTTGTCTGTAAATTTTGAAAAGGTCAATTATGACACAACGTATAGGTAGCTAATCACAATTTAGGGTAACACTGGGATGTATGGATTATGAGATTTTGGATTCTGGAGCTTTTTCTGAGTACCTAACACTGGTTTTTTAATATTTTGAGGTTTCTGATGAATTTCTACTGTTTTATATTAAAATATGTAATGTTATATAAGGGCTTTAGTATTCCAGATAGTGGGAGTGGCTTTTTCATGGTATATTGTTGTTTTATTTAATCAAAGTATTTTTCTAGTTTATTAGAAATATAAATAAACTACCCTCTCCCATCCCCCTGATGAACAGAATCACAGCCTCTGTGACAGGAGTCCCTAGTGTTTTCTCCTTTGCTAGCAAAGCAATGAAACTTTGTTTTCCTTTCTTCTCAAAACTATGCCCTTATTATTGGATTGATATCAGAGACAAGGACTGAGCTTTTGGTAACAGTACTATAATGATAGTGGAGGAGTCTGGAAGGAGTAGATATATTCAAGAAATATTTTAGAGATAGACTCTATTATACTTGCTAAGGAATTGGATGTGGAGAGGAAGGGAAAGGGAAAAATCAAAGTAGTCTCATGTTTTACTGTAGGGAGAATTGTGGTGCTGCTTACTAGGATTGGTGGGGAGGTAAGCAAAAGAAATTGGTTTGTGGGAAGAAAAGAAAGATTTATACTGGGAACAGGTTGGAAAGCCTGATCCGTCCAAGTGGAGCAGTCATATAGTCAATTTTAAATATGAATCATGGGTTCAGGAGAGAATTGTAGATTCAATAAAATGATTTTTTAATTTTTTTTAAGTTACAGATAGACATAATACCTTTATTTTATTTATTTATATGGTGCTGAGGATCAAACACAGTGCCTCACACCTGCTAGGCAAGTGCTCTACTACTGAGCTAAAACCTCAGCCCCAATAGAATGATATTTAAAACTGAAAACAGATGAGATCCCTTAATGCACGTGGAGAAGGAAGAGCAGAAGGAGAAGTCAGGAGAAGAAGGGAAGCCAATCATGAAACTAACAAGTAGCTGTCGGTGATAAAATGGTGGTTGTGCAAAGCAAGAGTGGAAACTCTTTCAAAAAGGAAAAATTAGACAAATCAGGGGTTCCTAGTGCTGCTGAGAGGTAGAGTAAGAAGAGAACAGAGAAATATCCTTGATGTTTGACAATAGCAATTTCTTTTTTAGTGCAGTGACAAAAGAAGCCAGACTTGAGAGTAACAGGAGATGGGTCAGTGTAGGCTCCTCACTTTCCACCATCCTGTTCCTTGCTAACATTGTCATTCTTTATGGTTCCTTAACTGCATCAATATACACAGCCAAGGAGTCATTACTTATTCATCTAATTGTGATAATCTATGCTTATTTTAGGATCTGGACGATGTGTTGGAAAAAGCCAAGAAGGTAAGTCAGTACCTATAATTGTCTCTCTTGTTCTTCTTTGTTTTTCCTGCTAATCTCAAACTGTGACTAATTTCATGCTGAAACAGTTTGAAGTTTAGATATACTATGTTGATGTTGTTTCAGTAGTTAATAATAAGTGGCATTTGTACAAATGCTTACTCTATTCCAGGAACCAAGCTAAGCCCTTTCTGAATTTTATCTCACTTAATGTTTTATAACCTTCTGAGGAAGTACTATTTTGTAGCCAACCATTTCCCATTTGATAGATGACACAGTTAAGGCCGAGAAATTAGTAACTCTAGTTCAAAGACACATGCTAGTGAAGTGATAGAGACAGGTTAGTCTGAATTCAAAACATATTCCTGAAACCACCATTCTTACTAGTCTTGTATAACAGAATGGTCCATCTGTAAGTTCTTAAATTCACATTATTCTAGAGATATATTATAAAAGTTTTCTGAAACATTTTTATTTCCTAGAAAAATTATTAATTTTTGGAAATGTTTATGAAATCCATTATAACTAGCCTTTCTCGGTCTAATCAGAAAGTGGTAGAGTCTGGGTGTGGTGGCTCATGCCTGTGATCCCAACTACTCAGGAAGCTGAGGCAGGAGGATCATGAGTTTGAGGACAGTCTGGGCTACTTAGTGAGACCCTGCCTTAAAAAAGGCTAGGAAAAAGGGCTAGGGATGCAACTCAGTGGTAGAGCACTTGCCTAACATGCCTAAGGCCCTGGGTTGGATCCTTATTACTTGGGGGGGCTGGGGGTGGGGGGAGAGTAATAAAATTAGAAATGATTGCCAATATCTTTTTACATTCAGCCTAATTAGGTGGGTGGGCTTTAGAATCCCACAGGCCTAATGACCTATTTAAGCTATTTGACTGTATTAAAAACTCTGTCTACTGATCTATACAGTGTATTATAACAATACATACCTCCTACATCTGTGTATATTAAGGGAGATAATATTTATATTAACTGAGCCTGGGGCCTGAAACAGTAAGTACTCAGTGTTAGCCATTATTATTATATTAATAATAAAAGTCTGAGTAAATAAAAATAACTAAATTTAAAATTTGAATTTGAATTAAATGTGTGATGTGTACTGTTTGGGACTCTTAACTATTCTATTTTTTTTTTCAGGCCAATGTTATGGCCCTTGTAGCAGTTGCTGAACATTCAGGAGAATTTGAAAAGATTATGCAACTTTCAGAAAGGTACTCCTTCTAATTAAAATTTTAAAGAATTGCTATTAAGGACACTTATATCAGTTATATAACATCAAATATTTATTTTTAAAGAGAATGGGAGGAAAAGCATATTAAAATAGTCCTAAAATTATATTCTTTTCTACTTTAGAGTGACACTGTAGTTGCCTACTCTATATTCCTGTGTTCTTAATTTATTCTACATTTTTAGATACAGCGGGTTCATTCTGCCATGCTTGGGTGTTCACCCAGTTCAAGGACTTTCACCAGAAGACCAAAGAAGTGTTACATTAAAGGTAATAGTCATATAAAACAAGACCCATAAAAATGATAATAACTTTTAAAAAAATTTTTTTAGTTGTAGATGGACATAATACCTTTATTTTATTCATTTATTTCTATGTGGTGCTGAGGATCAAACCCAGTGCTTCACACATGCTAGGCAAGAGCTCTACCACCAAGCTCTACCCCAGCTCCTGGTAATAACTTTGACCCAGTTATCCTCCTCTTTCTAATTTATATTCTAAGAAAGTAATCCATTTTTTCACAAAAAAATTTGTTATGACATTATTTATAGTAGAGAAAAATAGAAACAGCCGCAAGGTTCAGAAATAAAGGAATCATTAACTGACTTGTAGAATGTTAATTATAATTCAGTTATAGAAAATGAGAATTATGAAGTTATTGTAGCACATGAAAAATGTTTACTATAATAAGGAGAAAAACAATACCAAATAGTTTATTGACTATTAGTAACATTCATGTAAAAACGTATTCCAAGCCGGGCACCATAGTGCACACCTGTAATCCCAGCGGCTTGGGAGGCTGAGGCAGGAGGATTTCAAGTTCAAAGCCAGCCTCAGCAAAAAGCGAGGCACTAAGCAACTCAGTGAGACCCTATCTCTAAATAAAATACAAAAATAGGGCTGGGGATATGGCTCAGTGGTTGAATGCCCCTTAGCTCAATCCCCAGTACCCCCCAATAATAATAATAATAATAATATATTCCGCAAGGAAAAGACTGGAAAGAAAAACACAGAAATGATAGTAATTATGATGATCTGATAGAATTATAAATTACTTTATTCCACATTTTTTTGTCCTGTAGTCATATTTCTTTGGGGAAAAAAAGTGGTATAATATATCTAGAAAAAGAAAGATACAAAGATTCACAGGTATAATGTGAATAGGTGGGTTCTCTGAACATGAAAGCATCTCTTCAGAATTGCTCTTAAGCTATTAAATTGCATTGATATTATACTCTCTCTAAAAACATCCTATCCACAAGGTTTCATGACTCACAGTATTCAATATGTGTTATATTTCATGCTTGTCTCCTGACTCAGCATCATGAAGATGCACAATTTTTTGAGTTTTTTTATTATATATTGGAGTTGATAGATCATTTCAAAGAAGTAATTACCCTTTGGTTACCTATGAATAAGTTATAGGGCCATCGACTTTTATACTAATGAAAGTTATTTAGTATATTCCTACATTAAAGATGGTGACAAGGTGTGATTTATATTTTAAAAAGATCCCTTTGTCTACGGTATGAAGAATGAATTCTGAGGAGGGCAAAAAAGAAAAAAGGATAGTTAGAAGGCTATTGCAGTAGTCCACGTGAGAATAATGATGGGTTGAACCAGAGTGATAGTAGTACAGGTAAAGAGAAGTGAATGAATTTGGCGTATGTTTTAGATGGCTTTTCACCACTATGACCAAAATACCCAGCAAGAACAACTTAGAGGGAGTAAAGTTGATTGGGGGTTCATAGTTTCAGAGATTTTCATCCATAGACGGCAACTTCATTGCTCTGGGTGAGGCAGCACATCATAGGGAAAGGCCCAGTGCAGGAAAGCTGCTCAGCTCATAGTGAGATCAGGAAGTGGAGAGAGAAAGAGGAAGGGACTGCAGGTAGAACAGCCCTTCCAGGGCATGCCCCCAGTGAACCACTTCTCTAGCCGGGATGGACTGATTAGGTCTCATAATCTAATCATTTTACATTTAAATACTCCTGCATTAACAGGAAACTTTGGGGGATACCTTATATCCAAACCATAACAGCAAATATTTTATTTCAAAATAAAATTGCTTTGCCGGGCATGGTGGCACTTGCCTGTTATCCTAGCATCTCTGGAGGCTGAGGCAGGAGGGTTGTGAGTTCAAAGCCAGCCTCTGCAATTTAGCAGGGCGCAAAGCAACTTAGCAAGACCCTGTCTCAAAATAAAAAATAAAAAATTTTAAAGGCTGGGGATGTGGCTCAGTGAGTTCAATCCCTGAGTACCAAAAAAAAAAAAAAAAAGAAAAGAAATTGCTTTTAATTCACTTCAGGTAAAAATGCTTATCCTCTTGTCCTCCTGAGTTGTTGAGTATGATACAATTAGCTAAACTGCCAGAGAATCACAATCCAAAATGTTGGAAACCAGAGCAGGACAGCACTCCGAAGGATCTCTACTATTTATATAGAGGTCTTTACCATAAGTGTTCATTTAGTTAACCAGTGTTTACTGAGCACCTACTATGTGCCAGCCCCTGCTCTGAGCACTAGAGACCTGACAATGAATAAAAGCCCTCTCATGGAAGCTAGATTTTAGGTGGGACAATCATCAATTATATAAACCAGAAAACTTTCAAAGCACTAAGTGCTTTGAAAAAAAATTAAAAATGATTATTTGATAGGAATTTGGATGGTGTTTTGCTGTTGTTGTTTTGTTTAGTTTTACTTTATATTTTTTTTTTTTTGAGGTACTGGGGATTGAAGAAATAGAAGGCTGATATGGCTAAAGGGATAGAGAAAGTGGTAATGATAGAATCAGAAGAATTGGACAGATATCTCATAAAGACCTTGTTCGATTTTAGTTTACATGTAATGGAGGATGTAAAGTGTGGAGTGACAAGACGAGATTTATGTCTTTAAATGATCCAGTTGGCTATAATAATCCAAAATTTTACCAAATTATACTTCCTAACTAACTGCCAGGAAATGTCTGTAAACAGAGGGCAATGATTAAGTGGGACTCTTCGTTGAAAAGTCATATTTTTATAATCTGAATAGGTATGGGATAAGTTTCTACTCAGACTATAGGTAGAAGTACTCACAATTATAGAAGGGTTACTATTCTTAGTTCACTAACTGGTTAAATACATTAAATGTATATAAAGTATTGGCATAGCATAGAGCCTAGCACTCAATGTGTACTCATGAAATAGTAGTTCCCTTCTTCCATTTTAACAAATTTACTTTTTGTTCTCCCAGGATTTGGATTTAGCTTTGCCTATCATCGAGAAGTATAAGGATCAGTTGTTGGCAATTGGAGAGGTAAGGACCCATTAGCTGATCAAATAACTTTTAATCTAGACCTCCAAATGAAATATGATAGGTGAAAATAATCTTTAGTTTCATATTGGTGATTATAACTGACTTGAATAATTATGTTCACTTCATTCAGCTGAATTTGTTGATAGTTCCTCAATAAGCAAAAGAGCATCGGGATGAAAGAATAGAAAACCATAGGCTTATATTAATAAGAGAAACTATTCTAATAGCATTTCTAAATACTTTGCTTTTTTTTCTCTCTCTTTTGCTTAAACGTGGGTCATTGCTTTGGTTAGTTAAAGTAGTGTGTGTGTGTGTGTGTGTGTGTGTGTGTGTGTGTATCTCTTCATAAGTAATTTAAAAGCAAACTTTAAATAGGGTATAGTTTGTAACAGTTTTATTTAATCACCTATTAATAAAGTCCATTCCTTATTCAAGATAGAAGAATAACACTCAAACTTAGAATATAGATAATAGAATGCATGCCAATATAGTATCAAAGGAAACAGTCATCTATAATCTATGCTGTCCAGTGTGATAACCACATGTAGCTGTTGAACATTTGAAATATGAGTCCTCCAAATTGAGATGGGCTGTAAGTGTAAAACACATACTGAATTTCAAAGTCCAGTACCCCCTCCCAGAAAAATAATATAAAAATTTCAGGTTTTTGTACATGTTAAAATGATATTTTTAATCTACTGGGTTAAATAAAATAAAGTTTGTCATTAAAATTAATTTCACTTGTTTTTTTTTCAATATTTTTAATGTGGCTACTATAAAATGTGAATTCCATATATGGCTTATGTTATGTTTCTACCACATAGCACTGATTTATAGAATCTCTTTGGGGATTTATTAAGCCATAAATATGTAATTTCCTTTATTTTTCTGTTACAGGTTGGACTAGATTTCTCTCCCAGATTTGCTAACACTGATAAACAGAAGCAAGAGCAAAGACAAGTTCTAATCACACAGGTCCAATTAGCCAAAAGACTAAATTTGCCTCTGTAGGTTTACTTATCTTTCTGTATTAATAGCTATAGAGCAAATTAAATAATGAACAAAGAATCCTCCTGAAATGGAGTTCTGCATCTCTTTTTCTCTAAATTATTGAACAAAAATAATACTTTCAGATTTCCAAGTATTAAAAGGAATTTTGTTGTTATTAAACAGAAATGTTCACTCACGCTCAGCTGGAAGACCTACCATCAGCCTCTTGCAGGAACAAGGTATTTAAGATTCCTAGTTCATAATATCATACAGCAAGCCACGTTTTGATTTGATTTCTTAAAGGGAAATGAATGAAGCAAGAGCAAAGATAGAAATCAACTAAGGTGATTTTGCAAGTCAGGGTACTTTTTACAAAGGTTTCACACAATATATTTAACAGGACAGGATAGAGCAAATGAAAACTTGAATCAATTTATATTCCTTACTTTAAAAATCAGTAGCTCCAGTTTGGTTTCTTTTTTTTTTTTTCTTTTGGTACCAGGGATTGAACCCAGTGAGGCTTAACCACCAAGCCACATCACCAGCCCTTTTTTTATATTTTATTTAGGGACAGGCCGTCACTGAGTTGCTGAGGCTGGGTTTGAACTTTCGATTCTCCTGCCTCAGCTTCTCACTGCTGGAATTACAGACATGCGCCACTGCGCCCAGCAGCAACTTCAGCTTCTAAATCACCATGAGTAACATGAAAGAAGAAAACAAGGCAAGGCAGGGCAATCACACAACAATCATCTTGGATCAATGTTTTGTATGTTTTCTGTCTATTGCTTCACAAAATGGTACTGTACTGATTGTGGCCATCATACATAAAAGGCACTGTCATCTTCATGGTTGTCACTAAAGTTAAAACATCTTATAGCATTATTGTTTTTAAATGCCATCCACAGTAAGAAATTTTCTTTATTTTGAGACTCATATGCACATAAATAAAGCTAACATTTTTCATAAGCAGCACATACATGTGTATTTGTATGTAAATATATTTACATAGCACTCAATGTGTACTCATTGAGTTTAAGTGTATGCAAGCCCATGCTTGTGGGTTATCACCTACTAAAATTGATTTCATAGCCCATTTATTGTCATAACCCATAAATAGTCACACATACCACTTGAAAAAACACTGTCAATTAATGAAGCAGATGTAATTGCCTGCAATTAAACATGTATTTCTCGGTGATGAATACTGAATCCTTCTGAAATCACTGAAAACAGGATTTTTTACAATTTTTTTATTTTTAGTTCTAGATGGACACAATACCTTTATTTATTTATTTTTATGTGGTCCTGAGGATCGAACCCATTGCCTCACATACAAGGCAAGTGCTCTGCCTCTGAGCCTCAACCCCAGCCCCCTGAAAACATGATTTTTATGCTGACTGAGCAACTGTACTTTAAGAACTAGAGTTGATTTTATGAAGCCAACTGTTAACTGTTTAACTTGTGTGTCATCTAGCTCTCCATTTCTTCTTTATTAGCATTTTTTTTTAGGAAAATAAATGTGCCTAAAAATCTTCTATTAGGGGCAATAATTTGACAATTCAAAGACTTCTGGAAAAAAAATCTGATGGTATAGGCAGTTTAAATAATTGTTTTTAAAATTGTTTCAATTTTATTTAAAAAGAATTTATTTTTAATATTTATTTAGTTGTAAATGAACACACAGTATCTTTATTTATTTTTATGTGGTGCTGAGGATTGAACCCAGTGCCTCACACATGCAAGGCAAGTGCTTTACCACTGAGCTACAGCCCCAGCCCAAGAATATTTTTTATTCTATTTATTGAATGCTGTATTTATCTACCCTGAAGTCATAGAATCTTGCCTTTATATCGCAGTAACCAGGATTTACTTAGAATTTCAAATCTCTGTTGTTCAATTTGACTAAAGAGAAAAACTTTTCTTAAGGAAACAAAGTGGAACACTAATTTATCTTTAATTTTGGAAGGTGCTGACAAGGTACTGCTGCATGCGTTTGATGGCCGGCCATCTGTAGCCATGGAAGGAGTAAGAGCTGGGTACTTCTTCTCAATTCCACCTTCTATCATAAGAAGTGGACAGGTAAATTTTTTCATTAAAAATTATCATCCGGGGCTGGGGATGTGGCTCAAGCGGTAGCGCGCTCACCTGGCATGCGTGCGGCCCGGGTTCGATCCTCAGCACCACATACCAACAAAGATGTTGTGTCCGCCGAGAACTAAAAAATAAATATTAAAAAAATTCTCTCTCTCTCTCTCTCTCTCTCTCTCTCTCTCCCCTCTCTCTCCTCTCTCACTCTCTCAAAAAAAAAATTATCATCCGATACTTTGTGAAATATACTTTAAAATATAGGCTTTGACAACATACTTATGATACTTTTCTAGTTACATTTCAAAAATTAATATATCATATATATATATATATATATATATATATATATATATATATATATATAAATTAAAAATATATTACAGACCAAAATATAAGAGCTAAAATTTATAAAACCCTCAGAAGAAAATAGGTCTAAATATTTTGACCTTGGTTTTGCAATGGTTTCCCTAGCTACAACAACAAAAACATAAGCAACCAAAGAAAAAAAATAAGTATTAGACATTATCAAAATTCACAACTTCTGCAATTAAAAAAAAAGACATATACTTCAAAGCATACTGTCAATAAAGTGGAAAGACAACCCACATAAAGAGAAAAAATATCTGCAAGTCATGTATCTGATAAAAGTTCAGGTAGAATATGTAACATACCATTACAGCTCAATAATTAAAAAAAAAACTTGATTTTAAAAATTGGCAAAGGATTTACAAAGATATTTTTCTCAAGAAGACATCAAGTGACCATAAGTGCATAAACATGCTCAACATTATTCTCCATTATGTTAATGCCAATCAAAGGCACAGTGAGATGCTACACCACCCAACTCAGTTTAGTAGTTCCTCAAAAAATTAAAGGTAGATAGAAAGAAACACTGAATGTGGCAGTGGTGGGCCAATGACAGAATTCTCTTCTTTGGGTCTTTCAGAAGATAATGTGATATCAGATATTTGAATTTCTTGGGACTGAGGATGTGACTCAAGCGGTAGCGTGCTCGCCTGGTATGCGTGCGGCCCGGGTTCAATCCTCAGCACCACATACAAACAAAGATGTGTCCGCCAAAAACTAAAAAATAAATATTAAAAAAGTTTTCTCTCTCTCTAAAAAAAAAAAAAAGATATTTGAATTTCTTGATGGACATACTTCATTTTTGCTATGGTTATAACTAGAAGCTTAGTTCCCTGGAAGCTTTGAATAAGTTTGTCAATGAGTGTTTATATTTTAACAATAACTGTTAATAGTGGAATGATGTGAACATAGTAGGCATCCAGGTAGTATTTATCAATTTACTATTAAAACCTGAATTTTAGTTTCTTCTGGAATGATGCATGTGGGTTTAATATTTTATCTGTATTTTTCACGTTTTAATTTATTGGCTTTCTCTTTTCTCTAAGAAGCAGAAACTTGTGAAACAGTTGCCTTTAACTTCGATCTGCTTAGAAACAGATTCACCTGTGCTAGGACCAGAAAAACAGGTAAATGATTTTTCAATTTGAATATTATTTAGGTTGTATCTTTCATGTTAGCTGTTTCAGTTTAACTATGTTTTTCAGCATAGTGTAAATACAGTGGAATCCTAATGCTAGGTTGATTGTTTACATTGAGTTTTTTAAAATTATTTTTTAGTTGTCAATGAACCTTTATTTTGTTTATTTATATGTGGTGCTGAGAATCAAACCCAGTGCCTCACACATGCTAGGCAAATGCCGTGTATTGAGTTTTTTCCTAAATACAGCTGTTATGCTACATAGAATGTAATTTGTTAGAGAGCATGCCCGAATTTACAGTGTCTAGAACCAGAAAGATTTGATTCAAATTTTGTTTCTGTTGCTGACTAGATAACTTTGGGTAAGCTTTTTAATCTCTCTGAAACTGTTTTTTTTTCTTTCATTTATAATATGTGGGCAAAATAATACTATAAGGATTATGGTAAGGACTATATGAAGGTACGTGAAAGCACCTAACAGTAGCTGGTATATTGTAGGTGATCGATAAATATTCATTTTTCTCCTTTTAATTAGCTTGTTATTATGTATTTCTTTCATTACAAGTATTGATAGAATCATAGATTTGTGTATCTGACCTTTGCTATAGTATCTCATTTTGTTATTGTAGACCACAAAGAATCACCTTTTAAATTTCATACTTTCATATTGCTATATTGGCTATATATTTATTATACAGCCAATTATATAGCCAAATTATATATAATTTTCTGAAAGGAAGTCATAGCATCTGCTTTTTATTTGCTTTAGATAGTGTCTGTTACAGTTAGCTCATAATGTACAATTTGATAAGTGCTTGTGATGTCCATTAGATCTGTGTCTCTACACCTCCAAATTCAGAGAACTGTCCCTCAAAATTTGGAGGTCTAGAAGCATCAGAAATCATTATGTGGTTATTAACAAATGATGATTATTTGTGATCTCGATGTGAATTATACTAATTAATATCCAATTAACTACATTTTTAGTGGAGAGGGTACTGGGGATTTCACTCAGGGGCACATGGCCACCGAGACACATCCCCAGCCCAATTTTGTATTTTATTTAGAGACAGGGTCTCACTGAGTTGCTTAACACCTCACTTTTGTTGAGACTGGCTTTGAACTTGTGATCCTCCTGTCTCAGCTTCCCAAGCCAGTAGGATTATAGTCGTACACCACCATACCTGGCTAATTAACTACATTTTTGTAAATCATTTTTTATCAGAGTATAAAAGCCAGGAATGAGAAAGTAGAGGATCATAACTTCTTTTTTCTATTTGAGTATAGGTCAGAATAGTATAGAATTACTGTCCTGACATGTTAAATGAAAGAAAAGGATCTAGCATTTTTCTCCTAAACAAGAATAAATTTTGAATGCTGTTATAACTCAGTTTTTTTATTTGTATTTAGATGATTTAACAAAAACTGAGTTTGTGGCATAGTGCCTTGTACTAAGTAGGTATTCAATAAACATTTTTTGTATGTATGTATATAGATGTGTGTGTGTGTGTGTTTGGTGGTGCTGGGTATCAAACCCACAGCCTCACTAGCCAGGGCTCTACCACTGAACTACTTCCCCAGCCCTAAATGTTTATTCTGGAAAGTTAGAAATAGGGAAGATCATGAACAAGAAAATAAAACTATCTGCCACATTATAATAGTTACAGGCATAAACTCTAAAGTCAGATTGCTTAGGTTTAACCTCAGCTGGCCTTCTTGCTATCTGTGTAGGATGTTTTTTTTACCTACTAAAAAAAAGAGGTACTACTAGTAATACTACCTACTGCATGGAGTTATTTTGAGGATTAAATGAAATATTTCATGAAAAGTTTAGAACAGAGAGTCATCTATTAAAAAAGCACTAAATAAATGTAAGTTCTCTGTCCTTCCAGACTTTTTATATCCATGTATGTATATACATATATTTCATAAAAATAGGATTAGCCTGAATGTATTATTTCATAATTTCCTTTTATGTGTGCACTTCTGCATATATTAACAAATATACTTTCCACATCATGTTTAACAACTATATAATATTCCAGTGTTAAAAGTAAATATGCAATCAGGTTCTTGAAAAATTGTGCTCTATATGTGTAATATAAAATGAACTGCATTTTGCCATCATATATAACAAATTAGAATAACTAAATAATTTAATTTTGGGCTGGGGATGTGGCTCAAGCGGTAGCGTGCTCGCCTGGCATGTGTGCGGCCCGGGTTTGATCCTCAGCACCATATACAAATAAAGATGTTGTGTCCGCTGAAAACTAAAAAAAATAAATATTAAAAAATATTTTCTCGGGGCTGGGGATGTGGCTCAAGTGGTAGCGCGCTCGCCTGCATGCGTGCGGCCCAGGTTCGATCCTCAGCACCACATACAAAGATGTTGTGTCTGCCAAAAACTAAAAAATAAATATTAAAACATTCTCTCTCTCTCTCTCTCTCTTTCTCTCTCTCTCTCTTTAAAAAAACAATATTCTCTCTCTCTCTCTCAAAAAAATAATTTAATTTTTTTAAAAAAGTAAATATTTGGGCTGGGACTGTGGCTCAATGGTAGAGCACTCAGCATGGGCGGGACCTGAGTTCGATTCTCAGCACCACATAAAAATAAAGGCATTGTGTTGTGTCCATCTTAAAAAAAAAAAAAAGATTCATTCTCTCTCTCTCTCTCTCTCTCTCTCTCTCTCAAAAAAAAAAAAAAAGTAAATATTGGCTGGGTGCAGTGGTGCATCCTATAATCCCAGTGGTTTGGGAGGCAGAGGCAGAAGGATTGTGAGTTCAGAGCTAGCCTCAGCAAAAGCTAGGTGTTAAGCCACTCAGTGAGACCCTGTCTCTAAATAAAATACAAAATAAGGATGGGGATGAGGCTCAGTGGTCAAATGCCCCTGAGTTCAATTTCTGGTTCAAAATAAATAAATAAATAATAAATATTAACCATTTAGATTGTATTATAAACAATGTGATAAACATACTTGAACATAAATTTTTGTGCACATTTTTTATTGTGTTGTTAGGCTACATTAATTACTAAGGTTTTTTAACTTTAACAATTAATTTTATTCCTCTGAATATTATCACCATGAGTAGATGCTTATTAATAACAACAGTAATTTTTTTTATTTCATCAAATCTAAATGCTACTGATTATAGATACAATATGTTAAGAAAAGAAAAACACTGCGTGTTGTACTAAGACATGCCACTGTGTGTCAGTAAAATATATATATATATATATATATATATATATATATATATATATTATCCATTACATTATCCATTATATATTATATATATATATATCCATTTCAGAGATGTTAAAATGGGGTATCTTGGAATCAGTGAAATTCCAGTACATAGGCTACCTGGTCTTTCCAGATAGATGGTGTTTTTCTTTTAGTCAAACTGTCATATAACCTGTGAGGTAAGAGGCCAAGCAATAGCTCCTTTTGGAGCAACTTACGCAACAAACTAAAGAACAGTTCAGTTGATCCATCAGACAAGCTAGTCTCCAAGTGTTCACTATTTCATATTGCTTCATATGCTAGGAACTGGGACTTTAATTGTTAATACCCCAAGGCAGGAGCATAGACTTAGAATCAATATTGCAGAGGTACCTTTTCTCCTGCCTTCATCAACTTATTAAAAAAAAACACTCCAATTTTAAAAAGTAAATTAATTTAAAGGAAAAAAAACAAGATGATCTTATCAGAAAAAAAGATTTTATCAGTTGTTTTTTATTTGTTCTTTTTAGGTATATGTGACAGAGTATATTTTGACATTATACAAGGATTGGAACTTATTCTAATTAGGATCCCATTCTTGTGGTTGTACACAATGTGGAGTTACTCTGGTCAAGTATTCATATATGAACATAGGAAAGTTATGTGGGATTCATTGTACTGTCTTTCCTATTCCCATCCCCCCATCTCTTCCCTTCATTCCCCTTAGTCTAATCCACTGAGCTTCTATTCTTCCATCCCCTACTCCTTTTTTGTATGTTAGTATCAGCATATAAGGGGAACATTCAACCTTTGCTTTGTGGGGATTGGCTTATTTCACTTACCATGATAATCTCCATTTCCATCCATTTACCAGAAAATGGCTGGGTAATATTCCATTTGCCGCAGTCTGGCTAGGCACAAAATCACGAGCCACTCACATCTTGTAGATTCAAACAGCAACTCTTTATTCTCAAACTGTCACCGGCACTCTACACACAGGTTCTGGGCAAAATCCACGCTCTCCACCGGACTCTGAATCCCAAATACTCTCTGAAATCTGGTGAGAGCTCAACGGGAACTCAAGGAGCGGGCAGAGCGCCTGAGGCAGCAGGATACGCCCTATTCCCAGCAAGATACACCTTAAACCTTGAACCGCCCTAAACCCAAGGAGAGCCCTAAACCCTGATCTGCTCTAAACCCGGATCCACCCTGGTCCTTGAGCAAGGTCACCTTACATGCAATGTCACTGCAAATGACCTAGGTCATGCCATGCGTCATTCCTACTTGGCAATGGCTCTCAGCATCCATTGTGTATATATACCACATTTTCTTTATCCATTTATCTGTTGAAGAACTTATCAGTTGTTTTTCACCAACTCATTTTTTTTTCTGTTTCATCTACAGTCTCCAAGGACCTGCTTCTCTTGAATATCATGTTTGAATTAGTGCCTGTTTTATTGTTTCAGGTACGGAATGAGCCCTGCAACGTTTCTATTTCAGCTGAATATATTGCCCAAGTGAAGGGGATCTCAGTGGAAGAAGTGGTAGAAGTAACAACGCAGAATGCATTGAAACTCTTTCCCAAGCTTCAACTGCTCCAGAAATAGCTTCAAAACCATTCATTGCATAATCAAATCATCTTCAGGGGACAACATTTGAGAAAAAGAAATGTACAGATTAAGAATCTGAACTGAGGCTGGGTGCAGTGGCACATGCCTGCAATCCCAGTGGCTCAGGAAGATCACAAGTTCAAAGCCAGTCTCAGAAACCTAGCAAGGCCCCAAGCAACTTAGCAAGACTCTGTCTCAAAATATCAAAAGGGCTGGGGATGTGGCTCAGTAGTGGCTAAGTGCCCCTGGGTTCAATCCCCAGCACACAAAAAAAGGGGAACTGAAGAGACCATTCCACAGGATACAGATGTAAATTCTAGAGGAATATTTCTCTTTTAAGGATAACTTGACTTGGGTCCTGAAACCCTGGTTCTGATTCCAGCCTTGTGCTGCTTTTCAGTTAGCCAAGTGCTAGCAGAAAATTGGGTAAATCCTATTGCTGTTTTTTACCTTGCCCCACTAAATAGAACTACCTTCTGAACCCAAACCATCACTTCTAGGAAGGGGTTCTCCCACAGGTAGGAAGACATCAGCACCAACATGAGGAGGGAATGGGTTTGATCCCTCACTACTTGTTTTGCTTCAATAGAACTGAACAAGTGAAAGGAAAGTCTGGTTTTTTTTTTTTTGTACCATCAGAAATATCTTTCCTGAGTTTGTAGTACTTAGTACTTTGAATTATTTCTCCTTAAGAGCAAAATGTATAAGGTTTCACAGTGATATTAGATTTTGACTTCCAAGGTCTCTGACAGTCACTATTAAATAGCAAGCCTAAAACTTGTGCCCCTTGGCACAAAAGTTGCGTTAATAAACTAATTTAAAGTTCCAATCTGAATTTTGTCATATTTAAAATGTAAATGACTTTCTTAAAAATGTATCTGGCATTTTTGGTGTGTAATAATATTTTGTTTTTACATTTTAAAAAACTGTAGGGGCTGGGGATATAGCTCAATTGGTAGAGTTCCTGCTTGCATGCACAAGGCCCTAAGTTCTGTCCCCAGCACCATATACACCCACATACATCTTAACTGTAAAAACAATCCTGTAGATAGGTAGGTGGTAATGTTCATAACAACAGTGAGTGTACCCAATGCCCCTGAAATGTACACTTCAAAATGGTTAAGATGGTGCATTTCATTTTATTTGGGGGCAGTTTTATAAATTTATTTGCCAATCAGTGGTTTGTTCTCATCCACATTGACTGTCTGCAGATTTTTGAAAGTGTTAGCAGAGACATAAGTTACAAGAGTATATAGAACTTGTGTGGTGAACCTTCATCCTCATTACCTCTCTAGATAACAGCATATGGATACGGTATGGGACATTCCCTATTCCTTTGGCTCGGACAGCTTTGTTGAGCCTGATATCAAAGCACATATCTGGAGTCTCCATCTTCTTCATAATACATTTTCAGATTGTGAGTGCCCAAGAGGCACAATTTTGACTCTATTCCATGAATGCACTTGTGAATATTGATGGTGTATTCTCAGGTCACTGCCTCATTGATGGCGAAAAGGCCCTTCTCATTACCCTTCTTTGTGGGAGCCATTCTGACAGGCCCAGGAATGGACAAGATGTGAAGCCATCTTTAAAATAAATTGTGAAACCACTATTTAAAAATACAAATTTACTCCTATGATTTATACTAAAATCTGGGTATTCAATTTTGCTAAGCATCAAATGCTAGAAAAAGTACTTGTCATAGAAAAAAATCAACTTCCTAAAAGGCAAAATAATTTCATGTAAGGAATCTTTAGTAGATATTTTGAGGTAAATTCATTTTCAGAGAAATCAAAACTAATGCTAGGGCAGATTGTCCAAACTAAAGCAGAGTAGCTAAGAAACAGAATAGGGTATTTTATGAGTGTGTTAATCAACCTCCCATTATTCTAACAAGACACCTGAGATGATAAACTTATGAAGAAAGTATTTTGGTTCACAGTTTCAGAGGTTTCAGTCCATAGTTAGTTTGTCTCATTGTTTTGGGGCCTGTGGCAAGGCAGCACATCATGGTGACTAAATGTAATGGAACAGAGTCACACATCTCATGTCTGGGACTTGAAAGACAGCAAGAGAGGAAGAGACTGGGTTCCCACAGTCCCCTTCAAGGGCACACCTCTTTGAGGACATGATCCCAACATCTCCCACTACATCTTGCTTCTTAAAGTTTCTACTACCTCTTACTAGCAGCAAAGGCTGGGTACTGAATCTCCAGCACATGGACTTTGGGACAACATTTAAGATCCAAACATGGTGGTGTACACCTGTAATCCCAACAGCTTGGGAGGCTGAGCCAGGAGGATCCCAAGTTCAGAGCCAGCCTCAGCAACTTAGCAAGGTCCTAGGTATCTTAGCAAGACCCTGTCTCAAAATAAAAAAGAAAAAGCAGTGGAAATGTGACTCTGGTTAAGCACCCCTAGTTCAATCCTGGGTTCAATCTCCGGTGAAAGAAGCAGCCACTCGAGACAATTCACCAGAGAAAGTTCCACTTTATTGCAAAAGGCTGTGGGCTTATATAGATCTAAGGAGAGATGGCAGGGCTTAGATAAATGGCAGGCCACCCGTTTATTGGAAAGTTCTTCCAGATATCAGTTCTGGAGCCCATGGAATTAGTTCCTATTGGGGCTAAGGTTCCCCGCCAGCGAGATTTGAAATATTGGTGCCTGCGGGAGAGTTCACACCTGCGGGCACTTTTTGCGCTAGTGGAAAAGGGAAAGCAGGAAGAGAAACTCCTCAGGTGCCATGTTGGGTTTTTTTCTGTAGTGCAGCTGCCGTTATACTTTTTCCCAACACCCAGTATCAAAAAAAAAAAAAAAAAAGATTCAAATGATAGCAATGAGGTATGTAACTATCCATCAGCATTAATATACACAAAATTTCTACATTTAACAGGAGCTTATGGTAAAACCAGACTTCAGAGCTCTTCCAACTCTATTTCTTTTTCCTGTTTCCTACCTCCTCCTGCCCACATTTCTTCTGTTAAACTCTCATCTTAATGTCCAACATAAATTACTGCATCTTATTCACTCACTCCAGCCACGCATGATCCCCACCTTCATGTTGTTTAGTCATTTTTTAAATTTATTTATTATATTATTTATAATATTCGTTTCATGTATTCCATAAAGTTATTGCGCCCTTCTATAAGTGACCCACTAGATGATGTCCAGAGGTTACAAAGAGGAATAAGACATGTTCCTTGTTCTCAGTTCATGTTTTAATAAAAGAGGTAGCCAAATGGACAAGTCATTTCAAAGCAATGTGAGAAATGCCACAATAATGGAGATCAGAGTGCTGTCAACCAGTCTAATGAAACATTCCTTTATTTTTTTCAGTACTGGGGATTGAACCCAGATTCTCCTGCATCCTGAGCAAGTGCTGGACATTCTCAGCCCCCTTTTTAGTTTTGGAGATAGGGTCTTGTGGGAGGCCATCCTCGCACATGATTTGAGTTACCTCCCTGGCTGGGTGAGAGGCGCTTGGACACAGTGGTGTTAAAGCCATCCCACACCCTTTCCCAGGTCCGAGGGCTTGTCCTTGCAGAGGCGTGCCTGGCCACTGACCTGAAGACCCAATCGCCGGCCCTGACCTTCATTGGATGGGATTTTCCCTTGAATTTTTTTTTCCCCAATAAAAGCTCACGCCCTGGCCTTTGTCTCTCTCTCTCTCTCTCTCTCTCTCTCTCTCTCTCTCTCTCTCTCTCTCTCTCTCTCTTCTCTTCTCTTCTCTTCTCTTCTCTTCTCTTCTCTTCTCTTCTCTTCTCTTCTCTTCTCTTCTCTTCTCTTCTCTTCTGCAAACCTTGCCACCGCATTAGGTGGCTGGAGGCGGGAGCTAGGAGAAGCCATCTCAGAGCTAGGGTTTAAAGGTAAATGAGAGTCTGTCTCTTTAATTTAAAACTCACTAGCAATTTCTTATGCATCAAACCTTTTATGAAGCTTGCGCTGGTCGTGTGGCAGAGGGTCTCACCATGTTGAGCCAGCCATCCTCCTGCTTCAACCTTCAGATTAACTGGAATTACAGGTGTGCACCCCCACACCCAGTTTATATTCCTTTTTAGTATAGTTGTCTTGTGTATGTTTTGCACCCTGAGAGGTTGTAAGCCTTTTTTGTTTTCACCTCTTTTTTTGTACTGGGGATTGAACCCAGGGGCACTTAATCACTGAGCCACATCCCCACCCTTTTATATATATATATTTTGAGACAAAGTCTCATTAAGTTTCTGTGACTGGCTTTGAACCAGGATCTTCCTGCTTCAGGCCCCTGAGTCACTGGGCTTTCAGGTGTGCGCCACTGAGTCCAGCTTTGTCTTCGTATTTTCTACATGGACTGAAACAAAGAGGGGAAGGAAACGTGACAGAGGTAAGGATTATGATAGGAGTGAGCAAGAGAAAGAGCAAGCAGCAAAGTGCATGATAATGAAAGAATGATATAATTTCATCTGATTATTACTAAAAAAAAAAAAAAGATAAGAGCTAGAGTGAAAACCTTTTCTTTCAGTAAGGGAAGTCACCATATGCTGGGAGGTAGGGAGACATATTGCCTTTTAGCCAAGGCAGGAGGAAGCTGTTTCCAATTAGGACTTCTGGAAATGAGGAAAGGAATAGAATTGGAGGTTAAAAATAAAACTAAATACAGGTAGAAGATGGAGGAATGTTTTATAGCTATGCCCAAGTTATCAACAGAGGCATTTTGGGGTTACAAATATGATTACATATCCCAATGCTGCTGATAGAAGAAAATAAAAATTATTCTATCTGAAATAAAATATCTACCCCAACCTTTAAAAAACCTTCACAGAATAATATTCTCAGTGAACTTCAAAACAAAGCAGCAACCTTTTAAAAGCCAATCAATGAAACTTGTTATTCATATCATATATATCTGACTAGTTGTATCTTCCTTGAGCTACAAAAGTGCATATTTTAGGAAATTTCAGCAATTGGTAGTAAAGAGAGACTTATTTTTAATCCTAAGGAAAAAATTTGGTCACCTAGAAGAGTAAAAAGTAGAAAATAAAATTTTCTTCAACTCTCTTAAGTTTGTGTGATGGACTCCTGAAACAGAAGACAGATTAATAAAAGCAAGCAAGTTTATTAATGCACATTGTATGGGAGAAAAGTCACTCAAGGTAGTGGCTTAGAAGACTGCCTTAAATAGTATTTCCACAAAGAACAATACCTTTTAGAGAAGTAACAAGACAAAGGAAAACAATCCCAGGCTTCAAAGGAGGAAAACATAGAATGTAAATTTATGGACCAAAAATTGGCTCACTAGTGCCTGGCTCTGAGCTGATAAGCAAGTGTTGTAAAGAGGAATTTATATCCATTCTGTGGGTGGGAAAAAAGGAAGGATGTAAAAAGACCTTCTGAATTTGTGAATGCTATGGTTTGGATCTGGAATGTTCCACAAAGTCTCATGTGTTGAAGGCTTGGTCCCCAATACAGCAGTGTTCAGAGGTGGGGCAAAAAGGTAATTGAGTCTGTGTGTTTATTTTGATCTCACTAGTTAACTTCTATGCTACGAACCTCTTGAATGAAACCAGTGTGCTGGTCGCCCGGTGGACTCAAGGGCTCTGACCTCATCAGTGAATTAGTCCATTAATGGGTTAATAGTTTGATGAAATTATTGGAAGGTAGTAAAAACATAGGAAATATAAATTCCAGGGGTAGTCAGCCAGCATGGTTGAGGAAGAGGGACCTGCAATACAAAGGGGGCATAATATAAAAGAGTTTTTTCATTAAAATCCCCAAAGGAAACATGCAAATTTGCTGGTCTCTGCTCTTCCTCTAGGACAGGAAGTGGACCACTTCACCCACCCATCACTCTAGAATAACAGAAAAGTGCAGATTTGACTAAGGGTTTTACACCTAGGTATACTTGACCTGCCCACCCACACCACTTCATTCCATATCATCACAATCCAGCCCTCATAGGTCCTTCTTGTTCAGAAGGCCTTAAACAGTTGTGGACTGGCTATTGAAGTTTGGCTTCTGGCTCCTGCCCGGTTGTCCCTTTGGACACATTGCAGGAGCGACTTATGGAAGAGGCATTGGCTTTCTGTGGCTGCAACTACAATGGTAGGCCTAGCTGGTCTTTTCCAGACATCCCTGGTACTTGAGAAAATATCTCAGTATGGCCCGCTGTCATTGTTGCATTAGTGGGATTGACTGGGGCATTCCACTGCAGGCAGCTCTGCAGGAAGCCAGGGCTGAAAAGGAGGAGCTGTCATCAAGTGTTTACCGAGGAATCATAAGCACCTAGCAGGACAGGTGAAGGGTGAAGCACTACTGGGAGGCAGGGCGAGGGTGGCTTGACTTCCTGCCATTTCAAGTAGGGTCAGAGTCCATGTTATTTTGTGACTTTTTGAGTTTCTGATTTTAGCTTGAAGCTCTTACAAGTTCTTACAAGTTCTTAGAGGAGCACAGAATAGAAATGTGTAATGGTGGGGGTGGGGTGAGGCAAGGCAGCTTGAAGGAGGTGGTATTTAAATTAAATCTTGCACAAGTTGAAGTTGGAGAGGTAGGAGAATACGCTGAATTCAGAGAACCACAAGCAGTTCCATAAAGCCAGAGGTATATGGTGAGACAACAGGATAGGGCCATAGAGAAATGAGGATAGGGAGGTTGTTCATTGTATTGGGTAGAACCCGATTTGCTTATCTTCTCTATTTACCTTGGATTGAGCCAAACAATAGTGCTGTATTTGATGATCTTTATTTGAGCTTCTGTAAGTGTTAGAAAATGATTTCCCATGGCTCTCTCCTGTTTCAGTACACCAAGGGTCAGCAGCACTGATAACCCTTGTTCCTGTCTTTTTGGAAGGTAGAGATATGGTTTCTTTCTGGAGCAGAGGACAGGCTCTGGCAGATAATGTCTCCTTCCAGGCAAAGGTCAGGTTTCTTAAGCTCAGGAATCTTCCCCTGTGTAACAAAACCTCTGTGTGTGTGTGTGTGTGTGTGTGTGTGTGTGTGTGTGTCTCTACCTGGACTGCTCCCTGTTGGTCCAAGGATCTTGAGGTGGTGGGGGAGGGCAAGGAGAACCAGCCCCAGCATGAGGCTTGTGCTGCTGCTTGTCCTTTGTAAAGCTCTTTGGCTCTGAACCAAGAGTCTCATCTCTTCTGCCAGTGCCCAGGAAACTGGCAAGTCAACTCTTCATGGTTTTTGAAACTAGGTATTTGTCTTTGGGGAAGCAAAAATTAGATCTAGGTCTGGCTAATTTTTTACATACTTCATAGTTTTATCCACACTGTGCCTGAGAAAAGTCTAAGCTGAGGCAGGGTTGTAGGCCAGGCAACTTAACGACGTCCCTTCCTATGTCAGAATACTTTGACTTTCTGTGAATCTGAGCTTCCATTGGAGGCAGAGAGAAACCATAAACAATGCCAAGAAGAGTCCGAGTTCCAGGCCAGTCAGCACTCAGCTTGCCATTTGGAATAGGCGCTTAAGTACAAAAAAAAAAAAAAAAAAACCCATAAGCCAAGTTAAAGTCTGAGGTACTGCGCCCAGAGAAGAAATGAGAAGAAGGTGACAGCAGCCAAATAGGATTTGGCCACAAGATGATTCTAAGAAATTCTCACTTTAGGGATGAGCAATAAAATATAACAAAAACTTGAACTACATACATGCACCTTATTTTACTTCTCAAGTAAAATCAATCTTATTTTACCTATAAAATAAGATTTTATTCAAATCACCAAAACTGTAGGCTTGACAGAGTAAGTTAAGGTAATTGGCAAGTACAAACAAGTGTTAATTTCGGGCAATTTTAGCCTTCCACTGACCAGTGGCGTTGGTCAACATATTCCTCTGATTTATAGAAACAAATATAGACTAAAATTTAAACATTTTAGATTAGTAAAGGGGACGTTGCTATAAAGTTTAGGTCTTTCATCTTTGAAACTGTCTTTAATAACTCAGATCCCCTGTTCAAAACATCTAAGACTAAGTGGTGGAATGGAATGAGTGAAGAAGATGTAGCATGTTTTATATGACTCAAAAATTTGGGGTGTTTTAGCTAATAATTTTGTTTAGCTTCTTTTGTTTGTTTGTTTGTTTTTGGTGCTAGGGAATTGAACCCAGGGCCTTGTGCATGCAAGGCAAGCACTCTACCAACTGAATTATATCTCCAGCCCCTCTGTTTAGCTTCTTTTATAATTAATTTCTAAATAATTCAGGCAAACATTGAAGAAAGATCAAAGAGAATGTATTTGTGTGTCTCTAAGAGATGCACTTCATCTTCATCCAAATATGCCATTATCTGAAAAACAAAAACAGAAACAAAAAAATAAATAAACAAGCAAAGTACTTGGTATATAAATTATAATGCATTTCAAAGTTTTCAAAATAACCTGAAGGGCAGAGAGGATGAATACCATTCTATAGCTGGACACTAATACTCAGAAATATCACACGACTAGAAGCATGAGACTAATTAATGAGAGAGGCAGACCTTGAACCCAAGTCTTCTGTTTTGTTTTTGTTTGTTTTATTTTGTTACCAGGGATTGAACCCAGGGGCACTTAATCACTGAGCCACATCCTCAGACCTTCTTTATATATTTTATTTAGAGACAGGGTCTCTCTGAGTTGTTAGGGCCTGGCCAAGTTGCTGAGGATGGCTTTGAACTCCCAATCCTCCTGCCTTAGCCTCCCAAGCCCCTGGAATTACAGGTGTGTGCCACCATACCCATCCAAGTCTTCTGTTTTTAAGGCTGTACATTTAAGTAACTGCCCATCTTTTGGCCTCCACATCTCCAAGTGAATGACTGAAGAGAAAACTTGGAGATCTCTGTCCAAGAAAACTCCTTCCCTGGTCCTCACATCACTATTGACAGGAGCCCCCAGAACTCTTGAGTACTTTTAGCAAAATCCTTGACCTCCTTCTCCTTCTACTCTCAGGGTTCCTGGGGATCTGGAATGTCCCCCAAGGCCCAGGTGTTAGAGATTTTGTTCCCAAGGTGGCGTTATTGGGAGGTGGTAGAACCTTTAAGAGATAGGGCCTAGTAAGAAGTCTTTAGGTCACTGAACACATACCTGGGAAGGAAATTTTGAGATCCTCGTGCTTTCCTTTCTTTGGCCTCCTAGTCATAATTTGAGCAATTTTGCTCCACAATGCTTTCCTATCCTTGCTATATGACACCCCCTGCCCACCAGCAACCTAAAAGCAATGGCTTTTTCTGGAATCTCTAAAACTGTGAGCCAAAATAAACCTTCTCTCTTTATAGGTTGATGATCTCAGATATTTGTTATAGTAACAGAAAGCTGACCAATACACCTCTCCTCACCAGTTTAGACCACCACCAGGTTCAACCATTGGGACCAATTTTGTTCTATGCCTTGGGTAATAATCCTCAAATAGTTCTTTAGACAGCAATGAATCCCGGCTCAAGCAATTCCTATCCCGCTGTATCACTTCTTTATGTTTCTCCAAATATGTAACCGTTTATCAAATGTATCTTTTTTTTTTAACTTTAAACAAGTTTCTGATTTGTCCCAGAAGAGGAAGAAAGCAAAACCATGGTGGTTCTGTGGAAGGAAGCCAGGTTGAATAGAGGAGATGGGTTGAAAAGATACTCTGGGACTGTTCATGGGGCACCAGGAAGCACAGAGAAAGGAGCATGCATCTGGCTGTACCCAATAAAATCTAACCTTTTTGAGGCAGGGGTTTTATTCATTGCTGTACTGATGAGCATCTAGAACACTGCCTAACTTAAATACACATTCATAAACAATGTTGAATGACTAAATAAAAAATAAATGACTGTTTCTTCCCTTTACACAGGTATCCAAAGGAAAAGAGTAGAATGTCTTCTAATTTTTACTGTTAATATTGAGCAAACTGGGGTTAGGGTTGTGGCTCCGTGATGGAGTGCTTGCCTGGCATGTGTGAGGCCCTGGGTTCGATCCTTAGCACCATATAAAGATAAATAAAGGTACTGTGTTCATCTACAACTAAAAAATATTTTTTAAAAATATTGAGCAAAATGTATCTTGTAATTTTCTTCTTCCACTTCTAACAAATATTCTACAGCAGCCTAATTCTAAGTTTTGGGGCCATCACTCAAGAGCATGACGATTGGTCTTAAGGGAATGAGGTAAGAGCCACCACTACTTCTAGAAAAGCATATGCCATGTCCCAGTCAGTATTGATTCAGTCAGCCAATATTTTCTGAGTGCCTAATTTGTGCCAGACACTGTTATAGGATAAAACAATGAAAACCCACATATGATCCCTGCTTTCAAGGAGCTTAGCATTCGTCAGACATTGATAGAGACATCTGGACAGGAATGCTATTTAGACAGGATGATTTTTGACAAACTGAAGTCAAGCAAAGGTCCACATAAAGACAGAGAGAGAGACCCCCTGGCAGAGGGAACAGCATGTGGCCATGTTCCTGAGGTCTGTCCCAGAGGAGGAAGAAAGCAAAGCCATGGTGGTTGTGTGGAAGGAGACCAGGGTGAGTAGAGGAGATGGGCTGAAAAGGTAAACTCTGGGACTGTTCACGGGGCACCGGAAGCACAGGGAGAGGAGCGTGCATTTTATCCTAAGTGTGGGGTGGAACCTTGGGTGAATTTTGAACAAGTGACCTCTGTAACATAAGATCTGTAAAAGTCACTTAGGTTGTTGTGCAAAGTAAACACAGGGGAAGGGACAGCAAGAGTGGAAGCCGGGGACCCTCAGAAGGCCCCTGCTATACTTCTAGAGACAGATGACTATGGATTGGATCAGGGTGGTAACAGTGGTTGGACTCAGGGCTGATTTCGAAGATGTTCACAGGACTTGTTAACAGAGTGAGTAAGGGACATGAGGGAAAGGAGAGGAATCAGAGGCTTTCCTTGGTCTCTGGCCATTTTCTGAGATGCAGAAAATGAGATTAAGTGGCAGTGAGTATGTGAGTTTGGGGTGGGGAACAGGAATTCTAGAAAAGCATATGCCATGTCCCAGTCAGTATTCAGTCAGCCAATATTTTCTGAGTGCCTAATTTGTGCCAGACACTGTTATAGGCAATGAAGATAAAACAATGAAAAACCACATATGATCCCTGCTTTAGCAGGGAATTCTGTGTCAGCAATGGTAGATTGGAGATGGCCTTAAGTGCAAGGGGCAGTCTGATAGGTGCAATCTGATATGCAAATAAATCTGAAAGTTAGAAGAGAGATCAGGGTCAGAAATAGAAAATGTGGGTGTCAGCAGACAGATGATATTTTAAGTACTCTTACAGGTTAAGTTCCACGAGCCATCTCGGTTAAGATCACCTAGAGATGTTTGGTGTTTTGCTGTTCTTCAATATCCACAGGACAGGAGAGGGTCAGCTTCTCTAAAGAAGATGTTATTTTATTGTGAATGATGTTTATTGTTTGATTTAATGAATGTTTCTTGAGAGCCTACCACAGCAATATGCCTATCTAACTTTAGAGGTAACATCCCAATTCTTCATTTGTAAAATGCCTCTGCTGGTCTCCTGGAGGGCACTCTCTTCAGACCAGTAGCAGGTCTGAAGTTCTGTTTCAAGATGGAGTAAATTCCCTTTAGGGGCAAGTTGGCCATTTGGCTGCTCTTTAGCAAATTCCTCCAATACAGATTTTTTTTTTTTTTTAATAAGGATGCCAACAGTTTTACCTCTATTTCTCAAGTGATCTAAACTCAGTTTAGGAACAAAGAAACCTTAATAGTATTCAGAATAAAGTAGGCACTAAAAAGATTTTTTTTTTAAAGTAGCATGCCTTTTTTTCTTTAGCCCAGGTACTTTCCACTTGTGGAAATAAGAAAATAAAATGTGTTGGCCATGGTGGTGTGTGCTTGTAATTCCAGTGACTAGGGAGGGTCAGGAAGAAGGATTGGAATTTCTAGACCAGCCTCAGCAACTTAGTGAGACCCTAAGAAACTTAGAGAGACCCTGTCTCAAAATACAAAGGTCTAAAGGTGTGGCTCAGTGGCTAAGCACCCCTGGGTTCAATCCTCTGTACAAAACAAACAAGCAAACATAATATTATTATAATAACAGTTTTGACCTTGCAGACTCCTGAAAAAGACTCAAGTACACAAGGATCCCTGAGCCACACTTTTGAGAACGACTAGTTTAGATTACTAATACAGATAATGTGTTAGAGTCAGCTTTTGTACTGCTGTGATCAAAACACCTGACAAGAACAACCTGAGGAGGAAAAGTTCATTTTGACTCACGGTTCCCGAGGTTCAGCACGTGGGCAGTTGACTCCATCACTCTGGGCCTGAGGTGAGGCAGGACATCATAGTAGAAGGGTGTGGTGGAGGAAAGAAGCTGAGGAAATGGCTGCCAGGAAGCAGATAGAGATCTCCACCCACCAGGGACAAAATATAAACCTCAAAGGTACACCATTAGTGACCTGCTTCCTCCAGCCACACTCGACCTGCCTACAGTTACCATTCAGTTTATTCATACCAGTGAATTAATCCACTGATTAGGTCAAGGCTCTCACAACCTAATCATTTCACCTCTGAACATTCTTTTGTTATCTCATGTAGGAGCTTTGGAGGGACACCACACAGTAACACCATGTATTTACATGCCAAATTTCTATCATTTAAATTAGGTCTATACTTATCTTGTATCCATACACCATAAAGTTAAATTGCTGTTTAAATCTGTTTAGTTAAAAGGGCAAAGATTTTTTCTAAAATATTTAGAGGGTTATTTTTTAAAATCATTTTACTTACTTATTTTTTAATTTTTGGTACCAGGGATTGAACCTAGGGGCATTAAACCACTGAGCCACATCTGCAGACTTTTTCTTTTTCAGTACCTTTATTTAATTTTTTTATGGGGTGCTGAGGATCAAACCCAGTGCCTCATACATGGTAAGCAAATGCTCTACCACTGAGTCACAACCACAACCCTGGGAGTTTTTTTAATGATCTAAGATTTTTGGCTTATAAACTTTATACCATAAAACTTGTTTATGTTTACATGTGTTAAATTATGTATTGTAAAAAGCCATGTATAACCATGTAAAGTTGTATACTATGTTTGTCTTGGAGGCAGATTTTTCCCTCCACTATCAAACTTGTGACAATTAATTCATAGTAGCTATGAATTAATTCTTCTAATTCCAAATAATTCAACCAGAGTAAAAGATTATGCTTTTTCTCTTAGAATGAGCAATACTTTTTGTAAAAGTATTTTTTGAGTAAAACATGGCCGGTGCACCTCAGCTTGGGAGTCTGAGGCAGGAGGATCACAAGTTCAAAACCAGCTTTAGCAAAAGCAAGGCACTAAGCAACTCAGTGAGACCCTGTCTCTAAATAAAATACAAAAAAGGACTGAGATGTGTCTCAGTGGTTAAATGCTCCTGGGTTCAATCCCCAGTACACACCCTACCCTGCAGGAAAAAAAAAACAGGATTGTTATAGATTAATTTTAAGATACAATGCATCCTTTTGGCTTTCTATGTCACACTGCATCACTTCCCTATACCACTTACTAAGAGCTCTGACCAAATGGAAGTCACAGTCACACCAAAAAATTAAATCTCCAATGTGGTCCATTCTTTAGCTTCTGAACTAAATTAAGCATTGGTTGTATTAAATATAATTACATACGCACACTTCCCCCAACCCTCCACAATTGAGAAAATATTACCTATTGACTGCCTTGACTAAGAAAGAAGTCAATATTTATAACAATACTAAAATAATTGGCATTTATGACTTCTTCTTCCTGAAAAATAATACCACTACCCCATACCATTGCCTTCCACCCAACCTCCCTCCACTTTTTTTTTTTTAATTATTGCTTTCAGGGCTATTGTGTGACTTTTATCATCAAAATCATTTTTCCTTTGCTTCAATTTTGCACATGAAATGTTTGCAGAAGGCAACAGAAATTGGTGAGATAGGGGGTCTCTGAAGTTCTTGGGATCTATCACAATTATGTGTAACAACTTTTTTTAAAAATGTGGTCCTAAGGTCATCAGCATCACAATCACCATAGTCTTTTGAGAATCCAGATTTCAGGACCCAGACTAGAGCTTATTGAACGAATCAGCCTGGGTCTGGGATTCTGTATAGGCACAAGAAACTGAGGGTCTGAACTCTGGTGGATCTTATACAAACCAGCCTAGTTTACTGATACTTTTTCCTTCAGACAGATTAAAGTATCTCAGGGTAATATCTAGTGTGTTAGTCAGCTTTCCATTGCTGAGACATAGTAGCTATGACAAAATACCTGACAAAAACAACTGAAAGAAGAAAAGGTTTATTTTGCTCACAGTTGCAGAGGTTCAGTTCATGGTTAATTGACTTCATTGTTCAGGGCCCAGGTAAGGCAGAACAGCATGGTGGAAGGGAATGGTGGTAGAAAGCTGCTCATTTTATGGCAGCCAGGAAGAGGGAGAGAGAGAGAGAGAGAGGGGAGGGGGAGGGGAGAGGCACCTCATGAGAAGCCAAGGACAAGATATAATCCCCAATGGCATGCATCCAATAACCTACTTCCTCCAAACTCACTCTTTCTGCCTATAGTTAACACTCAGTAGTCGGTTTCAAATTATTAATCTACCATATGGATTAATTCACTGATGAGATTACAGATTTCATATCTAATCATTTCACTTCTGAACATTGCTACATTGGATATCATGTTTTCTTTTCTTTTTTTTTTTTAACTATCTCTTATTTATTTGTTTATTTTTATGTGGTGCTGAGGATCAAATCCAGTGCCTCACTCATGCAAGGCAAGTGCTCTACCGCTGAGCCACAGCCTCAGCCCCGGATATCATGTTTTTAACACATGAATTTTGGGGGAGACACTGTATATCCAAACCATAATATATAGGAACCTCTTTTGACCCCAGAATTTTTTTCCTAAATTTTCTTATGAATTCTTCCTATGAAGAGTAGGAATTCTCCCGTAACATCTTACTTTTTGGTTCAAAGTGCCTTTTCTCTGGGTGAACAAAGACACTTGGTTGGACCCAGGAGCTCCTGCTGCTGTCAGGAATACCTTCATTGAAATGGGTGAAAACACATGACTGATGGGCACCACTGAAGTGCCTCTTCTGAACTCTCAGGAAGCTGACTTGATTGCTTCTTTCCACAAAACAGTTGGTTTCACGCTTTTCATTTATCTGTTCTAGGAGACGTTGTTTGCTTATTCTATTTTGATTTATTGTTTTTAATCTGTTGATGAATGACATGATAACAAATAAACTCTCAAGTCGTTCTTGCTATCCTGCAAATGAAAAAAATACTATCAGTTGCCTGCATGACCTAGAAGCAGTATTCACAATTATATTTACGTTCCTCTTTCTCCTTCTGCAAAATATTCCTACTACCACCATGTCCCCAACCCCACATCTCACCCCAGTTTTTGCTATTGTCTCCTAAGGACTTCGTGGTTTTGGGTTTTCTTCAGGGAGAAAAAGACCAAAAAAAGTATATAGGAAAAGAGTATATTTTGTTTTTGAAAATACTATGCATTGGTTCTGATTATAACGATATTGTTACTTCTGATTTAATACGCAATATATATGTACTTATATATGTATGTATATATATATTAGAATATATATTAGAAAATTAAGGAAATACAGAAAAGTTTAAGGCAGAAAAGTTAAAGTCACTTTTTTTTGCGGGGGGGGGGGGTTATTGGAAATTGAACCCAGGGGGGCTTAACCACTGAGAAACATCCCCAGCCCTTTTTATATTTTATTTAAAGACAGACTCTTGCTAAATTGCTTAGAGTCTTGCTAAATTGCTAGGGCTGGCAATCCTCCTGCCTCAGCCTTCTGAGATGCTGGGATTACAGGCATGTGCCACCACCCCCAGATTAAAGTCACTTTTCATTCAGTGGTCACCAACATTTCGGGTATTACAAATATCCAAAATATCCAAAGTGATTTCATTATAAAAAGTACTGAAAAAGTCATTAAGTTGGCTATGGTAGAATATAGATTTAAAAATATGTGTTAAGTACTTAGGGATTTTTTTAAAAATATTTTTTTAGATGTTGATGGATCTTTATTTTATTCATTTATTTAAATGCGGTGCTGAGAATCGAACCCAGGGCCTCACATATGCTAGGCAAGTGCTCTACCACTGAGCCACAACCCCAGCCCCACTTAGGAATGTTTTTATTTGTTAAGGCCATAGATTTGTCATTTCAGGCATTTGAAGTGCTTAAAAATCAAATGTGTGAAATTTATAAGGGAAGTTTATATTTAAAGGACTTGTATTAACTAAGTTTTAAATGGACTGATTACTTCAGGGTATCTAGTCTTCTCAACTTGAGTTACTTGAATATTAGCAGAAAAAAATAAGGGTTATTCTTTTTTCTTATTTTATAGGATTTGTTTATTTATATATATGTTTTATTTTGACAGTATTGGGGCTTGAACCCAGGACCCTGAACATTAAGGTCAAGTGCTCTACCACTGAGCTACATCCCTAGGTAAAGTTTATCATTCTTACTGTAAACAAAAATAACTCAATTTATAAATAGAATAACAAAAACCATACTGAAATCAAAAGTTGGCAAAAGGATTGTACAATTTTTACTTTAGAAAATTAGCATTAATTTGAAATCCAAGTAACTATAAAAAGTACTTTCTACACACAAGGACTGTGCTCAGACATTTAAGACAAGCTCACGTTAACATTTTTGTATACATGAACAGAATTTAAGAAGCAAATGCACAATGTGGGACTGGAAAGATTATTTTCTTTCTTTTCTTTTTCTTTCTTTTTTTTTTTTCTTTTGTTCAGGGGATTGAACCCAGGGGCACTTAACCATCGAACCACATTCCCAGCCCGTTTTAATATCTGTTTAGAGACAAGGTCTCTCTGAGTTACTTAGGGCCGTACTAATTTGCTGAGACTGGCAATCCTCCTGCCTCAGCCTCCTGAGCCTGGGATTACTGGTGTGTGCCACCGCACCTGGCCTGAACAGACTTTCATTGAAGTGTCTGTGATGAACTATTCACACATATCTCCCAGTGAAAACTGCCAAGAAATGTGGGGGATTTTTTTTGTTTTCCAAATTTTTCAGTGAAGAACTAACAAGAGAGTTAGGAACTATCAGGCCCCTGAAAACAGAAGGCAAGAACCAGAGAAGACAGGCAGTCTGATCCCAGGAAGGTTAAAGGAGTTTTTCCAGCCTTTATAAGAAGGGGCACAAAAACCAAAGCCCAAGGCCTGTGAACAGTGGGGAGTCTAAAGAAGACTTTTTCACAAGTTAGAACCCAGCGATCACCTCCTCAGGGCAGCAGCAGTGAAGCAGAAATAAACTCTGCACTCAGACCAGCTCAGAGTGGAAAATCCCTCCAGGGAAAGTTCCTGTGCTAGGATCCTTGCATTGTGCTTTCAGCCCAAATTCACAATCAGGGTGTTAACCAGAAACAGCAATCTGTGAAGCCAGGGTGGGTACAAAAAATGTCAGAATTTAGCTGCAGGGGATCCAGACGGGGAAACACGTGTGTGTGTGTGTGTGTGTGTGTGTGTGTGTGTGTGTGTGTGTGTGAAATAAAAAATATGAAAGGAAAAGAACCTTTTCCCCCTCTGAACTGCAGTATAATTTTTCCATTTCTGGCTTGTGTACTTTTCCCATTTTATATTTCAGTCTCCCTTGGGAAATCCTTTAGCTTAGAATCCTTTTTTTTCACAATAATTTTTGAAGTTTGAACTCAGTTTAATGGAGGAGCCCAATAAGAAGTGGCTGACTTCTTAAAGATAAAAATCCAATAATGTTTGTTCATAAACATACAACCCTTCTGAAAATATCCCCTTGGTATTCAAGTGATTTAAGTAGACATCTTTAGATGTCGATTGAAGAAGTGAGAATATTCCTTTTCAACATTGGATCTAGTGAGTTTAACTTGAAGGAAGACAGAATGTCTTACACACTCAACATTAAAGAATTATATTGGCCTCCATAAAGCAAACTATGCCAATCATGAATGAATTATCTGGTATAATGAAAATCAAGAATAATATGGATGAAATAAAAATCGACATTTTTATTTAATTAGATGAATTAAAATATCTCAGTTTTTATCATTAACTTAAAATTTCTTTTACCAATGATAGGAGTTCATCAGAAATCAAACTTTTGAATTCTATCTCCATTGATACTTTACCATCTGCTCTGGGGGATGTATAAACGAAATGGAGACCTGACTAAAGGAAAGTAAAAAGATTATGGGGCAATTATTTTATGTACTTTTGAGTTAATTTATATTTTATTAAAAACCCATCTTCTAGGCCTACTGCAAATGAAATGGAGATGTCTTAATTGAAAGTTCATTGAGATTATCACAGAATTCAAACATTTATTACAAGTTATCTAAAAACTGCAGCTCAATAAAATTACTCAGCTCTACAAGTTAGTGGTAAGATCATGGATTTGGGGGTTATTTGTTTCAGATGCTAACTATGTTACCCACTAACTTCTTTGGGCCTTAGTTTCTTTATATATTCAGTGGAAAGAACGTCCAACTCTTAAAGTCCAAACTCCCTAAAGGAGTTAAAATCTATGAAGAGTCCGCTATTGTCATCCTCAATAAATGGTCACTTTATTATATTAATTAGGTACTTTGATTAGGATTCATTCAGTTTATTAAATAGATGTTTTTGTTTTTTTTCTCTCCACTTAAATCCATTTGTGTGTTGTGACACAAATTGACACCTAAGTGTAGCACTGAAGTGCTAGCGATTGTTCCTAAGCAGAAGAATGTACCTGATGGAGAAATGTCTGTTAGATAAGCTTTGTGTAGGCATGAGTTGTAGTGCTGTAGGTCATGGGTTCAATTAATCAAGTGTTAATGAATCAACAATATCTATTAAATTAAACAGTAACAGAAACCAGACATGGTCATGAGAGCCTGCAGCTACTCAGAAGGCTAATGCAGGAGATGGCTTGAGCCCAGAAGTCTAGGCCTGCCTGGACAACAAAGCGAGACCCTCCCTCCCTTCTAACATTCCCCTCACACACATAAAAATAAACAAACCATACAAAAGATTACATAGTGACTGTTTGAAAAAATATTGTGATCAGAGGCTCAGGGGAATCTAACTTCCCTAGAAACAATGGTTCAGCGTTTGCTAGTTTTACTGTTTTCATCGATTTTTTTAGAACATAACTACTAAAAGAATGAGAATTGATTGCATATAGAGAGAAAATATATTACTGTTTCTACAGATTCATTATTATCAATTACCTTTTATTTATTTTTAATTTTTATGTATTTTTTGTCAATGAGCCTTTATTTATTTATATGCTGTGCTGAGAATCGAACCCAGTGCCTCACACCTGCTAGGCAAATGCTCTACCACTGAGCCACCACCCCAACCCTCAATTACCTTTTATATACAGCAATTCAATGCCAATTTGAAATCCACCTGTGAGGATCAGCCCACTGGGATGTTACCCTGGTGATGGAATGTTCTCATCTGGGCCATCCACCCTTGTTCTATTCATAGAACCCTAGTTAAGAAAAGTTTTAGAGTAAAATAGACTATTTATTTACTTGTCATATATCTTTGGATACATTATTCCCTCTTGCAATATCAATTTCTTCATCTATTGTGGAGAGCCATTCTCACACGTGACTGGGCGACTCCCGGTTTGGGTCTGAGGCGTTCTGGCTGTGTCGGAGCTTTCCCCGCCCTCTCCTGATGAGAGAACCCGTCTGTGTGGGGGTGTGACTGACCACTGACCCCGGGGCCCAATCACTGACCCTGACCTTGGAGTGTGGCCCCCCTCAACCTTCATTGGATGGAATTCTCCCTTGAATTTCTTGTTCCCCAATAAAAAGCTACTCCCTGGCGTGCTCTCCCTCTCTCTCCTGCTAGCCCTGAGTAATCCTTGCTGCCCTACGGGTGGTTTGAGGTGGGAGCCAGAGAGGGGAGCCGCCTCGGACCTGGTCATAGAAAAAGGTAACTAAGTCTGTGTGTTTTATTTTTATCTCTGCTAGCTAACTTTTATGCCAAGAACCTCATTAATGAAACCATTGCGTTGGCTGCATGGTGGAATCTATAAAATGGGAATAAAGATAATGTTAATATTTCATTAAGCTGAGTGTTTGTGAGTGGTCCAATGAGGAGAGGCTGATGAGATTAAATGAGGCAGATATGCAAAGCTTTGTGTGTTGTACCTGCCATCAATTTTTATACATATTTCTTGAGCACCTATTCTCTGCTTGGTGCTATTGTGTGTATTAGGGGCAAATACTTGCCCCATGGAGAGTAGCTCTAATCTAAGGGTTCATTGGAGGTTCTCAGTCAATGGTAGCTATTTTTATTAATTTTATTAAAATCTCAAGCCTAGCATGGTGGTATACCTAGAGTCCCAGCTACTCTGAAGTCAGAAGAATTGTTTGAGCCCAGGAGTTTGGGACCAACTTGGAAAACATAGTAAGACCCCATCTCAAAAAGAAGAAAAAAATTCATATTTTACACAGAGAATTATTTTATTCATTTATCTGTTTTCTCAGAAGAGGAGGTCTCCATTAAAAAAAATCTTTAGAAATAGAAAAATCATCATTTGTATTTCACAAATACAAATATAGTCCTCATTTCTTTATAGGAATTAATAATAAGGAAAATAAAATAATTATTGCAGAAAGTGTTTCACAATGCCAGACAAATCAGTTCCCTACAGATGCACTTGATGAAGCAGCATACCAGGCCACCCAACTTTGATGGCTCTAGAGCACAGAATTGAGAGGACCAAGGCAGGACAGTTACCAAGGGTAAGAGGGCATTTTTATTCATTGTTTTGTTTGGTTTTGAACAAAGTTCCCCAGATAAATGCAAAGTGTTATCCAGAGACCCAATCCACTGGGTCTGTCCTGGGCACCTGTGAGACTGGCCATTCTCTTAATTTTAGTCTCTGCCAACTAAACACATTCACTGAGTTAAGTGCAATGCTTCTCTATGACATGAGTTTCTAAGAGAAAGCTTTGTAGGTACTGAGGGGAGTATAAAAGAAAATATAAGACCCAGTCCCTGGCTTCAAGAAGCTCAGATTTAAATAAGGAATAAAACAGGTGAAGGAAGTCACATTGCCAGAAATTCTGTGAGTTTTTGTTTGTTTGTTTGTTTTGATAGCAAGGATTGAACTCAGGGGCACTTAACCACTTAGCCATATCCTCACCCCTTTTTTTATATATTTTATTTGGAGAGAGGGTCTCATTGAGTTGCTTAGAGCCTTGCTAAATTGCTGAGGCTGGCTTTGAAATTTCAATCCTTCTACCTGAGCCTCCCAAGGTGCTGGAATTACAGGTGTGCACCACCACACTCGGCCAGTGAGTGGTCTTGAATGTGCTATCAGGGTCAGAAGAGGTACAGGCCTCTTAGATTCCAGACATGGAGAAAGACTAAGGAAAAGAAGCAGGAATTGAGTTGACCTGGACCACAAAGGATGGGCAGGATATGGCTAAACTGAGAGAAGACAGGTGAGTGTTCCTAACAGATCACTCAAGGAAGACTGCAATCTAGAAATGCACAGGGCGTGCTGGAGCTATAGAGTGGCCCAATGTGGTACAGCTTCTTAAACCTTCCTGCCCAAAGAGGCAGTGTATTAGCAACTTCATACTCTCAGGCCTGGAGATCAGGAATTCATTTTGCTGTAGTAGTTAACAAATATCTACTACTATCCTAATCATAGCATTCGTGCACTGAATAGTTATTGAGCATTATTTTTTAGATACAATGCTAGGTGCAGGATATTCAAAGATGACTTAGGCAGTTGCTGCCCCAAGAAGCTCATAGTTGTTTGGGAGACAAATACACATGACTAATGCAAAAAGTGGTATTGTAAATGTAAATGGGATTGGGCCAAAGAGAAATATACTCACAATTAGTTTGCACATGTTTCCCCATGAGTCACCTCAAGTCATTTTGGAAATAATTCAGAGTTTATAACATACCCATTCTCTTATAATTGTTATACTGTTGATTCCCACAAATTCTTGTTGGAATAATGTGGGGTGTTCAGTAAACCATAGGTAAATATATGTTATGTATTCGTTTCACTCGAAGGCTGCAAAGGCCTAAGGCATACTGTTTACCAGTCCCAAAGAGAGAACCTAGAGGACCCAAAAGAGAGATTTTGGACATTTTATTTCTTACTCCTCGGTGGTGGTGGATCAGGATACAATGGAGGGCTTCGATGTGCCTATAAGCTGGGGGAATGTATAGGATAGGTGCATGCCCACTGTGCAGGTGGCTTTCTTCAGATGCTTCATTCCTTTACTTTACAACCAAGGTCATTTGTGTAGATATTCTCCCAAAGATTGGAGATAAGGGAAATGGCAGGCTCCCCCTCCCCATTTCCCTATTTACCACATTCTTTTAGAGACCTTCTTATCTCACTGCAAAATTTCCTAGGCACTGATTAGTGTTTAACCCAACAGTGTTATATTGCTTACTAATAGGTATTTTTGCACTTTTTATTTATACTGGGTCTCACTAAGTTGCTGAGGCTGGCTTTAAATTTGCAATTCTCCCATCTCAGCCTCCAGAGCCACTGGGATTACAGGTCTGTGTCACTGCACCGGCTTCAATTAATCTTCCACAATAAGATATATTTTGATCATTCTACTTCTTTAGACAAGAGATTTCAAACCTTTCTTAATATTTAGAAAATAAAACTGAGGTTCCTAAACTGAAATTCAAGGCCTCTCATGATTTGGCCCAGCCCACCCAGTTTTTATTGCAGCCATACCAGTTCTCCTCCCCCATGCCATAGCCACTCTTACCTGGATGCCTTTTCTACCATCTAGAGTGTCCTCCCCTTCCTCTCCAACAACTGAACCTATTTTGTTTTCTTTCCCATGACCCGCTCCAAATTCACTGGCTGGTCTAGCACAAGATACAATAGTGAAGTAGGTGATGTCTATTACTGACTGCTTTGCTACAGGTCAGTCTCCAACTCCACCTCTGCCACCACATTCCCTCCCTTCCAGAGCTGCAGGGACCTTGATCCACAATCTGCACCATGGAAAGAATCTACACCATGGAAAGTCTGTGTGAAAGTGTGTGTGTGTGTGTGTGTGTGTGTGTGTGCGCGCGCGCGCGCGCATGGGTTTACCATGACTTGCTTATTGACTTAGAATTGCTCACTCCATTCCCTACCTTCTTTCAGACCTGCTATCTTAGGTATCTGCTTTCTGGGCCTCATGCATGTTCTCTCCTTTGTATAGGCCTCTTTGGATCAGGAACTTGACTTCCAGTGGCTTGGTTCCATCTGGCACATCTCTAGATACCATTTCCAGGAGCTATTTGTTCTCTCAACTGGAATCAGATAGTCCTCTGGAGTAGATGCTCCACACTGGCATAGAGAGGGAGACTGAAGGTCTATTTTTGGCATAATCTCTTCATCACTACTTCAGTAAATGAATTCCAAAGAACTAAAGCAACAGGAAGTTTGCACAATCTTTCTAGTATAACTCTAGCAAAGAAGAAATTAATTGCTTTAGGTGGGAGGGGTGAGCAGAGGCAGATTTGCTGTGAAGTTAATAAAGCTTAAATTTCAGGGTGTCTTTGAAGGTCTTGCATATCATTTTGTATTTTAATTTTGATGTCAGTTTCTTAAAAACTTTCCCCAAGATAATTTAAAAACCTGGCCCAACCCCAGGGTGGAGGGTAAAGAGCAATAATGCAGGTTTCAATTAATTCCAGTGAGGCAATTAAATTGAAAGTGAAAGTAAGAGAAAGTGAGGGTTTTTAAAGTGCTAGAACTTCAAGAAAGGGCTTTTTGTGCTAACCCATGACTTGGGAGGAATCAGCTTGGAAATATAATGCTCAGGTCCTATGTCACTAAGTCCTCTGGTCATATACTTAATCAAACTGAGAGAGCAAATCATTTCCATTACTTGGATAAGTAACTTTACAAGAAAATGAAGAAAATCAAACATAATGTTATTTTACTTTTGATTTTTTTTGTAATCATCATAATAATCAGTGTGTTATCTAAGATGTTTGAACATTTTAGAGACCTTGGTATATTAGGGAATCTGACTGATTTGACTTTTAATTTTAAATTATATTTAATTTCACTTGTAGTTTTTATTTGGAAGGTCTGAAAGAATTTGCTTATGAAAAGCATCTTGTTGTTTTAGAGAAATTTGTTTCAATCTAAAAGTTTTGACTTATTAAATTTGTAAGTAGTATCTTACATGCTTTGGATGATATGTTAGCCTTCCATTGTTACAACAAAATATGCCTGGGAAAATCAACTTAGAGGAAAAATTTATATTTTCACTGTATCAGAGGTTTCAATCCACGTCACTTGGCCCCATTACTTTGAGCTTGTGGTGTGGCAGAAGGGTGTGACAAGGTAAAGCTGCTCATGGCATCCAGGAAGCAAAGAAAGAGAGGAGGGGGTCAGGGTCCCAACATCCCCTTTAAGGGTGCACCTTGGATGACCTAACTTCCTTCCACTGAGCCCCACCTCCTAAAGATTCCCCCACCTCCCAACAGCACCATCTGCTAGGGACCAAGCCTTCAACACAGGAGTCTTTGGTGGGGATATTTAGATCCAAACCATAACAGATGATTTGTTTGTTAACATTTTAGGAGTGTCATACTGGTAAATGTAGCATTTGTCTATTTCCATTGTATATATATTCTCATCATAGATGATTTTAAGCTACCAATGCTGATGTCATTGAGGTTGGAAAGAGATACACTCAATCAGCTCTCTCAAGCCTGTGCCCAACATACCACTACTTATAAGTTTGCCTTGTTATAAATCCGATGCTGTATTTCAGAATCACCAGGGGAAAATAGGTATGTATATTTAAGTTTAAATGATATTAACATGTAATTTGAAGACAATAATGATCTCAGAGCTGGAAAATTTCTTGTGAACTTCCCAGAAAGGCTAAATTAATGTGAAGTAGTCAACCCTTTGCAACTCAAAGGTCTAAAAAAAATGGCAGAATCATCTGCTTTCATGCATCGGTTTGGTTTAATTGCACTGATAACCTTAACTAGCATCAAGGACAAGAGGAAAAAAAATAAACAAAAAACACACAAGAGGGAAAATCCTGGGGCTTTTTATCCCTTCTAGGAAGGCAAAAGATGCATACAAATAAAATGTCTCAATGTGGGGAAAAAGTACACATGGGAGAATTCAGCATGGTCTGTGCTCCTTAGGAGGACAGAATGTGGTGTTAGTGGTCCAAAATCTACCTCCTCATATAACATCATGGATTGTATGTATGATAGTGTTATTCTAATATGCATCTTATGCTCCAAAGTTCTTAGATTATAGGAGACCTTTGCTTTGGAACAGCCACATCACTCTTAATGGCATCTTGAACCTTGACTCCTAGATATTCAGATCTCTTATCACTGAATGGTTACTTATTCAAATCTCTGGGAATTGGCATTCTACACTAATAATATAGTTCAATCTCATCCTGATTCCTAGCCAAGTGGTGCTCTTAGTAGTGTCCTTTCTGACAGAGATTAAGGTTCATGTTATGTTATACATGTAAACACATAATATGAAGTGTGATTCATGTCTAAATTGGTTAATAAATATCTACCACTGATACCTCAAGAGAAAGGAGACAGTTTAAGGATTTAGAATGACCTTTCAAGAAATACTGCTGAGTTTTCCCCTTTCCTGGACTCCATTTTTAACTCTATGGAATTTGTTGAACTTTATGAATTTTTTCTAATTCTTCCAATAGAAATATCTTTTTCACTTTTCATAAATCCTTGCAACAAAGTCAGAAGAAATCTTAAATCTCTCATAGCTCAATTTTCCATGAAATTTAGAAATCCTATTCACAACATACTTGTTCTGACTAGTTGGTTGCAGTGTTTGTTGGGGATGGCATAGGATCGTCTAAATATGTCCAGATGATATGTCACAAGATAGTCCAATTGTTGACCATCTGTGATGATAAGAAAATTGCCTCTTATTAGACAAGGATCATTAGCTCATTAGGATAAAGCCACTGTGTGTGACTGACCCTTTAGGTGCATCCGGAGAGCACCCTCCAGGAATAAACAACTGTAGAAGAATCCAAGCAGGTTTACATACATAAGACAGGAAATTGAACCTGAGTCAATACAATGAGAATGACTATGAGAAACACAAAGATATGAGTTAGATGAGTTGATAATGATGAAAAGTGATGAGTGATTTACTGAATATTAGCATAGATAAGAAATCAGGCCCTGTTTAAGTGCTTTACATTTATTAGCCATTAATTTCTTACAAAGATCTCATGAAGAACATTGCCTTCATTTTACAGTTGTGTGAGTGCGCCCGTGTACTCGTGCACACACAGTAGCTAGTCAAAGGTCATGCAGCTAAAAAGTGAAAGAGCTTGAATCTGAACCAAGGCCATTTGGCTTCAGAGTTGGATATTTTGCCATTACAATAGATCAATTTACTGACTATAAGAGAATGCCTGTCATTGTTCAATCTTTTAATCCTCATAGCAATCCCACAAAGCAGGATTCTGTTACTCTATTACAAACAGCTAAGTAACTTGCCCAAGGTCATACAGCTAATGAGTATTAAAGTTGGGATTCAGTCATAAGTAGTTGGTCTCTAGATCTGATGCCTTTCCCCATTACTATAGATTCCCTATATGGTAGACTCCAGATAGATGGTAATAGCATCAGATACAAAGCTTTGTCATATGCAGGGAAGGGAAATGGTAAGGTGGGCAAGAATAGGTACCAGCAAGTAAAACATGGAGGAAAATTAGCTGCTGACTGGCTGTGCAGGACACCCAGGGAACTCTCAACCCAAATGTAGAAAAGACAAATGATCTTTAAAAACCTTCCTCGTAGGAGTACATTCCGGAAGCTACCCCATGCAGAGAGAAAAGTTATCTACAAATCTGGCAAGAGATGATCTCCAGCTCTCACTGATAATAGGGAAATGAAATTGAATATAATTTGCCTGTTTGGGTTTCAAGAAGTGGGTGAGAATTTTGCAAATACCTGAATGTTTACTATGATTGTTTAAACAAAACGGTCCATTAAAATTCAAGCTGCTGGGCTGGGATTGTAGCTCAGGGGTAGAGCGCTTACCTAGCATGTATGAGGCATTGGGTTCAATCTTCAGCATCACATAAAAAATGAATAAATAAATAAAATAAAGGTATTGTGTCCATATTCTTAAAATAATTTAAGCTGCTGTATTCCCTTTCTTAACAGATTTTTTGTTTGTTTGTTTGTTTGAACACAGGGTCTCCCTATGTTACCCAGGCTTTCTTTAAACCTCTAGTCCTAAGCAATCCTCCTGCTTTAGCTTCTGAACAGCTGGGTCAGTAACAGGCAGGTACCACTGTCCCCGGCTTACACAGCTTTTTTAAAAGCTGCATAGAAAGTTTCATGGTACATAAAAGTATTAATAAGATGTCTGTGATAATTTGTGCTGAATATTAAGCACAGTAATTATTGTCTTTCAAAAATCCATAAAATAAAGTTTCAAACTGAGGCTTAAATTCATTGGATCTGATGTTATAGCTATTTTCTTTTATTCATTAGGTGAACATTGCTCAGTAATCTAAAATAATCTCCAAATAGATGCTCAGGAAATTATGCTGGGGGTGGAGTTATAAGATTTTTAATATATACATATTAATTCATTTACTAAGCAAGCAATTTTTAAAAATATTCAATAGTAAATTCTGTGCTTAGTAACTGCATTGATTCAGTAAATATTTATTTTTATTTTTAATTAATTAATTAATTATTGCTTTTTAGTTATACACAACAGCAGAATCTACTTTGATACAATTATAGAAGCATGGAATATATTTTATTCTAGTTAGGATCTCATTTGCTGGGGTACTGGGGATTGAACTCAGCGTCACTTGACCACTGAGCCACATCCCCAGCCCTATTTTGTATTTTATTTAGAGACAGGGTCTCACTGAGTTGCTTAGCACCTCGTCATTGCTGAGGCTGGTTTTGAACTCCAGATCCTTCTGTCTCAACCTCCAGGAGAAAGCCACCTGCCCAGCGTAGGCCTTCATTCTTATGGATATACATGATGGTGGAATTCACTGTGTTGTTTTCAAATATGTACATGGGGAAATTATATCATATTTATTCCACCATCTTTCCTTTTCCTATCCCCCTCCTTCCCTTCCATTTCCCATTATCAATCTATTGTACTTCTATTCCCCGCCCTCTACCCCCATATTGTGGGTTAGCTTCCACACATGGGAGAAAACATTTGATCTTTGGTTTCTTGGGACAGTCTCCAGATCCTCCATCCATATTTTTACAAATATCATAAAGTTATTCTTCTTTAGGGCTGAGTTTAATACTCCATAGTGTATATATGTCACGTTTTCTTTATCCATTCATCTGTTGAAGAGCGCCTAGGTTGGTTCCATAGCTTAGCTATGGTGAACTGAGCTGCTATAAAAATTGATGTGGCGGTGTTACCGCTGTTGACTGGTGACGAGTTCTTGCTTCCCCAATGTTGAAGAATAACACCAAAGAAGCACGCCGAGGTAAGGTCAGAGTAGAAATTAGAAGTTTATTAAAGGACAGCAGAAAAGACTTCTCCCGGAGGAAGAAGGGGACCCAAGAGGTGGAATCCGTGGAAGTGCGGTTGTCTCCCCTTTTTATAATTTTGGTGATGGAATGTGGGTTGAAAGGCCCGAGGGGTGGGACACAGGTGGGCCAAAGAAGTAATCTGGGCAGGAAGGACTTCATTATCACTTCTTGGGATGGGCTATCTTCAAATCTGCTGGAGGCTGTCCATTAACACTTCTTTGAGGTGGACTTTGGCCTAGGGCCTTTTCGGGACTTCATTAACATTCCATGAGTTGTGCTGTTTTCCCTGAGTCATTCTCAGTATGGCCTCTATTTTAGATTTCACTCGGTATTAGACCCAATTTACCTAACTACACTGACTACCTAACTTTAAATCTGGCTTCAGTGGCGTCACTATAATATGTCGATTTAAAATCCTTTGGTTATATATTGAGGAGTGGGATAACTGGGTCAAATGGTGGTTCCATTCCAAGTGTTTGATTCAGCAAATACTGAACATGCACTTTGTGCTAGATTCTGACATACATTCTCAGAAAACAGTAGCAGCGAAAAGTAACAAATTTTCAGTCCTGCCTTTATGAAGCTCACATTCTAGTGGGGAGGGAGAAAATAATCAGAAAAAAATATAAGTAAAATATAGGACATTTTAGATGCTAGTAAGCGCTAAGAAGAAAAATAAAGCAGGGTAAAAGCATGGGTGGCGGAAGGCAGGTAGTAATTAAATTGGGCAGCCAATGAAGACATTCTAATGCACGTACTTATGGAGCCAGATTTGAGGATAGGTAGTTAGTGTACTTAGGTAAATCGGGTCTAATATCAAGTAAGATAAAGAAAAATGTAGGCCATTATTGAGAATGGAGTCCAGGAAACCAGAGCAGCTCTTGGGGAAATTGAAATGTTAATGTCCCCAAGGCCGGGAACCCATCCTAAGGAACTGTTAATGAAACAGCTCCCAGCATACAGGGAGGTGCTAATCCAAAACTGCCCCAGGCCCTTACTGCCCAGATTACTCCTTCAACCCACCCATCTCCCACCAGTTGGCCTTTCCATCTGCATTCTATCACTGCAGGATTAAGGGAAACAAAGGACAGGAGTGTGGGAAGACTAAAAGAAGATTTTAGCTATAAAAGAGGGAAGACCTCCCCCTTCCATGGATTCTGCCTTCCGGCCCCCTTCTTCCTCCAGGGAGAAGTCTTTTCTGCTGTCCTTTAATAAAGCCTTCCTCTTTCCACTCTGGTGTGCTTCTCTGGTGTTTATACTTCAGCATTCCCAGAAGCAAGGACTCCTCACTGGTAAACAGCAGTAACACTTAGGGCTGCCTGATACACTTTTATACATGCCCAAAATAATAATGTAAGAAACAATAAAAACGTGTACAGGTTTTAGGGTGCTAGATATGGACACTTTTTAAGTCTATAAAAGGATCCTAGGGCTGGGGTTGTAGCTCAGTGGTAGAGTGCTTGCTTAGTACGTGTGAGGCACTGGGTTCGATCCTCAGCACCATATATAAACAAGTAAATAAAATAAAGGTATTGTGTACATCTACAACAAATAGATATGTTTAAAAGGATCCTAGATATACCTAGTTTTAATTCCATTTTAATAGTAAATACTTAGGGTATCATTTTTTTCAAATGTAGTTTTCCAAGGAGTGGTAGGATTCACTTTTTCTCCACACCAGGAAGCCCCCAAGGTCCTTTTTACTTAGGAGTAAATGAACTATGTCTCATTTTATTCCCCACAGCCTGTAACTGGCACACATCGTTCAAAACAAGTTTGGTACCTGGCACCTACGGAACCCACTGAAGGTGCAAGTCCATTTACTATTAACTACAGATTTGGGTCCTAGAGAACGAATGAGCAACAGGGTCTCCCCTCTGCACAACAGTCTCAGTCGCCTAATGCAAACCAGCGTGGAGGAGGTGGGGGAATTCCAACTTCGCAAGGACAAATTTCTGACGAAATCTCTTTCTCTAATCGGACTGGAACGCTTTCTGGCCTTTTTCTTCTACCGAAATAGAATGAACCTACAGATCGTGGTCTGTGTGCTCTAGAGCTTGGGTGTGGGGGCGAGAGGCCACAGCAGAACTCCGACCTCAGGAAGCCCCTCTTGGTGGCGAACACGGTACCTGTCCCTGGGTCGTTTCCCTGCTTCGACCGCCCTCTCGTTCCGGGTCCGGAGCTGCCCAATCCGCGGGCCACCTCCCGCCTGCCCAGCCCCAAGAGTCAGAGGACCCCCGGGACCCTCCCCATCCTTCCTGGAAGGAGAACACTCTCAGCAGGGTCTTCCTCTCTAGCCTCCGGGTACGTTTGCAGCCCGCCCCGCCCTTCCCGGCAGATTCCCTATTGGCTCTTGCGCCGGGAGAAGATGCCCTCTGATTGGCCGGCGAGCCGCTACCACTTCGGACGCGGCGCTCTCGGGGCGGGGCCTGACATGGAGTGACTGGCGGCGCGGAGGAGCGTGGGGAGGACGCGTTCACCTGCGCTCTCAGGCAGGGCTAGTGTGCGCACCACCCGAGAAGGGTAGCCGGAGTGGGGGACCCAGGGGGTGGTGGGGCTGGGGTGCCGGGAGGGACCAGGGTACAGAGGTAGGGAGGTGGGCTGGGGCGCGAAGCAGCAGCAGGGAGCACAGTGACATGGCGCGGCCAGACGCTGAGGAGGGGGCGACGGTGGCTCCCGGCCACCCGCTTGCGAAAGGATACCTTCCGGTCCCGAGGGACGCTGCGGCCGGGAAGGTGAGCGCGGAGCAGCAGAACGGGCCCAGAGCTGGCTCCCTGCTCCTGAATGGGATCCCCAGAGACAACGCCGTTGACCTCTCCGGAGCGCTTGGCGGGCCGCAGATTCTGCTGGCGCCGGAAGAGGAGACCCAGGCCCGGCTGCTACCCACGGACGCGGGAGAGGAGACTCCGGGTGCCGAAGGGACACCGCTGCCCCGGACCGCGCTTTCCACGCGGCGCTTTGTGGTGCTGCTGATCTTCAGCCTGTACTCGCTGGTGAACGCCTTTCAGTGGATCCAGTACAGCATCATCAGCAATGTGTTCCAGGGCTTCTACGGCGTCTCTTTGCTGCACATTGACTGGCTGTCCATGGTTTACATGCTGGCCTACGTGCCTCTCATATTCCCAGCCACCTGGCTGTTGGACACCAAAGGCCTGCGACTCACCGCCCTGCTGGGCTCTGGCCTCAACTGCCTAGGTGCCTGGATCAAGTGCGGCAGTGTGCAGCAGCATCTCTTCTGGGTCACCATGTTGGGCCAGTGCCTATGCTCCGTGGCCCAGGTGTTCATCCTGGGCTTGCCCTCCCACATTGCCTCAGTTTGGTTTGGGCCCAAAGAGGTGTCCACGGCTTGCGCCACCGCCGTGCTGGGCAATCAGGTAAGGACCTGAGTGAAAGAGAAAAGTCGGATCCTTAGAGGACCAGAAAAAGCCATAGTCCATGTGAGCTAGTCATATAAATGGACCTCGGGAGGCATTTGTCTATAAAATGAAGATGAGGAGATGAGTAGTTGTAAAATAAGAGGCAGTCTTGTATTAAAGAGGGCTTTTAGGCTCTTTGTAAGGACAGAACTTTCAAAATCAGCTTACAGTGACTACCTTGTCTTGCTTTGAAAATTATTTATATTGGCCTGTATGTGCTTAATGTCATAGAAAACTTATCAGTGCATTAATGAAGTAAACTTGCATAGGTGTTATGTTTGTCACCAGTGTGTTCTTTGCAAAAGGGAGGTGGTGGATTCTGGGAAGTTTGTTTTCATTTAGAGTGGTCATTGTGAACACTATTTAATTTTATATATAGTAGTCAGCACAGAGCTATGTATTAATGACTCCTAAATCAATATTCTGGTGATAAAGATTTCAAGGCATTACTGAGTCCAATTACTTACTTTTAACAATAAGACTATGCAAGACAAATCACTGATTGTGGAAAACATTGCAGAAAGGATGGTTTTTTTTTTTTTTTTTGCTAACTCTCCATTAAGAGTCCAGATTGTAATGCCATTAGCATTTCAGAAGCATTGTTAGGTAGAATGGTTTTTGTGTGTGTTTTTAAAAACTGCGGACTGATTCTCATTATTTAAGTTATGTGTATGGGATCCTATGATACTTTCTGTAAACTATATTGAGTGTTCATTCAGCTTGAGAATATCTAGTTAAAAACTGGTACACCAAAACCTCCACATCTCTATACTTATATTGCCATATGTAACTATGTAACACAAGAATGTTACTTTCTCACTTCAAATCTCACACTTGTTTCAAGATCACAGGAATATTTATTTAAAATACACAAAGACTGACTCTACATGCTGGTTGCTTTATTTCCTTTTTCTACAAGTGCAGAAGAAAGAGTAGCTTGAAACATATTTGTGTATTTAAAATAATTTATGACTGACACTTCATTTGGTTGCTTCTGCATATTCAATGGGAGCTGTTTTCTTAAAGTATTTTACATTTAAAAATTATATTCAAGATTAATTCTTCATTGAGCATGATAAAAGTATCAACTCCATTTACTTATAGGCAGACTTCCTTTTAACCACACACTTGTGGATCATCTTCTTACTCTCCTTGTGTTCTCATTCCTTCCTTGGCTCCAATAGTTGTACCGTTGCTCATTATTCCCAAGTATGCACTTTCAGCCTAGTTTATGGAATGTCCATTCATACTCAGCATTGTTGAGCACTCACTAAGAGGCTGGCAACACACTAAGTGTTTCACATGCATTATGTCATTTAATTTAATACTATAAGATTGGAACTGTTAGTCTCCTCATTTGATAGGTAATAGAAACTGAGACTTGAAGTAATGAAATTATTTTGTAATGGTCACATAGCTAGTTAGTGTTGTGTGACCACACTCAAGTCTGTCTAGTTCTTGAATTCCTAGCTTTTAATTTCTGCATCTGTACTGCAAGTCTCTAACTAGAAGACCCTTTTAAAACAGATCAAATTATGTCGTTGCCCTGCTTTGAACTTGCCAATGATTTCCCATAGTACATAAAATGTAAACTCTACTCTAAATGACAAAAACTAAAAACAAAAACAAACAAACAAACAAAACCCCACCAACTTACATATATGTCTTCTTTGGTTCCTTAAACAGCGCTAAGCTTGTACTTGGTTAAGGGTCTTTGCAGAAGCATTCCCTTTGCCTGGAATGTTCTTCATTTTAGGATCATGTGATTATATTCTTAGTGTCACTCAGCTCTCTGTTTAAATTCATTCTAAATATCCAGTGGCATTTCTCAATCCCATTTAGAGTTGCTCAGTCAATTTTATATCATTATATTGTAATTCTTCATATTACATTTATCACTCTCATTTATTATTTATGTATTTATATACATACATGTTCATTGTTGTCTATTATCCATCACCTTTCCCCTTGATTATAATGTAGATTTCATGACAAGCTATATGGTGTGAATACACACAGCTCTATCACTACACTACTATATTATTATCATTACTGTATTTATTATAGCACCTGGCTTGTTGTAGGCTCTCCCTGAAAACATGATGAGTGCATGAAGGAACTTCAGACTCATTGCCACTGGAGTATTGCCATATCTCTTAGGAACCCACCACTCAAAATTATCTTGTAGTTCATTTCTTTTCACCTCTATTGCTTAGTTTGGCCACCCATGGTGCTTACCTAGACCATACTAACTTATCTCCTTATCTGCAGCCCTTGCTGCCTTCCCTCTGTTCTTCACAGTGTCCTGCTCCCTAATGTGCTGATCTCTTCAGAGCACTCCCTTGGCCCCTGCAGTGACTTCCATTGTCCTTAAGATAAAACAAGACCCCCTCTAATGTAACTTGCAAGATTTTTTAGATCTGCCTCCTACCAGCTCTTTATCTCACTCCATGCCCCTCTCCCCTTTTCCACATACACAGTCTTTCTCTGCTTTGAGCCAGACCTTGCATACTGACAATTTCTTACAAGGTCATGTTGTCCCCTTCCTGGCTTTGTACATAATGCACTTTGGCTTAGAACACTACTTCTTGTTCATTTGTCTAGCTCCAACTTCTTTCAGCCCTTTGTTTCTCCAAAAACTTTTCTTAAACCCAAGTCTGTACAAGGTGCTCCTACAAAATATTCTACTACCTAGAATGAGCACATGTCTCAGTTTACCTGGCTTAGTCTGGGTGTACATCTGTTGCTTGGTATATTTACTATTGAAGTTTGTTTTACTCTGAACAGTGTTCTGATTTGGGTAATAAATTACACAGTCTCCCCAGTCTTAGAACTCTCTAATTCTCCATCACGGTACTGTATTACCACAATCTGTTAGAATATCTTTTTGATTATCTCTATTCAGCTTTTTGGAAAGAAGCAAGTGAAATATTTGTTAAACATTATTCTTCCTACCTCAGCCTTGAAACATTTCTTGGGCCCTTCCCAATGTCCAATACCATGAAGTAGTCACTCCCCTCCCTCCTTCCTTCTAATCCCTAGTAATTACTAAACTGCTTTCTCTCCATATGTATTTACCTAGTCTGAATGTTTCATACAAACAGAATTATACAATATATGGCCCCATTTATATCTGACTTCTTTCACTTATCACGTTTTCAAAGTTAATGCATGTTATAGCACTGTATCAGTACATCATTTCTTTTTGTAACTGAATAATATTGCATATACCAAAGTTTGTTTATCTACTCACTCACTGATAAACATTTCAGTTATTACCATATTTTGGATATTGTGAATTATGACTACTATGAACATTTATATATAATTATTTATTTGAATACCTATTTTCAGTTTTGGGGGTATATACCTAGGCATAGATTGCTGTTCCATAGGGTAATTTTATCCACAATGGCTGTATCATTTTATACTTCCACCAGCAGTATAGGAGGGTTTTAATTTCTCCATATTCTTGCCAACCCTTGTTATTTTATTGTTATAGCCCTTCTAGGGGTGTGAAGTGGAATCTCATTGTGGTTTTGATTTGCTTGTCCCTAAAGATTAAAGATATAGGCATTTTTAAATATGCTTATTGGCCATTTGCATATATTTAGGAAAATCTCTATTCAAGTCCTTTGCTTATTTTAAAACTAGAACATTTGTCTTTTTGTTCTTTAGTTGTTAAGAGTTCTTTATTTTGGATGCTAGTCTCTTGATTCTTTCTCATTCTGTGGGTTGTTTTTTCTTAATTCTGTTTTTACATATTCTTACTCCCCTTCATGATTGTAAGCATAAAAGTGTAAGGACTATATTTTACATTACTTTATAGCAGAATCACTCAGAGTAGAAACTCATTATATGTTTTTTTGAATAGGAAAGAGATTTGTTGGAAATTTTCCTTTAACAATAATACAAGGACATTAGAACATAGTTTTAGAATTTATAGCATACCTTTATAAATATTAGCTCTTCTGTATGTTCTGTTAAATGGCAGTATTTACCTTTTTCTCTAATGATATGAACTGTTAACAGGACTATTCATTTTACAGCTTGGAACCGCAGTTGGCTTTTTACTACCACCTGTTTTAGTGCCCAACACACAGAATGACACAGATCTCCTGGCTCATAATATAAGCATCATGTTTTATGGAACATCAGGTGTTGCCACACTTTTATTTATTTTAACAGCAATTGGTAAGTGAATTATTTTCCTTAAAGATTAGATAAATGCATGACAAAGAGATGAGAATAACTAACCCTGAAAATTTTTGTTGATACTATCACAAATGCCATTTGCTTGTTTTATTCTAAATGTATACTATGCTCAGATAATGATGGTACAACCCTAGGGTCCACTACATGGTATTTTACTATCGTAAAAGGTTTGACGACTAATCCATCTCATTTATCTCCCTACTAACTTTTCTTTCTGATAATTTCAAATATATTACTTGCTTCCTTCCCATATTTGTCTACATGGTCCACATCTTATGCCTATCTAGCCAGGAACAAGTTTTTGTCATGCTTTGAAATGAGTCAAGTAGGCTACCATCTTTCTTTTAATGATAAGTCCTCCCAAGGATCCCCAATTTTAAAATTAACTGGATCTAAAATGTTGACCAGTGGATGATCCTGGGCAGCAGCAAGCCGTTCAACGGAATTTCAAACTGTGGCAACTATCTGCTTGTTAGGCCACTCCAGCAAAGCACGGCTGCCACCATTCGTCACTGAGTCCTCTCGTCTGGGCCTGTCTCTTGAAGCAGTCAGTCAAAAGTCAGCTGCAAGCAGCCATCACCAGTTTGGAAGAAGCTTTGGGAAGGTCTGCTTTTTAAAGTTTATTTTTAATGGGAAACAATTTTAATTTCAGGGAAAAAAGGTAGTGAGGTATATGTAAGTAATAGAGCTGTTAACATAACTATAATAATGCCCCTTGGCACTCTGTATCTTAAATGGAATTGGGGAAGAAAAGAACTATAAAGCTGAAAAGCCCCCTTTTCATCATTGAAATGTATAATTAAATATAATTATAGGCAGAAGTTTTAGATCTATACATTAACTTATAGCATACCCTTAATAGTAATGAAAAATTCATATTTTATGATCTCCAGATGTGAAATCCTCAGTTTTCAGAGAAATGTGTGCTGAAGACTCTAGAGTGTTCCAATAGAGACTGTCTTGGTAGATGAACTGCAGGATCCAGGTATAGGAAGCTCAGCCCACATGCTTAATTTCTTTTTTTAAGATGATGAACAAAATGTTCTCTTGGTAGCATAATAAGTATTCTGACATGTCCGATCTGCTTGAGGTTGGTTTTTATATTTTCAGTAATCAGAGAGTGGCATATTTGCAGTGTGCTAATTATTGAAAAAAAGACAAATTATCTCTGTACTATTTTAGCACTTAACATGGTTTTAAAAACATTTTAGAAGTAAAAACTCTCTTAAATTTGCTTTTTTAAAAAATATGTTTTAGTTGTTGATGGACCTTTATTTTATTTATTTGTATGTGGTACTGAGAATCAAACCCAGTGCCTCACGCAGGCTAGGCAAGCACTCTACCACTAAGCCACAACCCTAGCCCCTAAATTTGCTTTATCTGGTAGCCATATTTGATTTGCTAGTTGGAATAGGAAATATTGTTTTTACATGTTTCATTAGTAATAGAGATTTTTTTTATAATTTATTCTAATCATTTTTTTTAAAGAGAGAGAGAGGAGAGAGAGGAAAGAGAGAATTTTTAATATTTATTATTTAGTTCTCGGCGGACACAACATCTTTGTTGGTATGTGGTGCTGAGGATCGAACCCGGGCCGCACGCATGGCAGGCGAGCGTGCTACCGCTTGAGCCACATCCCCAGCCCAGTAATAGAGATTTTTAAGGCATAAAATTCTCATTCCATTGAGGGGCTTGTGTAAAAGAACATAAATTCCAGTTTTCCTTTTTATATCATTTTCAGTTAGTTTTCTATTTGGAAGAGCGTAGTAAACTACATATCAGATATCCAAAAATATGAAATTATTATATATATGATATGTGTGCATATATGCTTAAATTGATACAATATAAGATTTTTATCTAAGGAAGAACAATCATAATAGGTACAACCATCAGCATATTACTCTGTTTTGTTTTCCTCGTGTCCAAATTTTTGCTCAAGGCTCCTGAATTACTAAGATATGACCCTCTTTCCCTCTGAATTCTACTCATGATTATTTTGAAAATCCAGCCAACATGGTGTACTGAATTGGTATTCAGCAGTCTTCCTAAAATACTGTCTTGAAAGTTCAGGCCATAGAACCCTATTCCCCTCCCTCATGGAGCATATGTGTGAATGTAGTTCATCCAGCATTTCCACTGAATTTCATGCTGGAAGAACCCCACTGTAGCCTCTCACATTTGGTTGCTGATGTGTGCTAATCATCCCTTTGAGGAAGGTCCTGTTACCATCACTCCCATTTTACATACAGATGAGGAAACTGGGTCATGTAACTTGATATAACTTTAAGTTGCCCAAGTTCACAATTAATAAAGTCAGGTTTAAGCCTAGGTAGTGTAAATCCATATATAAAATGTTATATTCAAAATAGATCATTTTAATTTTACTTTACCTCATTTTATTTCTAATTTAAATTCCTCTTGTATAAGTGGTAATGTTGTTGTATTTAAAGTCTGTAGAGCAATAAATTTGCCATTTAGCCCAAATATGTCAATTGAAATATTTTCCTGATTCATTAATGTAAGTGGATGACAGAAACCAAAAGTAATGCTAATAAAAACATTTAATACTAATGTATTTAAACACAAGTGTATATAGCATGTAGGCATTTTACTTGTGGTTTTTTTTTTTTTTTTTTTGGTGGTAGTGGGGATTGAACCCAGGGCCTTCTGCATGTAGACAAGCACTCTACCAACTGAGCTATATCCCCAGCTCTTACTTTTGATTTTTCTATTAAAGATATGCTTGGACTAGCTTGTAGCTCAGTGGTAGAGTGCTTGCCCTGCATGTGTAAGGCACTGGGTTCAATCCTCAGTACCACATAAAAATGAATGAATGAATAAATAAATAAATAAATAAAGGTATCATGTCCATCTACAACTAAAATAATAATTATTATTATAATAATTATAATTATAATAATTTTTAAAAAGATCCATATGTAAGCTATAAACTTTTAACAAATACATTTTATTTAGTCTGTAAGAATTTCAAGCCACTAAGGCAAAGGCTCTGATTTTGTAAAATAATGTTTCTAAAAGGACAATATATTTTATATTTTAATAATTGCAAAATTCTTTTAGATATGTCATATCATGTGATCCTTTAGAGCTTATTATTGTTAATTCTGTTTTATGAAGGAGAAAGCAGAAACTGAGGGCTGGGGATGTAGCTTATTGACAGAGAGCTTTCCTAGCATGCATTAGGTCCTATGTTCAATCCCCAGCATTGCAGAAAAAAGAAAAGAAAGAAAGAAAATAGCAATTCAGTGTAAACAAGGTCATACACCCTTGGCTTTTTGTTCACCTTTTTTTCATAAACTTAAGTCTGACTTTACTATAGGGTGTAGTTTTTAAATACAGACTAGATTTTGCTAAGAGAGAGTTTATCTGAACTAAATGATAACACTTGTATTCAGAAAATAAATCTAGTGGAGTTAAAGACTGGTGAAAAATTGTATTTACCTCTGCTGAAATTTGACTTCAGATTTGGAAGATTTAGACTTCTTTTTATCATAATGAATAAAAACCTAAGTAATAGACTTAAAACACATTAAATAACCTGCTACCTTGTAAGCAAAGTTTTACAGTCTGAAATTTTCACAACTGTGAGTATTCTGTACTAACATTGTTAATAAACAGATATCTCCTATCTAACTAAAACACAAAAAGACTTTCTGGAAAAGATGCCAAACATCCTAACAGTTCAAGGATCGGATAGGGTAAAAGGAGGAAGAAGAATTGCAACAACTTAAACATTTTAATCTCCTGGTCTTTCCAAGTAAGGATATTAAGTAGTAAATATTTATGAGCTGTATCTCTTCTTGAATTAGTTGTGATATCTGTAAAAAATAGATATTTCAGTTTGATACATTTTGATTATATCATAATTAATGTTTTTTTTTTTTTAAAGAGAGAGCGAGAGAGGAGAGTGAGAGAGAGAGAGTGAGAGAGAATTTTTAATATTTATTTTTTAGTTCTTGGCAGACACAACATCTTTGTTGGTATGTGGTGCTGAGGATCGAACCCGGGCCGCACGCATGCCAGGCGAGCGCGCTACCGCTTGAGCCACATCCCCAGCCCCCATAATTAATGTTTTGACCAGCCAAAAAAACTTAATTTTTTGTTTTTTAGCAGCAAAAAGGAGAATTGGAGAATTGCAGTATTTTGCAGAAGTTATAAGGGATATTTTTTCCTTTCTCAGTGATTCTCAAACCCAGATGGCTATACTGATAGCATTTGGGGAGTTTTTTGGTTTACTATAGATTTTATCATGGAGGTTCTCATTATTGAACTTGGATAGAATCTCAAAATATGTATTGTTTTAAAATGGTTCCAGTTGACAGGTTCATCAGTTCTAACCCACTTAGAATAGGTCTCCCTTGTTGGAAGAAAGAAATTGTCACAAAAGAACAGGAGGGAGGGAGAAAGAGAAAGAAAAGCAGAAATTAGAAATTTTCATTAGAGGAAAAGAGGGGGAAGAAAGAAAAGCAGAAATTGTAATCTTCCAGAAATGTTACTTTTTTTTTTTCTGAATCAACTTACCTTCTTTTTTCTCTTTGAATTTACTCTATTTGATTAAATGCTAAGGTGTATGTTTTCATGAAATCTCTGAAGTCAAGGTGCCTTTACTGATCAATGATGTCTAACATTTGTGGTAATGGAGACAAGGTTGTGTGAAAACCTTGTGATAACCTGGCAAGGTCACTGAGTGCAAGCATCTTAGATTTAATGATACAGACTTTTCCTTTTGTTGTAGTTAAATTTTTTTAGTGAATAGCTTAAAATTTTGAGGAACTAAAAAGAGTAGATTTTAATTTCTGACATACCAAATTTTAAAATGCAGATTAACTCTTTTGTCACTTAGTCATGACTTCTGGATAGCCTTTTAGTTTTCTATCTCTATAACAAAATACTTCAGGTAATTAACTTATAAAAAGAAAAAGATTATTTTAACTCATAGTTTTGGAGGTTCTAGTCCATGATTGGGCAGACGAATTGCTTTAGGCCTTTGATGGGCTTGCTGGATGGCCATGGCACAGAGAGCGTGTTGGAGCAGATGGCTCACATGAGTCAAGAAACAAAAGAGAGAGAAAAGGGTTGGGGTCCCACCATCCCCTTCCAGGGCATGCCCCTGGTAACTTAAAGGCCCCCCACCAGGCCCCATTTCTGAAAGGTTCCACTTGGAGAATCTTTAGCGTCCCCAGGGACCAAGCCTTTAATACATGAACCTTTAAAGGACACTTATCCACACCATACCACTGACCCTATAGAAATCTCTCCCTAGCCATCTATTGTGGGAAACTGGTAGATCCTTCCCTGCCTAGCCAAAGGAAGTCTTTAGATGTCTGGCTAAGAATGCTGTGAGATCTCTAACTAGAAACAGTACTAAAACTGTAGAGCATCAGACACCATATGCCACACTTTCCTATCTGTTAATTCTACCCCTAGATTTTCCATGTGCCACTCAAGTAAGTGAGCAAGAAATACAGCCTGCTCCCATGAAACCACCTGGACTTCCTCAGTTCCAGATGTGTCCTTGAATGAGATGATAAACTTTGCATCAAATTGCAGAAGGAATAGTTACTAACTCAAGACAGTCCTCTCAGTGTTCAGTAGTTTATCATCTTGTTCATACCCGAGGCTTACCTCTAATTACAAATTGAACTAAATTTAAAAATAGAGTCCTTGATATAGTAAAAATTAATTTTGATCAACTAAAATGAAATAATCAGTAGGCAAGATGGTGACATATTAATGATGGTTTTGTAGCTCAGACAAGTGAACTGGCCAAATCTCTTGAGTTTTAGTCAGTTTCAGAGGGCTGAGACGATAATACCAAACTGTTTTGCACTTAGAAGTCACTGAAAATGAAAAACCTCACCATAAAAGACATTCACTACTTCCTTAAACTGATTCTGTCTGCTCACTAAGAGAGATATAAATAATTATGTATTTTTACCCGGGCAATTTATTACACTTATGTTAATTACATATAATCCTTCTCATGTTCATTCCCAGCATTCAAAGAAAAACCTCCATACCCACCAAGTCAGGCTCAGGCAGCAATTCAAGACAGTCCCCCTGAAGAGTACTCTTACAAGAAATCAATAAGAAACCTGTTTAAAAATATTCCTTTTGTCCTTCTGTTGATCAGTTATGGTAAGTGGCTTTCTTGTATTTTCTATGATGTCTGTATAAACCTTTGAGCACTGTGGATTCTTTTTATTTAACCTGGTGGTTTAACCTTAATGAAATTGGTTAGTGAACTCCATAGCATAATCACGGACTTAAATGATAAACTGAAAGCAAAAGAATCCATGGTGGATCATTTTACATGATTTCAAAATAAATAGATCTCAAAGAGAGAAGTGTTGTTTTCTTGTGAGTTCTCCTAGAGTGCAGGTCATTGATGAACTGTCGTTATGACTACATGCAATAAGCATGTGGGAAGTGCTGTCAGTGGCTCCTTTCTTACACCCTGTGCAAACTGGCACTTATTTTTAACTGTTCTGTCAAAACTAGACATTAAGAAAATCATATTACAGTTCTAACTTAAAAACAATTCTGGCTGGGCGCAGTGGCAACTTAGGAGGCTGAGGCAGGAGGATCGTGAGTTCAAAGCCAGTCTTAGCAGATTAGCAAGGCACTTAGCAACTCAGTGAGACCCTGTCTCTAAATAAAATATAAAAAAGAGCTGGGGCTCAGTGGTTAAGCACCTGGGATTCAATTAAAATTCTGGTTCTTCTAAAATTTTCAATTTAGCTGACAGTTACTTATCCTACACTGTAGCTTTGACTGCAGATACCAACACTGGTTCTTTTCAGGGTTTTCTGACAGTTTGTTTTTTTGTTTCTTACATGAACACTATCCACATTGTATACTAACACTCCCTGATTTGTGTTTTTCTTGCCTTCGGAAGTTACTTGCTACTTCTCTTTTTTTGTGGCCTGATTTGAACTCTCACCTTTTCAACAGGATTAGTTCCTCAGTTTTTAGTGGAAATTGCTAATCATGAAAGAGTGAGATATTTTTTTCTTTTTAAAGAGAGAGTGAGAGGGAGAGAGAGAGAGAGAGAGAGAGAGAGAGAGAGAGAGAGAGAGAATTTTTTTTTTTAATATTTATTTTTTAGTTTTCGGCGGACACAACATCTATGTTTGTATGTGGTGCTGAGGATCGAACCCGGGCCGCACACATGCCAGGCGAGCACGCTACTGCTTGAGCCATATCCCCAGCCCAAGAGTGAGATATTTAATCTAAAGAACTCCATGTACCCATCACTATGTAGGCTGTCACCCGGCTTCAACAGTTACCAACATTTTGTCATTCTTAATTTATATACTTCCTCTATTTTTTCCTAGAATTTTATATATATATATATATATATATATTTTTTTTTTTTTTTTTTTTTGAGATGGTTTCTCACTGAGTTGCTTAGAAATTTGCTAAGTTGCTGAGGTTCGCTGTGAACTTGTGATCTTCCTGCCTCAGCTCCTGAGCTGCCAGGATTACAAGCGTGTGCACCACACCTGGCTTCCTAGAATATGTTAAAAGGGAATTTCAGAAGTGTCATAACATCTCATCTTTAAATACTTTAGCATGTCATAATTCTTTTTCTTAATTTTACAGGAAACCTCCCTTTGTAGTTAAACCTAAAATTTTAAAGAAGGAGGTAGAGAAATACCTCAATATTTCAAAATTGGCTCAATACTATTCGAGCAAATTTATTTCTTAAGGCTGTCATTTAAGAGAACTTTTTCAATACAAATTTGTATTGTTTTCCAATACAAAATTTGTTTTTCAGACAAACTTAAGACCAACGCCAATACAGACATACACACAGAATTTCTCCACATGTATGTACACTCTTCATTCCAGTCTCTTCATTTTGTGCCATTATTTCCTTTACCTGAAATGTGTTCCTACAACACCTACCTTAATGTGTACTTCACTTATTGTTCATGTTGTTATTCATTTGTAATTTATTTCATCAAAAGCTATAAATACCAACTAAATGTATAACAGTGCTCTAAATGCTTTGTGGGCTAGAATGAAGCATGGTATAATTTCTGCCCATAAGTAATTTATCATTAGTTGTCATGACCATTTATTGTTATCTCCCAAGTGGGGAAGATAATTTAAATACCTGAAAAGTAAACAACAATGTAGGAGGGATTTATAAAAAAATAATAGTAATATGAGAGGTTGCATGGTGAGTGCATGCTACAGGCCTTACAGGTTAGGAAAGGGTGAATGAAGGAAGGGCTGTGGGTGGCAGGGAGGGCGACGTGAAGAACATGGGGATAGAGTTCATTGCGTAGACAAAGGGGAAAAGGAAATGGTGTGAGCCAGGGCCTGAGATGGTACCCTCTCTGAGTACTCTGACTTCTGTGGAGTTTTGATCTCTTTAGGATCATATCACTTGGTAGTTAACTTGATTGTACACAAGTGGTTATTAAAATTAAGGGAGCTAGAGTTGTGGCTCAGTGGTAGAGCTCTTGCCAGACATGTGTGAGGTCCTGGGCTCTGTCCTCAGTACTGCATACAAATAAACAAATAAATAAAAAATAAAAGATCCGGGCTGGGGATGTGGCTCAAGCGGTAGCGCGCTCGCCTGGCGTGCGTGCGGCCCGGGTTCGATCCTCAGCACCACATACCAACAAAGATGTTGTGTCCGCCGAGAACTAAAAAATAAATATTAAAAATTCTCTCTCTCTCTCTCTCTCTCTCGCTCTCTCTCCCTCCTCTCTCACTCTCTCTTTAAAAAAATAAAAAATAAAATAAAATAAAAGATCCATTAGCAACTAAAAAAATATTTTTAAAAAATTATGTTTAAAATCTGTAAAGGTGTGGGGCTGGGGTTTTGTCTTAGTGGCAGTGCACTTGCCTGGCATGTATGAGGCACTGGATTCCATTCTCAGCACTGCATATAAATAAATAAAATAAAGGTCTATCGACAACGAAAAAAATCTTTTAAAAAAATGTATAAAGGGCTCTCATATGTATTTAATTCTTCAAGTAATTATTTTTGAGATGGAAAGAAGACTTGATTTCTTTTTTCTTAATTTTAAGTTTTATTTATTGGTACAAACAGATAATACATGCATATAGTATCAAATTCATAAGGTACCATGGGTGCACAATAGAAAGTTAGTGTCCCCCATCTCTTTTCCTGGGTCACCCACTTTCCCTCCCAAAGGCAATTACTGTTATCATCTTCAACTTGTAAGGCTATTGTAACCTTTATAATCAAAATCAGATAAGGATTATATAAGGGGGAAATTATTAGTTAATTTCACTTATGAATGTAGATAGTGAAAAAACCAACTAAAATACTAGGAAACTAATTTATAAAAATAATAATACATCCCGACCACATTTGGCTTATCTCAGGAATGAGAAATGTTTTAGTAGACTTATAATATATTCATATAATTTACCACAGTAATGGATCAAAGAGAAAAATTAACCCAATTGCTGAGTGAAAGCATGTGATAAAATTAATTACCCATTGATCAAAGACTTGTAGCAAACTGAATACAAATGAACTTTCTGAACCGGATATATCAGGTTTATCTACAAAACCCCAACAGCACACATCATATTAAAGGCAAAACCTTAGAACCATTCTATTTAAGAATCAATAAGAAGCATCCCTTAGATAAAATACCTACTGTCACTTTCTATTCAGCATCCAACTGGGAGTCCTGGCTGTCTCAGAAACATAGGAAAAAGAAAGAAACAATATAAGAAACAGAAATAAAGAAGTTATTGTTTGTAGGTAACATGATTATGTATATCAGCAGTCAGAAAACAATGGCCCTGAGCCAATTCTATCTGTTGCCTGTTTTTATAAAAACAGTTATTGCACAGTGTCTTCAGCTATTTCTGGGTTCCAAGAGCTAGTTGAGTAGTTGCATCAGAGACAACATGGCCTGCAAAGTTAAAAATATTTACAATCTATTCCTTTACAGAAAATTTGCTGATCCCTCATCCATTAAAATAATGCAGAAGAACCTAGAGACAACTATTAAGCTAATGAATCATTGAGATTACTAGATAGATAACTGACGATTCGAAAACATTCATTGCATTTCTCTTTATATTAGCAACAAAAATATATCTTGAAATAAATAACCAAAAGAACTTTATAAAGAAAATTATAAAACATTGCAAGGCATAAAAGAAGACCTAAATGGAGAAATATACCTTTATGTACAGAGAGAACTCAAATTGATAATGACGCCAGTTTACGATGCAGGATCACTGTATTGATGAAAGGGCCAGACACAGAGGCTGCTTGGGAAGCTAATTTGAGTTTACTCTATTGAAGGAATATAAGGAGCAAAGAGTTAGGAAATATGATGAGGAGCGCAACGTCTCAATCACAGTTGGAGAAATTTCTTCGCCCACTAAACAGATACAAGTTAAGGATCATAATGTTGAGTGAAGATCAGGTCACATCTTTTGGATGAATACTTGTCACCTCCACGCCTTGTATTCTACACATAAGATTGGAGCAGTCTTGCACATGGAATAGTCTGGATAAGGAATAGCACTTCTAGGAGAAATTTTTAGAATTGTATATATAGTGTCAAAGACTCGGCAACCAAATGAACTAAGGAAAGCATTTTTGAGGTATGCTTTATTACTATCCCAAATATTGCCCTCTGTTACATGAAACACAGATATACCTTACTCTAGATTCAGATAACATAGCATCCCTTGCTATTAGTATTCTTATAATATATTCATATAATTTACCACAGTAAAAATTAATCCAATTGCTGAATGAAAGCATGTGATAAAATTAATTACCCATTGATCAAAGACTTGTAGCAAACTGTGAATAAAAATGAACTTTCTGAACCGGATATATCAGGTTTATCTACAAACCCCAACAGCAGACATCACACTAAAGGCAGAACCTTAGTACCATTCCATTTAAAAATCAGTAAGAAGCATCCCTTAGATAAGATACCTACTTTGTAAATTTATTTATTTGTTCTAATCGGAAGTCTTTGTCTAAACACTTGCTGTCCTTATTCAGATCTGGAATAGATAAGATCACCCTTGGGTGCAGTGTAGTAGAATACACTCAGCCCTGAGCATAGACCTCATTTTATCCTCTGCTTTCCCAGGCAAATCCAGTCTGGCCAAGGGGCAACCTTGGACTCAATGGGAAGCTGAGTAACAAAGACCAGTTACCCAGGTGTTTTTGTTCAGTTTTGCTAACAGGTTTTTAGACCAGCTGTAGGCTTTATCCTGTAATCTTATTTAAATAGGGATTATAATAGAACGTAACTTATTCTAAAATTCCTATGAGAGAAGTAAGGATCAAGAACAATAAAGATAATTTTAAAATTATTAAAGATAATTTTAGCAAAGAACAAGATGAGGGACTCATTCTTAGCTACCAAGATTTATAAAGCTATGGTAATTAAGATGTCATGAATAGCAACAGATAGATGGTTAGATCACTGGAAGAACAGAGAGTCCCATGGTCTACTCCTATCTTGATGGAAGCTAAGTTATATTACCTCAATGAAACCCTTGCAGAAAATATTTAGTGGCCTGTCAAATTAAAGTTTATTCCTTGGCATGCTCCATGTTCAGTGTGAATTAGCAGCAAGGTTTTGCTCATGAAAGTGACTCAGATTCAGTCTGACATCTCTCTGCCTGCTTCCACAGCTAGTTGGGTGGAAAACAGAGTGTCACTTTTGCTCATATTTTAAGTCACGTGGCCACTCCTGGAATAAATAAAACGAGAATATTTGCAAATAATTAATGACTAGCACATATTCATATATAAAAACTTGATGTTTGACAGAAATTATTTTTGCATCACATACAATAACATACACATACATAATGCCATCTGGTTTTCTTGAGATTTTTTTTTCTTTTTCTTTTTTTTTTTAAAGAGAGAATTTTTAATATTTATTTTTTAGTTTTCGGAGGACACAACATCTTTATTTTATTTTTGTTTTATTTTTATGTGATGCTGAGGATCGAACCCAGTACCCTGCACATGCCAGGCGAGCTTGCTATCGCTTGAGCCACATCCCCAGCCCAGGGATTGTTTTTTTCTGATTGGTTCATAGGAGTTATTTTTATAGCAGATACTACTCCTTTGTTCTCTTATCTTTCTCAAAAGATGAGAGATAGGATTGTGGAAAGTCTAAAAATGAATCTGAAGTACAGATGATGAAATGTTGATGTTCAACAAAACTAGGTCTTAAATAAGGATATTTGCTATAGAATTTCTATACTCTTTATATTCCTGAAATATTTAATAATATATATGGAGAAATAATAAACTTAAACCTCAGTAACATTAAAATCTCAGCTTACCAAAATTCATATAATACATTAAGATATACTAGGATTTATACCTACTCATATGATTCCTGATAACCAGCTCTTTTTATATGTCTCTTTTTAAGTATTCTTTCATTAATGTTGATTTGCAAATTGCCTTGTAAATATTTTGATACAGGAGTAAGATCTTTGAAGTAAGATCTTTTAATATTCATTGGCTATAGTGCATTGTAGATGCTAAGTAAACGATCCATTGCTTGTTGGTTGCCATATACAGTGTTGTATGTGGGGATATGATTTATGGTCAGAATATCTGAATCTAAATAATAATAGTGCTATGACAGAATTTTGCTATCATATTCTATTAGTCCATTTTCTGTTGCTATAACAAAATACCTGAGGTTGGGTGCTTTGTAAAGAAAAAAATATTTATTAAACTCATAGTTTTGAAGGCTGAAAGTCCAAGAGCAGGTTATTCCTTTTGTTCTGAGGGCTTCCTGACTGCATCACAATGTGGGAGAGAGGAGAATGGGAAATGGCCACATGTGAAAGGGACCAAGAGATAGGATCAACTCACTTTTTAACAACCTTGTCTTGTGAGAGCTAATTCTCTACCATTATTAATCCCTTTCAAGGGTTTAATTAACCTAATCACCTTGCTCTAGGCCTCCCTCTTAAAGATCTCATCACCTCAATACCAGCATACTTGGGATAAACTTCCAAACCATAGCACTTCTCTCTAGTAAATTTAGGTGTTAAGTTAATCAGTCCACATTCTGAAAGGGAATGGCAGTAGTTTTTAATTTCATCAGCAGTGTGGGAAATACATTATATTTTCACAGCTGTTACCTGGTATTCCGTGTTACTTCATGAACTGGAAAATGATACATTTATAATTTTTTCTTCATGTAGGAATCATGACTGGAGCATTTTATTCAGTCTCAACATTATTAAATCAAATGATATTGACACATTACGAGGTAAGCTTCTGCTTTCATCTTATTGCATGTCTGGCCAAGAATTTTTCTTCAGCCGTCTGATCATAAGTTCAAGAATTAACACTTTGTTGCTGTAGAAGATTTACATTTGTTTTAACTGAGAATACATTTGTTAAAAAAAAAAGAAAAAAAGAAAATTTTAAGGGTCTAGTTGAATGAAGCAGCATCCTATCTAAAGATCTAGAAAGGCCCTCAACTGAGCAGAGGAGGTGAAAGGACTGAAGAAAGGAGAAAAAAGGCACAAAAGAGGATTGGCCATTTGGGGGGTACCTGGGATCAAACCCAGGGATGCTTACCCACTAGGTCACACCACCAGCCCTTTTTATTTTTTGAGACAGGGTCTCGCTAAGTTGCTGAGGTGAGCCTCGAACTTGCTGTCGCCCTGCCTCAGCCTCCTAAGCTGCTGGGATTACAGGTGTGAGCCACCGCACCCAGCTCTATAGTTACTTTACAGGGTTAAAACAGCAGGAACCCAGCTCCTATTGGTTGCTGTGCATCTCTAGCCCATTTTAAAGTCAAGTTCGATTATGTGGCAGCTAGCAGGAATGACTCCATTCTGATTTTAGTCTAGTCTGGTCGGGTCTGTCTGGCCTAAAATAAGAGTTCAATCTGAAAACAATGATCTCTTTATTTATTTATTTAGGTACCAGGTATTGAACTCAGAGGTGCTTAACCACTGAACCACATCCCCAGCCCTTTTTATGTTTTATTTTGAGACAACATCTCGATAAGTTGCTTAGGGCCTCAATAAGATGCTGAGGCTGGCTTTGAACTCACAGTCCTCCTACTTCAACCTCCCAAGTCACTAGGATTACAGGTGTGCTCCACCATGCCCAGTGAGCTCCCATAATTTTCTTTTTTTTTTTTTTTTTTGAGAGAGAGAGAGAGAATTTTAATATTTATTTTTTAGTTATTGGTGGACACAACATCTTTGTTTGTATGTGGTGCTGAGGATCGAATCCGGGCCGCACGCATGCCAGGCGAGCGCGCTACCGCTTGAGCCACATCCCCAGCCCGATCTCCCATAATTTTCATCAAACCTATTAAATCTGACTTATAAAGCATACAATGTTGGAAGCAGAAATTATTATCTCTATGACCATACTTTACTAATGTTATTGTGTATACGGAAAAAGACAAACTATTTTAAAGGGAAATCAACATAAACATGGAGAAGTAAATATTAAATTCTAACTGACCTCTCTGCTTTCCAAAGGAAAACACAGTTGTAATCTGTAAAAGCTATTCCTTTTTAGATACATAAATTACATAAGAATCCTAATAAAAATCATTGTGCTTCTAGCTACGGAGGTGCAAGGAAATTTTTCCTTTTTTATTCCCTCTCTTATTTTAGATATTTTTTCTGGTTTTAAAATATGATGCCCTCTATATATTTTTTACAACCCACCCCCAAACTCTAACCCAGGTATTGAATCTTCCTTCTGTATGCTTAATTTTATCTGATTATTTCCATGGTCTATATAAAGGTATGGAATATGAAGGATATATTTGAATTAAAAATATTTGATTAGTTTCTTCTGCAAATTGTTTTCAGGGAGAAGAGGTGAATGCTGGAAGGATTGGGTTAACACTGGTAGTAGCTGGAATGGTTGGCTCCATTCTCTGTGGCTTGTGGCTGGATTATACCAAAACATACAAGTAAGTGAAAAACAGATGTGTATAAGTGTTTTTTGTTTTTTTTCTGGGGTGTGGGTGGGTTATCGGGGATTGAACCCAGTGGTGCTTTACCACTGAGACACATCCCCAGCCCATTTCTGGAATATTTTATGTAGAGATAGGGTCTCACTGTGTTGCTTAGGACCTTAGGTTGTTGAGGATGACTTTGAACTCGCCGTCCTCCTTCCTCAGCCTCCCAAACCACTGGGACCCAAAGGTATTTTGATTTTGAAAGAAATTTTACTTTTTATCTTAAGGGATTTAAAGTGTTACTGTTACTTAAAGACATGAGTTCTAAACACTTGTAGGTTCTTGTCACTTAGCAAATGTTTCAATAATCTATATATTACTATATTTTATTGGTCACATTTATTTTATCTTTGAGAACGTGGATACCTGATGAACTTCTTTCAATTTAACAATATGTATATATTCTTTTTAGAAGGATTCACATCTATCTAAAATAGGTCCTTCTTTTATGTGTTCTTCTTAGTCTTACATGACAGTACAGTGTATTTTGACATATTATACATGCATGGAGTATAACTTATCCTAATTAGGTTCCTGTTCTTGTGGTTGTACATGATGTGGAGTTTCCCTGGTCATGTATTCAAATACAAGACTAGGAAAGTTACATTTGATGAATTCTACTGTCCTTCCTATTCTCCTTCCCCTCCCCTCCCTTTGTTTCCCGTTGTCTAATCCAATGGACTTTTTTTTTTTTTTAAAGAGAGAGTGTGTGTGTGTGTGTGTGTGTGAGAGAGAGAGAGAGGGAGAGAGAGAGAGAGAGAGAGAATTTTTAATATTTTTTTTTAGTTCTCGGCGGACACAACATCTTTGTTGGTATGTGGTGCTGAGGATCGAACCCGGGCTGCACGAATGCCAGGCAAGCGCGCTACCGCTTGAGCCACATCCCCAGCCCCAATGGACTTCTATTCTGCCTCTGCCCACCCTTCCTTGTTGTGTGTTAGCATATCAGAGAGAACATTGGGCTTCTGGTTTTTTGGGATTGGCTTACTTCACTTAATATTATAGTCTCCAGTCTATCCATAAAATAGGTTCTTTTTAGAAACATTTGACTTTTGACAGACATTATCTTCTTCTTTCTTATGTTACAGGTTTGAAAACAATCAAAAAGCTGTTCCATCAAAAGCATTTGCCCTTTTTTAAATTTTTTTTTTTGTAGTTGTAGATGGACAGCATTATTTTATTTGTTTATTTTTATGTGGTGCCGAGTATCTAACCCAGTGCCTCACATGGGAGAGGCAAGTGCTGTGCTACAGCCCCAGCCCCGTTTGTCTTTTTTTTTTGTGATAAAAATTTTTGGCTAAGATGTTTCAACCATAGCACCACTTAACTATTATAAAATGCGTAATATAAAAATGCTGTTCATTTGCATCTATATGGAACAGCAAAATGCTAACATAAAAGAAAAAGTGAGAGACACTAATTGGGAAACCAAGAAAGGGTTTCAGAAGCAGCATCTTTTTCTGGAGGCCTTAAAAGAATTAATAGACTAAACCGTCTCTTATGTGCATGGGAGGATGAATGAATGGACCTGTGAGTGAATAAATGAATAGAATGAAGTAAACTGAATGAATGAATCAGAACTGTGTCAGATATGCCTTTAAGGCCCAGGATATTTATACTATTATCCTAAACCCTTCCAAAAGTATCTTTGACCTTGAAATTCTCCAAGATAATTCTCTCACAATTTAAAAATGAACTTTTTATGGTTTCACTACTGTAAAATTATATCTTAGGGTAAGACTCATTTAATTTGTAGAGGAAGAGCTCATGTGTAAAGGGCTTCCTTTCTTTATAGTCTTTAGTCCACAGTATGTTTAGAAAACTTGGTAGGCATAGAAATGTGTTCTGGTCACCCTGACTTTCTTCTCAGGGTAACTCCTGTTCCTTCTCCCAACTCCTGGTGTGTGTATCCCTTTTGGCTAGGAATTACAGCAAGCGATATGTGATCCCTGTCCTTGAGACACTCATCATCTAAATGGAGCTATAAGACATCCACAAAAGAAACATTAAATGATAATATAATACACTAAAATTGATGTCATAAGTGCCAGTTGTGTAGGTATAATTGGTAAGGAGATTTAAAGGAGGGAATTTTGTGTGCTGCAGTGGTTAGGGAAGGCATTCGAAAGAGGTGAGATTTGATCTGAATCGTGAAATATGAGCGGGGAACTCTCCTGTTTGGTGGCATAAAAGTTATTTTGTCTATGTGAGTATCCCTTCCTATCTAAGCACTGGCTATGGTGTTAGTTTTTTTCCTGCTGTTGTTGAATCTTAAATTTAATCTTGAAAGCCCATGATTTGGTGAATAACATTTTCTACAAATAAGAAGAATGGGTGAGTTTTTTTTTTTTTTTTTCCTTTGGTACTGGGGATTGAACCCAGAGGTGCTTTACCACTGACCTGTATCGCAGCCCTATTTATTTCTTATTTTGTGACAGAGTTTTAATAAGTTGCTTAGGGTCTTGCTAAATTGCTGAGGCTGTCCTTGAACTTTTAATCCTCCTTCCTCAGCCTCTCAAGTCACTGGGACTATAAGCATGGACCTGTGTACCTAGCTAGAATGAACAAATTTTGAAAAACAAAGATTTTTTACTATTTAGATAGTGCAATGGCTAGCCACATGATTTTTATGTGCCTATGATAATCAGAAAAAAATACTAACAGTTTTGTTGTTTTGTTTTAGACAGACAACTTTGATAGTTTACATTTTGTCTTTTATCGGAATGGTTATATTTACTTTCACGTTGGACCTTGGTTACATTATCATCGTGTTTGTTACTGGAGGGATACTTGGGTAAGTGTCAAATATAATAAAGACAAATGATACCATGTTATTATAATTCTGAAGTCTTATTACTCTGGCTTTAATTTTTTTAAAGGTCATCCCAAGCTTCTATAATATTTTAAAGTCTGGAAGATCCATCCACTGCTTACTGTGTATATAAATGTGAACTATAAAAAATAGTTGAAAATTGGTTTTTGTATACTGTTGGTAAAAAATGGATAATCCTTACCTAGTCCAAGTAACTTTAGGTATAAAGATAATTGGCCTAGAAAACTAGATGCAGGGCTGGGGATGTGGCTCAAGTGGTAGCGCGCTCGCCTGGCATGCGTGCGGCCCGAGTTCGATCCTCAGCACCACATAGAGACAAAGATGCTGTGTCCGCCAAATACTGAAAAATAAATATTAAAATTCTCTCTCTCTCTCCCTCTTTCTCACTCTCTCTCACTCTTTCTTTAAAAAAAAAAAAGAAAAAGAAAACTAGATGCAATTTTTTCTTAGAAACAAACTCAGGAATTGCTTTGCTTCCCAATTCTTGTGAATTGGCTGGTTAATCAATAATAATAGTTTCTTATATCAATAATAATAATCAATAATAATAGTTTCACATAGCAACCTCAAAACATTCACTTATAGAATGCTTGCATCAATGTGTGACATTGTCCTGGTACTTTTTCCCCCATAATTGTGGCTTTGTTTCCCTAGGTTTTTCATGACTGGTTACCTTCCCTTGGGTTTTGAATTTGCTGTTGAAATTACTTACCCTGAATCTGAGGGCACTTCGTCTGGTCTTCTCAATGCTGCTGCACAGGTGGGTATTCCTCAGCTTTCTCTTAAACCCTCAATGATTATTTTACCTAGTCATCTAGTGAATATTAAGTTTGACTATAGTTTTTCTTTTAACAATCTCATTTTTCAGTGACTATTTCTAGAAGCCAAACCATATGAAGAAAATGAGTTTAAAAAGTTCTGGGGAAAAAAAATGTACTTTTTTTTTTTTTTGGTGCTAGGGATTGAACCTAGGGCCTTGTGCATGCAAGGCAAGCACTCTACCAACTGAGCTATATCCTCAGCCCCCAAATGTACACTTGAAAGAAGCAAACTTTATTATTTCTCTTATTTTATTTTAGGTGTTTGGGATTTTGTTCACATTGGCTCAAGGAAAGCTCACAACAGACCATGGTCCTAAGGCAGGAAACATTTTCCTTTGTTTCTGGATGTTTTTAGGCATCATTTTAACAGGTAAATTAGAGTGTTGTGTTGTGCTTTTAATTAAATTTTCATGTATATTGCTTCTTAAGGGCTTTGCAGAATTCAAGGGTTAAAAATGAGATAAGAAATCAGGAAATTATTTTCTTCTAAGTATATAAGTGTATTAATTTGTTTTGCTGGGTATGGTGGCACATGCCTGTCATTCCAGAAACTCTGAAGGCTGAGGCAGGAGGATCACAAGTTCTAGGTCAGCCTCAGTAACTTAGCGAGACTGTCTCAAAATAAAAAGGTAAAAAGGATTGGAGATGGGGCTCAGTGGTAAAATGCCCCTGGATTCAATCCCTACTCTAAAATGACAACAATAAAATCTGTTAATTTAAATTTTTCAAAATCAGTACAGTTACTGTTCACAGAAAACAAATCCATTTTAAGAAGCACAGAGAAGACCTGGAGTTGAGTCAAACCTCCTTAGGCGTTACTTAACCTCTTCAAGACTATAGACAGGAAATCCAGCATCAGCTCAGACTCTCCTATGAACATTCACAGCATAGGTCACTGCTGTGACCGTAGGAGGGGTCAGATTTCTTCCTACCAGCACCCAAGCGGTTCAGCAGTGAACAGCAGCTGGGAGTCCTCTAAGACTAGTTCTGGCACTCTCTACCTGGGGAGAGCATAAGAGCTTACAGGTTGAGGGTTTAGTCCCCCAAACTCTCCCTACTTAAACCTCGTCACAGATCTGCTTTTCCAGAACCTTATGACAGTCAGGGATCTCCACAACCCTCTCCTCAAATTCTACTAAGTTCCTAAGACAGCTCACAGGACTCAAGAGAAACACTATACTTACATTTACTGAGTTAATGAAGGATACAAATAGGCAGCCAGAAGAAGAGATATCACAGGTCTGGAAGGGTCCTGTGCACTGGAGGTGGTGTGCCACCCTCTTGGCTCATGAGTTTTTGTCTTCCTGTGACTCTCCATATGAGCTTTCTGAAGCTCCCCAAATCCTGTACCTTGAGGGTTTTATAGAGCCTTTATTGTACAGCCATGATTCTAATAGACTGGGTAGGGAAACCCAGCAAGGCCTGTCTGTTCAGATTCTTCTTGGCCTTTGTACAGCAGTCCTCCCTCTAGGGTACAGGACAGGAGCCCTCTGGAATGAGGAAGGTCAATGACTTATTATCAAGGGTAGGTCAGAGTCAAAGTCAAAGGGGGGGGGGGAGATTAGGGTTTTTCTGATCCACCTTGGGGAAGAGAAATTCTAGTTTCTATGTCCTGCCTTGGAGAGGGAGTTGGGTACCAGAAACCATGGTAAACAAAATAAAACAATGCATAGATAGCGATATGAATATATAGACATAGATTGCTAGATCCATCTCATAATATTACAACCTCTCAAGTCCCCCTTTTTTCATTCATTTAGGAATAGGGTATTAAAAGCCTGCAGTGTAGGGTCACTGTAAGGATTAACTAAGGTGGTTCATGAGAAGTTCCCAGGAGGGCGTCTGACACCTAGAGAATGCCTTATACATGTTATTGTAATGTAGTAGCAGTGGTAAGAATCACGGAAGTTGTAGAAATGACATCAAATGGTTGGCTAGTTCTTTCAGGATTTTAGGTATAACCACAGAGACATGTGCAGGAAAGAGAATAGTGTCCCATTTCCAGAGAAAGAGAATTTAAAGAACTTTTATCCATAGCTTGCCCGGGCACATAACAGATATGACGGTAGCTTTGGAAGCAGACCTCATGTTCAGCAGTATTTCCAGGACCAGGTTGACTTTGACTGTTATTTTACTTTGTGAATTTCTTCCTGTATCCCTTTACCAAGACAAGAAACAGCGGCTAAGGATAGTCAAAAAATTACAAACAATTTGTTTGTAACTTAATTTGAGGATATAATCTCGTGAGTCAAAGTTTCTTTTTTATGTTTGTTGGCATACCTGATCATTCTTTTTGAAAGCTTCAGTCTGAAGTCTTACCTGTGGTAAACATTTATTTTGAATATACACAACCACCTAAGGTCACTATCATTCATGTGTGCTCAAAGAGCATTTTCTCAAAGAAAAACATTCCTGTTACACAGTTCCCCCCCCCATTATCCCTTGTTATCTTCAGTTAATTAACATGAAATATCTGTTATAAGTAATTCCTTATTGGTTCTTAATTTCCAGACAAGTACCATGCATCTATCAAATAGAGTGCACGAAAAATAATTTTGTACTCCCTTTGACATTTTTTTTTTTGGTAGATTCATGAATGTGAATTCAAGCAAATCATGCCTGAAAAATTCATGTAGAAATGACAAAACGTCTTTGAAATTAGTTTTACATTAAATGCCTTCATCATCTAATGTGCTAATTAATTTCTCTCATGTGTTGAGTATTTTAAAACTGGAGAGACCTTGATGGGCTTTCTAAAATATTGATACCAGTAATGAAGCAGGATGAAAAGGGACAGTGTGGATTTCAAGGGAAACACCGGACTTCCAGTTTCTAGCCTGACATGTGAGAAATTTGAAGGTTGCCTCTGTACACTAACAACAATTTAAAAACTGAACAAACTGAAAAATCACTCTCTTTGGATCCATTAAGAGAAGTGAAGTTATCATGCAAACCATTGCCTCCAAAATTGGAGAGACCAACAGACAATTAGAACTACAGTTTACTCAAACAGAACCCTGGAGCTGAAACCATTGCTGGGGAAGGAAACCAGAGCTGGGGTTGCTGAGGTGCTGGAGGCTCAGTGTGGACAACTCTGAGATCCAGTGGGAACCTACTCGTGAGGCCCACAGGCTTTTGCAGTTGTACTCCTGCTTCTGCAAGAGGAGAGAAGGAACCATTTTGGGAAATACCTGGAGCATTCTACTCATAACAAGATATGCCCTCAGAAGGAACTGCTGTAATCTGCTGGGATTTATCAAAGAATCTGACTGACCTGGGGAGAGGTAAATACCCAAGTCCTGCCTACTCCTGCCTTCCCAATGGAAGAAGGAAAATATGCAACTCTAGACCTCCTCCAGTCATCCTGTCCCACCTAAGGTAGGGATGGTGAGAGGAGGATTGAGCAACATTTGTGAAGTTCACAATCCAGAAGCACTGGCCTCATTATAGGAAAACATATGCTTCCCCTCCCCTGCACCTTACCACCACATTACCACGGGTCTTTTACAGACACCCTTTTGAATCCAGTTTTTCACGAATGACGATGAAGAAAAAAAATCAAAAGGCACTCCAAGGCAAAAAGCAACTTGAAGCCGTGTGCAGTGGTGCACGCCTATAATCCCAGTGGCTCGGGAGGCTGAGGTAGGAGAATTGAGGTTCAAAGCCCTCCTCAGCAATGGCAATGCACTAAGCAACTCAGTGAGACCCTGTCTCTAAATAAAATACAAAATAGGGCTGGGGATGTGGCTCAGTGGTCGAGTGACCCTGAGTTTGATCCCATCCCCGCTATCCGCCCACCAAAAAAAAGCAACTTGAAGAAACAGAGCAAGTATTGCCATACTCAAATACAGTGTGGATGTGGAATTAATCAGAGTGGGAGGTTAAAACATGTGAGTAATATGCCACAGACCACAGTGGATGAAGTTGACAGCTTTCAAGAACAGGTGAGCATTATAAACGCAAAGGAGGACATTCTAAGAAACCAAAATATGCTAGAGATTGAAAACATGGTGACGGAGTGAAGAGTGTTTCTGGGGTTATCATAGACTGGATACAGCAAAAGAAAGAATTTCTGGATTTGAGAATATGTCAGGGGGCTGGGGATGTGGCTCAAGCGGTAGCGCACTCGTCTTGCATGCGTGCGGCCCGGGTTCGATCCTCAGCACCACATACAAACAAAGATGTTGTGTCTGCCGATAACTAAAAAATTGTGTCTGCCGATAACTAAAAAATAAATATTAAAAATTCTCTCTCTCTCTCTCCCTCTATCACTCTCTCTTTAAAAAAAAAAAAAAAGAGAGAGAATATGTCAGTACACACCTTCAAAACTGAAAAGCAGAAAGACCAAAATAGATCTTTTATTGACTTCCTCCTTGAGGTTATGAATTGTTTTCCTGATTTTATTGAATTGTTTGTATTCTCTTGTCTCTCTCCGAGCTTCCTTCAGATCGTTCTTTTGAATTCCTTTTCAGATACTTGATGAATTACATTTTCTTTGAGGTTTATTATTAGAGAATATTAAGCATCCTTGAGGGTTTCACGTTTCCTTACTTTTCCATGTTTCTGTGTTTAAATCTCTGTCACCCTGTTAGCAAGTAGAGTAGCCTATCACTTATCCCCTTCACAAATAAGGACCATGGCAAATAATAAACAGCTGTACTCCAACAGGAGTGATTAAGGAAGTGCACCGAAGTGGCAGCACAGTGGAGGGTCACTGTGGAGTGGGAGAAAGAGGACAGCGCGGCCTCCTGCCTCCCTTACCCTGTCTTATCTGCCCAGATGGACTTGGAGCCAGGACGGACTTACCTTTATTGGGAAAAGATAAGCTTGAGAACCTTGTAGGTCCCTATTGTTCCTGCAGATGACTCCTGCGGACCTCACAGACTCTGAACAGAGTTTAGAGTTGCCATAGTTCACGTGGCTGTCTTGCCACACGGATAGAGCCAGTGTTGTACACCTTCCAACCCCGTGATCCACCCTGCTACAACTTGGCACCACCTTGAACCTGGACCCACTGCTAGAGTGCATCCCACCCTGGGGGTGAGTCGCCATAGCACACCTCCGTTCTTGAGACTCCTCTGTCATTTCACCATGCTGGCACTGTGGGGTCATCATGGCAACAGTGGTGCCAAGACCTAGACATCTAAACCCATGCAGTGCCCCATCCCCCAGGGAATAGACAGACTAGCACAGAAAAAGCCAACACAAAGCCTGTATCCTCCTGCATCTGCCTGCACTTATGCCCAGCCCAGCAACCAGGCAGATGGCAGCCCAACCACTGAAGATCAGATACCAGCCTGACCACACTACCGCAGCACCTTGCCACACTACCACAGTATAAGCACCTGCAGCCTCGGCCACAATACAGAACCACAGATATGGCTGACAAGAAATACAGCTGAAGAAACTGCACAGAGAACACTACTGAATCTGCCCAGAATCAAAGCTGACACATACCCGATTGAAACCATAGCATCCACCACATGAAAAAGCTTCTCCCTAACAACAACACAATTCCATAAAGTTGGAGGCAGCGACTATGGCTCTAGTTGCACAGATATAAACACAGGGACACAAGAAACACGGAGAAGCAAGGAAACCTGAAACCCTTAGGGGTGCACAGTAGTTCTCTAGTAAATAGACCCCAAAGACAAGGAAATTTATGAAAATGTCTGAAAAGGAATTCAAAATAATGGTCTGAAGGAAGCTGAGCGAGAAATGGGAGAATACAAACTAACAGTTCAATAAAATAAGGAAAACCATTCATAGAAGGAGAAATTCACCAAAAAAGATACTGTAAAAAAGAACTAAACAGAAATCTTGTAGCCAAATAATTCAATGGATGAAATAATAAATATAGTTGATAGGCTAAATGAATCAGAAGAAGGAATTTCCAGACATTAAGCTAGACCTTTAAAACTAACTCATTCAGAAAAACAAAAAGAATGAAAAAGGGCAAGGAAAGCCCACAGGACAGAGGTTGGAGAAATGGAGAGGGGCCGAGGAAGCATATTTAACAAAATAATTGCTAAAAACTTACTAAGTCTTTGGAAAGAGATGGACATCCAGATCCATGAAACTCAAAGGAAGTTCAATTAGACAACCCAAAGATGTTCGCGGATTGGAAGAATTCACATTGTTAAGTTAAAATGTTTATACTATCCAAAAAATCTATTACTTTAATGCAGCCTATCAAACTGCCAATAATATTCTTCCCAGAAATGTGGAAGGAAAAAAAATGCTTCTGAAATTCATATGGAACCCTAAATAGCCAAGGCAATACTGAACAAAAAGAGCAAAACTGGAGACATTTGATACCTGACTTCAAACCATTGTACAAAGCCATGAAAACTAAGCAGGGTACTGGCATAAAAATAGACACGTAAACCATGGAACAGAATAGAGAACCTAGAAGTAATTCTGTGATCTATAGCTAACTGAATTTCAACAAAGGGAGTAGGAACATACAGTGGAGAAAAGAAAGCCTCTTCAATAAATGTTGAGAAAACACAATGTCCATATCCAGAGGATGACAGTAGAATCCTCTCACCATATACAAAAATCAACAAAAGGTGGATTGAAGTCTTAAATTTAAGACCCCAAAATATGAAACTATAAGAAGGAAACACTTTATGACATTAGTCTGGGCAAAGATTCTTTGGATATGACCCCAAAAACATAGGCAGCCAAAAGAATTGACAGGTGGGATCACATTAACTAAAAGGCTCCTGTCCAGCAGTGCTTACAGAATGGGGGAAGATATTTACACACTGTTGATCTGACGAGGGATTAATGGGCAGAAGGAACTAAATTCAACCGCACAATAACAATCCAGTTTTTAAATGGGTAAATGATTAGAATAGACATGTCTCAAAAGAAGATATATAAATGGCCAAGTGTACGGAAAAAATGCCCAGCACTGGTCAGCAGGGAAATGTGAGTTAGTACCATAATGACAGGCCATCTCACCCCAGTTGAATGGCTTTTATCATAATGGCAAAAAAATAATAAAAAATGTGGACAGGGATGTGGAGAAAAGAGAACCCTCATGCATTGTTGGTGAGAATTAAATTATGGAAAACAGTATGGTATTCCTCAAAATAATAGAAACAGAACTACTATGTTGTTCAGCAGTTCTGCTTCGGAGTATATATCCAAAGGAAAGGAAACCAGTGCATCAAAAAAAAAAAAATACCTGTAGGTTTATTACAGCACTATTCACAGTACCCATGATATGGAATCAACCTAGGTCTCCACCGTAGATGAGTAGATAAAGAAAATATGGCAGATATACCACGTGGGATATTATTCAGTAATAAAAAGAATGAAATCCTTTTGTGGCAATATGGATGGAACTGGAGGACATTTTTAAGTGAAGTAAGCCAGGCACAGAGAGACAGATAGCTCATGTTCTCTCACGTGTGGAAGTTAAAAAAGTTGATCTCAGTAGATTGGGAGGCTGAGGCAGGAGGATCACGAGTTCAAAGCCAGCCTCAGCAAAAGCAAGGTACTAATCAATTCAGTGAGACCCTGTCTCTAGATAAAATACAAAAAAAGGGCTGGGATATGGCCCAGTGCCCCTGGATTCAATCCCCAGTACTCCCCCTCAAAATAGAATAATGGGTGCCGTGAGGGCTGAAGTAGGTGGAGGAGGTTAACAGGTGCAGGGGTGCACCTGGACCGGAAGAGTTCCGTCTAATGCTCCCTAGTACAGTAGGACAACTGTGGTTTACAACATTTAAACATGTATTTCAACTAATGGAGGTAATTTTATATATGTGTGTGTGTGTGTATATTTAACTTTAATTTGTTATATATGATAGCAGAATGAATTATGATTCATATTACACATATAGAGCACAGTTTTTCATATCTCTGGTTGTACACAAAGTAAAGTTGTGTCTTCATACATGTACTTAAAGTGGAGATGATTTTGCATGAATTTTGAACTTTTTACAGGCATGTACCAACTGTGCCTGGCAAATCCATTTTTAATACAAAGACACAGATGAAAAGTAAATTGATGCAGAAAGATATCAATGGAAGCATTGGGCTAACTTTTAGAGCACTGAAAATAAAATAATCTTACCTTCATCTTTTATTTCTACTTTGACTAGTGAAATTACTGAACTGTCACATACTTTTATCTTTTTTCTTATTTTACATTCTTTTTGATTAGTCCATGGCTTTTACTACCACTGTAACACTAGTAACTTACAAATCTGCATCTTCAGTCCCTGACCACTGTTGTATTTTAGGTCAACACATCCAAACACATCATCTGACCTGGACGTACCATGGACATCTTCTACTCAACTTGCCCAGAACTGAATTTACCTTCTTCCTATCACACCGATTCTTTTATTTTTCAATTTCAATAACTACAGCTGTCATCCATTTAATAACAGAAGCAAGAAAACTCTGAAGTCACTCAATCCCCCACCTTACCACCATTTTTTATATCTTAAAAAATATCTTACTTGTTCTTTTCTTTCTCTTTTACAATATCTTTATTTTGTTTAGTTAGTTCTTTTTATGTGGTGCTGGGGATCGAACCCAGTGCCTCATGCATGCTAGGCAAGTGCTCTACCACTGAGCCACAACTCCAGTCCCTTACTTGTTCTTTTCTAAAATGTCTCTTTAACCTATCCCTAATATTATCATTCTTTCCATTGAGGCAGTTACTGCCTCTTGGCTGGCTAACCTCTTGGCTGGCTTCCTGCCTCTTATCTTGTTGCTGATTATAACAGCCTCCATGTTGCTGTCCGGTTGTGCTCCCTAATGCACAGGTCTGGTGGTGCCACTGCCCTGCTCAGATGCAATGTGGGCTCTTCACACGGTGTACCTGACACCTATCATATCCTCCCACTCCCTCTTGTGCTTGATTCCCCAGTGATCCCAAACTACCTGTGGTGTCCAGAATAGGCTGTGCTCTTCCTGCCCTGCTCCCTTTATTTATGTTGCTTTTATGCCTTCCTCTCCCACTTGTGTGCTTGACAAGTTCCTGCTGATTTTTCAAGATGTAATTCAAGGGTGTCTCCTCTGGCAGGCCTTCTGGTTTCCTGGGACTGATGTGGGAACATTTTCTCCTGGGCTTTCCCTCTCCCTTGTTTATTTCTGCGACATCACAGTAGTCATGCAATGTTATGGTTATGTACATGTCAGTATTTCCTTAGTTCAGAGAATCCTTTAGGAAAATGAAAGTTCTTTTTATCTTTTGTTCCTGAAATCCCATATTTTATTCACTAATGAATGACTTATTAAATAAGTTAAAGTCTTAGCTGTTTTGTCAGGATACAAGGATTTTATTGACTATTATGGCATTAATATTGTGCTAAATATTTTGATAATTAATTAAGGTATTAAATTTTTTGATAATGCCCCAAAAGACTGTGTTGCTTGAAGAAAAATATATCCACAAAAAATTTGTTGTAACTCCATTGATGCTCCTCTGTTTCAGCATTAATCAAGTCTGATCTGAGAAGACACAATATAAATATAGGAATCACGAATGTTGAAATTAAAGCTGTAAGTAATATTCATTATGATTATACTATAGAGAAGAGTGTACAGAGAATAAGTGTGAAACTATTTTTATTTAGACAATCAACTGTTGATCTGCTGAAATAGCATATGCCAGGTGCTATACATTTTTTATATTCTGATTCTATTTACAGGTGCCAGTTGATAGTCCCGTAGATCAAAAACCAAAAACGGTTATATTATCCAACCAGCCAGAATCATCAATTTGAAGTTGAAAGAAAAAGTTACTGTCCTTCAGAAATTGGGATACAGCCTGATGATCTTTGGAAAGATACATGGACAGTAAAGCTGGGTTTATTAGTGGTGGAAATGGATATTTACTTGAAAATTACTGTATGAACTGTGAACAAATGGTTGTTGTTTTGCTGGTTAATTTAAGTAATATTTTGCTTAAAATATTTTTGCTCTGCATCATGTTTAACACTACCATTTACCTAACTAATGTCCATTTTCAGTCATACATCATGTCTGAAAGTAAACTTCTTGACATTTATTCTTTCAAAAGTGTTTTTCTTGTAAAACATGGAAGCTTAAAAGACTTTCTAAAATGATAATATGGGAGTCTTGTCCTTGTAATGCATATAAATGTACATATAGTTTATATAAAAATATTCAGTGGGACCAAATACACAATCTGTTCCTAACTAGCTACCTTTCTACTGTGCTGACCAGCTATCCGGGCCACCACAGTGAATGCAATGTACCAACATGATGCTCCTAACCCACTGAAGGACAGTATTGGGATCTGGCATCCAGAAGACTGCTAAGATCTCTTCCCATTTCTTATATTATTACAAAGTGTGTTGTAACAGTAACTGTCAATGACCATAAAAACTCTTCCATGTGCAGATGCTACCATAACCTTGGTCTAAGAATCATGCTCTAATTAAGCCAAGGAGTTCAGACACAGGCACATTGAGTTCTTTTCTGTGCTGCCTTCTTATCATGAATAAATGCTGACACTATATTTTTTAGTATCCCTTGAAACAGAGTAGTTTTATACCCAGTGTCCTTTTTTATTCTCTTCTTATTTTCAATATATAACTTTCTAGCAAGAAAATTTTATCATATGTGTTACTGGTTATCTCATGATTTCTTGTATCACATCCTATATTTTTGCCTTGAAGATTCCTAAGATAAGGAAATCTATAATAACTTCAGATAGCCCGGGTGTCCCCGTGTAGTGGAGACCTCTTAGATGCTAACAGCTCTAATTTTTCAGTGTCATTTTTATGACCATTCTCCTTTGAGGAATACTGTGCCCAGGCACACATTCCATTGATGTGCTGAGGGAGCGGATTCTTTTCTTCATCACAGAGTGTGGGTAGTCATCACTCTGTTCAAACAGTCTGCTCTTTTACAAGCTCAGGGTAAGGAGAATAGGACCAAATGTGTTTCCACAGTGCCTACCACTGTGTTTTGTTTACAGTGAGTGTTTAAATGTTGTTGATGTCCTGACTCAAGCTTATAGGGACTGTCTTTACAGTAATGCCATTTATCAACCATAATTTTTACATTATGCCCATATACACAAAAAAGCTGATCATGTGATGAATATGCATTGGTTTATGTTCTCTGTAATCAAATGACTATGAATTGTGTGGAATCTGATCTGAGAGAATGTGTTATCAAAACAACATAACTAAGAATCAAAAACTCTGGTTTTGTGTCCCAGATCTGCTTCTGTTTGTCATTGTCACTCTGGACAAATTGTTTAACATCTCTGGGTGGCATTTTCCTGATCCATGAAATGAATGTGTTCACTTTGATTTTTTTCTTTTTTCTTTTTTTTTTTTTTTAAGAGAGAGAGAAGAGAGAGAGAGAGAGATAATTTTTTAATATTTATTTTTCAGTTTTCAGTGGACACAAAAATCTTTATTTTTTTTTTTTTATTTTCATGTGGTGCTGAGGATCGAACCCAGTACCCCGCACATGCCAGGTGAGTGCGTTACCGATTGAGCCACATCCCCAGCCCTCACTTTGATTTCAAAGATCTTTTTTAAATATTAAATATCATTCATCATGGAGTAAAACAGGTCTAACCAGAGAAAAATGTCTTTGATGATTGTTGGTGGAAACAAGGGACTTTCAAATCTCTTTTTAGCCTCTTTAGTCAGTCTGCAGTAGGTCAGGCAGAATATTCCTGATCAGTAGCTCCTTTTGATATTTACATCATAGGTTAAAATTGCCAAAACTATTTTAGGATACCCACTCCCAAATAATTGTTTCTATTTTGAAATTGTCTGTATTTAAAATAAATTTACTGAGTTCTGAGGTTTTGAACAAATTATTGATAAAAGTTGGAATACTTTCTTTCTGAAAAGTATACACATATGTGTTGTATGTTTTTTCCTTGTTTAGAAAAGGGGCAAAAAAAGATGTGATAGAATCCACAATGAATTGATAGTTTTTCTGTTTTTTGAGTGAAAATTTCTAAGACGTGTCAAACGAGAATGTTATAATTTTGAAAAATGAAATAGGTGATCATCATCTGTATAAATTTCAATCAAATGATTTTAGGAAAAAACTGATGGTTTCAAAAGCTGTGGTATTTATAGATATTGCAAATATAGCTTTTGCCTTTTCAGAATGTTGGAGAAATGTTTTTGAAAATATATTTGCGTGTAAAAATATGTTTGTGTGCAATAGCTAGAAGAATGCCTGTGTTTTATGTCATTATTCATGTTCTAATTTTTGCTCTTTGTACAGTTTATCTGTTTGCTTATTCTTCATTATTTCAGACTCATAATAAATTTATTTTTTTAATGTTCATGTTGTTTGCCTTTTTAGAAAAAAAGTTCTGGTGCTAAGTTATTCACAAGGAGTGGAAAGGGATTATAAGATTTCAGGGTGGACTGAGGAGGGAAAGAGGTAGTTTATGGAACACGAGGAAACAAAATCCTCCAAGTTCAGGACTAAAACAAACCAACAGATTTTATTCATTTACAAATAACTTCAGAAAATGAGGTCAGCAAGATGGCAGAAGAGGAACTTTCTATTGTCATCCTCCTGCAAAAGCATTGATTTCAATAACTACCCATGGACAGGAGTAAATTTGTGGGTATCCAAAAGTTCAGTGTAGAGATTTAACACAGAGTTTGAGCAAAAGATCTGAGAATAGATGCATTGAAGAAAGTAAGAAGAACAATTTCACGTTAGCCACAGGACCACATCCTCTAAGTGGCACAACTCAGTGCCAAGAGAAACTGTCACTCTGGGATTTCTCTCAGGAAAATGAAAGTATGAACACTTGTTTCCCCCAGCTGTATGGGATGCTTTCCAAGAGGGCTAATTATTTCTTGTCCCAACCAGAAGACTGAGGTGATTAATATGGCCCAGTGTTGGGAAAAGCCAGACTCAAAGAAGAAAGGCCATGGAACACATTAACCACTCTGCACATTAATCACTATACACACAAACCACTTGGGAGGCTTCGCTTTGGACCACCCTCCTGCCATGTAGACTATGGTCACCCCAAATACTGTGTACATCTCACCCTCTATTCTCCCAAGGCCGGCTCCCTGAACATACCCCTATAAATAGTGACTGCGGATATCTTCTGCTCGGCTCTGCAGCATTGGAAGAAGAAGGCACTTGAAATTTTTAAGGAGCCACCCTAGGGAAAACAAACAGGAAATTCTGAGCACCTTGCCTGGCTTTGCAGGATTAAGGGAAGACATACAATCTTGAGAATAGGTGTAGAGCAGGCAAATCCCTAGCAAATGTCTGAAAGAGTCACAGAATCCCTAGTCAGGCTGATTGGTAAAGGCATTTCTCTCCCAAGATAGTAAAGACTGAAGGAGTGATTACCTCTTCAAATGCAAAGACAGCAACTAAGACTTCCCCAAATCAGGGAAACAGATATCACAAAAGAACACAATATTTCAGTAACAAACTAAAGAAATTAAGATTATAAAATTGCCTGACTAGGAATTAAGAATAGTTGTATTTATATTTTTAGGGGTACTAGGGATTAAACCCAGGGAAAAATAATTGTTTAAGGAAACTCAACAAAGCTACATGAGGAGACATGCAACTCAAGTCTAAAATGGAATAAGTAAAACAAGATGTTTCACAGATAGAAATCATTAAAAAGAATAGAATTTTGCAACTGATGAATACAATAGATGAAAGGAAAAATGTCATATGAGTGTCAACAGCAGACTTGACCAGGCAGAAAGAGAGCAAAAATATGAAAAGGAATGACAAGAAGCTACAGGATTCATGTAACATCTTCAAGAAAGGTGACTTTTTTTTTTTCTTTCTTTCTTTTGGGGAATTATAAAGGAGTGGAGAAAGAAAAGTGGTCAGAAAGCTAATTATTTAAAGAAAAAAAGTCTGGAATTTTTCCAAGTGTGAAAGAGTTATGGACATCCAACTATGTGAAGCTTAAAGGTCTGAAATCAGGTTCAACCCAAATAAGACTTTGCCAAGACATATTGTACTCAAACTTTTAAAAAGAATTTCAAAAACGGTAAAAGAGGCTTATCACAGACAAAGGAGCTTCCAGAGGCTGTGAGATTTCTCAGCAGAAGCCTTGCAGGCCAAGAGAGTGGGATGTTCTTTGAAAATGTGAAAAGTAAAAAAACAAAAACAAAAACTGCTCACTAAGAATACTTCATCTGTATTGAAGATGAAGGGCTGTCGCTCAGTGGCAGAGCACTTGCCTAGCATGTGTGAGTGAAGCACTGGGTTTGGTCCTTAGCACCACATAAAAATGAAACAACTACAAAAATAATTTAAAAAAATACTTCACCCAGAAAAGCTATCCTTCATAAATGAGAAATTAAAAGAAGAAAGAAAGAAAATCCCAAGTAAAAGTTGAGGGAGTTCAACTTGAAGAGAATTCTTCAAGCTGAAACAAAAGCATGCTAACTAATCCCTCACATGAAAACATAAAACTCACTGGTAAAGGTGAACATAGAGTCTAGTTCAGAATATCTTAATGTCACGGTGGTGTATAGAATGTTTTAACAGTAAGATGTTCTATTCAAACCTCATGATGCCCACAAAGCAAAAATCTATAGTAGATATAAAACAGGTAAAAAGAAGGGAATCAAAGCATACTACTAAAGAAGATTATCAGATTAAAAAAAAAAGGCAGTAAGGAAAGAGGGAAGTAACAATGGATCTACAAAATGCCAAAAAACAATGAACAAATAGGCAATAGTAAGTGTTGGCCCCTAAGTAATTACTTTGAATGTAAACTGATTGAATTTTCCAATCAAAAGGCACAGAATGAATGAATGGATTAAAAAATAATAACTACCTGCCCTTATAGGAGAATCACTTTGGCTTTAGGAATACACATACTGAAAAGGAAGGAATGGGGAAAAAATCGTGTGAATGGAAAACAGAAAAGTAGACTTTTAAGTCAAAAATTGCATCAAGCTGGGGGAGGGGGGCTGGGGTTGTGCTCAATGGTTAGAGCGCTTGCCTAGTATGTGTGAGGCACTGGGTTCATTCCCCAGCACCACATAAAAAAAATAAAAAATAAATAAAAACATCAAAAAAAAACTGCATCAAGGGACAAAAAGGTCAGTATGTAATGACAGAGGGATTAGTACATCAAAAGTACATAGCAATCATGAGTGGTCTTTTACACTTGGATAACCACACGTTGAGAGAGGAGACTGGCTGTTGTCTGGATGGATTGGCCTGTGGGAAAAAAGTGAGAGGGAAGAGCAAGGGAGGGTTAAGGATCAAAGGACTCTAATGAGGAGACAGGAAATATAAAGAGCTACTGGAGACAGAGAAGGAATCCATTGTACAGAAAGCAGAAAAATTAGGGGTAGTTTTATTAGTGAAGCCAAGGAGAAGAGAAAGGGTAGTTGCAAAGGAATTGGCACAGTGAATTTTCATACCGCATAAAATTGAGTCTAATATAAGAGAGGGATTTCTGTTCAGTGAAAAATCCTGAATCCTTCAAAATCCATTTTCACCCAAACTGAGACAAATAAGCTCTGGGTCATGACAGCTAGGACCAGATTTATTGGTGGACAGAATTTTCCATTGCATAATCCAGAGTGTGGGATTTAAAAAGCTGTCCTTGGAGAGGATATAAAAATAGTGTCCCTCTCTCAGATGCTGAAAGAGAAGAAAACAAATCATTCTAGTCCACAGCACTTGATCAGTGTTTGTTCATGTGCAAGATGAGATGGGAGCCCAGGGAGGACAGGGGGGTTCCCCTCCTGCCCAGCAGACACACAGGCTGCTTTTGTTGGCGCAGGCAGGGCTTTTCTCTTCTACTGAGCAGAGGACTGGAATGCCAGGAGGCCCCCAGGTTCATTGTTTTTTTGCCTCTTATGCCTCTGCTCACCCCAGCCCTCACCTTCACCTCGCTCTTCAAAACCTTTCCTCAACGTCCATCTGACGAGTTATGGAGGACCTGTAACAGCCTCAAATGTAACCTTGACTGTGTTTGCATTGTAAACTGGTTTAGGCTAAATGAATAAAGACGATAGCTTCAATTGTCCAGTAAGAAACTGAATGAGGCTAGTGTCCTTTTTTGTGTTCCTGAAGTCACTCTGCATTACATTAGTGCCTCATAACCTACAAGTACATCTGCCTTTTCCTAAGCACTAAAAATCTGGCAGCTAGACCCTTGTCTGTCAGGCACAGTGCCAGGGAGAGCCATTTCCACTCCAAAAAATGGGGAGAGCATGCCCTCTACTGGCCATTTAATGAACTGTTTCAGAGTAGTTGAAATTTCAGAGGCTTGTGGAAAAGAGACATGTCTGACTTGTGTATGTGTGTGTGTGTGTGTGTGTGTGTGTGTGTATTTGGTTGTAGATGCTTTGTGGAAGGAACCATTGATTTAGAGCCAGTCCTCTGTGTGTGTTTGGGGCCATCCATATGTCTAACAGGTTTGGAGATATGGCTGAAATAAACTGACATTTCCTTGACCCCAATCCTCAAAACACACACACACACACACACACACACACACACACACACACACATACATACACACACTGTGTTAAACAACTGAGTGGCCACCTGCACCCGCCACCTAGGCAGCATAGCATGAAGGAAACATTAGCTATCAATGACCTTTTGGGTTTCTAGGTCACATTCAAGCAAAATAATGGGATGATCAGTGTGGCAAACAGCCCAGTGACCAAGCCTAACCCGGATGGAAGTTTGCACAGGACACAGCTTCTGCGAATGGAAGAGTATGTGGTGTTTTTTACTGGCTGCTCCTCTGTGGAAGCCCTCCAGTGCCCCTGACCATGTTGTGACAGGAGGGGGAACTTGCTTACAGCACACCCTCAGCTGGGCCCACCGGCTTTCTCCAGTCTCCAGCCCTGCTGACCAAAGATCAAGCTGTTGAGGACCCACGCTGAAATGTAACAGACCCGTGCTGGCACAGGACTGGACTGTGATAGTAGCCTCAGAGCCAGGTTACTTGGGAATCCATGAAAACAAGCTCTCCAGGCTGGGGTGGATGCTGATATTCCTGGCCCGGGGAAGACTGAAAGCATGCCCCCATAGGTGACATTGCTCAGCATTTCTCCCTGTCCTTCCCTGGGAGAAGAGGATGTTATTTTCACATAGGAAGGGGGACTATTGGCACAACACACTGGGGTGAACCCCTGCGGCTGCCCTGCTGGAGGCCCTGGGCCCTGCTTCCTTACCCAAGGCTGAGCTCTCACTCCCACACCACACCAAAGCCCAGGAGTTCTCAAATGTGCAGATGCCTCTGAACCACCCAGAAGGTTTAATGAAATCGAGTGCTGGACTCTGAGGTTCTAGTTCTGTAGGTCTAGGCTGGGGCCTGAGAATTTGTATTTGTAACAAGTTTCCAGGCAGATGCTGCTGGCCTGGGGATCACACTGTCAGATTTCCCACCCTAAGTTGCTGCCCCCAGCCATGCCCCACCCTGCCACCCGCTGGTGTCCAAGAGCACATGCTGGCTACGCTGTCCCAGGGTCCCCTGGCAGCCCCAGAAGCCCCACCACTGGCCTGATGGTATACATGACCTGGTGTTCTTTTCTTTATTGGGATGAGTGGGTTTTGTATTTCCCCCACAAAGAGGAACAATGCAGAGATTTGGTTTCTCAGACACCCCAACAGTTCCCATCCCTGTGGGTGCATCTGTGACTGGTGAGGAAAGATCCCAGATGGAGACGCCAAGCTGTCTCCACGCCTTGTGAGCCACTGGCAGCTGCTTCTGAGGGGAAACAAACTCCAGCCCCCGCGGCAACCCCAAGAGGAGCAGGCTGTCTCCTGGTGTGCCCGGCTGAGGCTCATCTGCTGGGCTCTTCCCCACTACGTGTCCATCTTCCTCCCCTCCCCTTTCTTCTGGACCAATTCAGAAAATGGAAAAGGTGGGTTTGAGAAAGAAGCCAAGAATGGCACTGGGTGGAAGGGAGGGGGTGGAAGAACCATCTCCTAGGGAAAAGCAGTTCCCTCCCTGGTGAAGGGAAGAAGCCAGCCACATCCTCGACTGGTTTGGAGAAGAAAGAGCAAAGGAGAGAAGAGGCCCCAGCCTGGAACTGCACAGGAAGCCCCCCACTTTGAACAGGGGAAATTTCCTAAGCACCCACCAGGGCACTCTTTCCTCTGAGAGAGTAAAGGAGGGAAAGAGACTCAGTCTTGACTTCTGTATCCTAAGAATCACATGGAGGCCCCAAGACTGCTATCCTGGGTCCCACGCACACAGGACAGGACTACCCTAATTTATTCACTTCTAGAATTGTCTATCAGGGGTTCCCCTCACTCTTCCTCTGCTGTATCATTTAGAAGATTATATGATAAAGACCTCTTTTATCTTCTTTAAGTGATCTCTCTCTCCCTCCCCCCCCCCCTCTCTCTCTCTCTCTCTCTCTCTCTCTGGAATTAGAGATTGAACCTAGGGGTACATAATCACTAAACCACATCCCCAGCCCCTTTTATTTTTTGTTTCGACACAGGGTCTTGCTAAGTTGCTGAAGCTGGTTTTGAACTTGTGATCCTCATGCCTCAGCCTAGAGGCTGGTATTACAGGCGTGAGCCACCACGCCAGGCTTTAAATTATCTCTTCAAATTCAAAACTTCCTCTGGGTTAATTGACAAGTTAATTGTGGGGTTTTTTTTTTAATTCATTTAACAAACATTTGACCTTTGGGGCAGCAGGTTGAAGTTGCAGAACCAAACAAGGACTGATGCTAGCTGGAATAGCCTAGTGAGGACAGGTGGAAATTTAAAGGGTCTGTAGAGTATGCTGTGACACACGGGTGACTCCTGGGATGGGCATGTGTGGTGGGAGGGAGCGGGTGAGAGGAGAACATGGCAGGGGTAATGTTGGAACTGATTGACAGGGACATCTATCTATTGTCCTAGTGAGACCTCCTCTTGTTTTCCGCATGTTACCAAACAGAAATGTCTGCCCTTAGCAAAAGCTCCATGTGCATTTACACCTGATCTTCCCAGTTATTTTGTGTATGCCTATATGTGTGTGTGGTATCAGGGGTTGAATCTAGGAATTCACTGTCACTGAGCAATATCCCAAGCCCTCTTTTAAAATTTTATTTTAAGCCTGAGTCCTGCTAAGTTGCCCAGGCTGACCTTGAACTTGCCATCCTCCTGCCTCAGCCTCTCCAGCAGCAGCGGGGACCTCAGGTGTCTGCCATATCCAGCTCCCCAGTCCTCCTTTTTATCCCAGGTTTCCTTCTGCATTGTGTGGCTGGCGTTTGATGCTTCCTTTCACTTCCTCGCCCTCTGGGGACAGGTGAGCTCTTTCCAAATGAGTAAGATTCTCCAAAATTTGAGAACTTGTCAAGAAGTCGTTCCTGGGTAGGGGACCAGATCCCCTGATAATTCCTTCCCCAAACTCAAATGTATTGTGTACAATAACCAGAGGTGCTTGTGATTTAAAAAAAAGCAACCCCCCAACACACACACATATAAGTTGCCAAACCCATTCTGCAGAAAAGGATTCCCTAGACCCAGGCAGAGACCCTGGAATTTCATCTATCACCAGCTTTGCACGTGTTCCTACCATAGTTGGGCAGTGGCCATCTTTATTTTATTTTATTTTTTTCTTTACCAGGGATTGAACCCAGGGGTGCTTAATCACTGAGCCACATCCCCAGTCCTTTTCTTTCTTTCTTTCTCTCTTTTTTTGGGCGGGGGGAGGGATTGGGGGAACAGGGTCTCACTAGTTTACTTATAGTCTCTCTAAATTGCTGAGACTGGCTTTGAATCTATGATGCTCCTGACTCAGCCTCCCAAGCTGCTGGGATTACAGGCGTGTGCCACTGTGCCCAGCTTAGCAGCCATCTTTTGAGGACCACTGACCCACCAGAATGAAGCCCCGGAGCCTTGAAGGTTCTTAACACCTATTTTGGAGAACTGCCTAGTGAGGGAGGGTCTCATAAGAACATGTTCTGGAGAACCTGACATATTAACCAAGGCCTTGACTTAGGAAGGAGCCCCAGACAGCCCTCTGGAGCATCCTCCAGGGCTGAGGAAAGTGTTCACTGGTGGCTCTTCTGCAGAAGGGGTCACAGGGAATGGAAATAATCCATTAATAAGCAATGCAGGTCAGGCTTCCAACTAAAGGGCTAGGGTCTTACTGCAGGAGGGAATAACGAAGTGCCCTGTCTGCAGAGAGCACTACGCTTTCCAAAGGGTTTCATCCATGTTCTCTCATTTAACCACTGCAACCAATCCCATGAGGGAAGTGGCTTTGACCCACACAGTGGCAGCACCAACCAATAGCAGGGAGGGGCTTCAGTATTGCCTGGCTCCCAGTTCTTCATGGCACCTCTAATTATCCTAATAATCTAACTAAAAACAGTGTGTCTGTGCTCCTGGACCATTTCCTGGCACTCTATACTGCTCCTTTAAGAGCACATGGGTGTCCCAAGTGCCTCTCATAAAACATTCTGGAGCTTTACTAATCGCAACCATCTGGCATGAGAGTAAACTCAGGCCTGGCCTTGCCAAAAGTTGCATAACCAGAAAAGAATGGAGTTGAAACTAGGGCCCCACTCTTGGGGCTCCCAGTGCAGGAGAGAGTCTCTGGGACAGGGAAGGTCAGAGCAGCATTGAGCAGGGAGCAGCTGGCAGCAGCCCCAGCCTCAGGCAGGCAGTGTGGACCTTGTCTATCCTGTGACCCTGGGGGTGACTCCAAGGAGGAGTTGGCACTGATTACCAGCCTGAGGGGAATTGGGTGCTGCCAAACACCTGGCATGAATCTGCCGTTGGTTCTTCTGTCTCCTGGTACCTAAGATGCTTGCCAGGATTGCTCTATGGCGCTGGGTCTTGTGACCCTCAAAAAGGGAGGTGTTCTGAAGCCAGTCTGTCTGAGCAACTGCCCCTGATTCCCTTGAGGCTTTGCCTTTTCTGTGCCCATCCTCAGACCCTCACAGTGAAGATCTGGGTCAGTGATGGGGGCTGGGAAGAGATGCCAGGCGTATAGAGGCAGATGCTCTGGCTTGTCGTCAGCCCCTGGGATTGTTTGGCAGAAAGTCCACCTCCTCCTCCTGAGTCAGATATCCAGAAGGAGCATATATGTTAGGCTCTTTGATGATAATTCTGTGTTGAATAAAGTTTGCAACTTTAGATCCGTTTACTTTTCTCATGTTTATTTTAATGACTTCTGTACTTTTAAGTCTGCAGAAGCAAATTCATCTTTAAAAACTCCCTTAGTTTTGAGTGATCGGTACCATGTGATAGCTGTGATCCACATGGTCCACCCAGGAGACAGTGGGCCATCTGGAGACCAGCAGCCCAGACTCAGCTGGGCTGAACAGCTACACCTGGGGTTCCTGACAGTGAAGCTGCTCCATGCTGCACCAGGGACCCCATCTGTCCCACCACTGGAGGAACTGAGCAGCTGTTTGGCTGTCTCCTCCACCCCCAGCTGGAAAGCATTGAAGGTGGGGTGAATACCTGGTCCAGAGAGGGGGCGGCCTTTCATTCCCTCAGACCTAGGGGCACAGCCAGTGTCTCTGCCTCCTAAGGTGGCTGAAGCCTCCTTCCTTGTTAGAGCTGCTGTTGAGCCATCAAGGGGACCTGGGCAAAGGGATGGGGGAAAAGCATGGAGGCTCTCTCTGTTGTTATCAGACCTCAAAGCTGTAACTGTCCAGAGTGATAGCCAGCCCAGAGTGGCCATGCAGGGGAGGAGTGGGCAGCAGAGAGTGGGGGACAGAGCAAAGGCTTTGGTGGTAGATCTTACATGTTTACTCTGCCTCTTTCTAGTGGGGCAACATTGGGCCCATTATTAACCTCTCAGCCGTCTTACCACCTGCATGCTAGGAATCAGGAGCGAGTGAATTAAATGAGAAGTTGACTGCGAGTTCCCAACAGAGCAGGATGCCTCGCAGGTCCTGGTGCCTGTGCTTTGGACAGGCCAAGTAGTTGTCAGGACCAATCAGCTGACCTAGCAAGCTGGGCATCTGTCTGCCTTGGGAATCCCACAGGTGCCAGACCCTTCTGTAAAAATGCAAAAACAGGGGCTGGGGCTGGGGCTCATCGGTAGTGCACTTGGGTGGCATGTGTGAGCACTGGGTTTGATTCTCAGCACCACATATAAATAAATAAAATAAAGGTCTATCAATAACTAAAAAAATATATTAAAAAATTATTTTTAAAAGTGCAAAAACAGAGCCAATCCCTAAGAGTGCTTATCCCCTTCCTGTGTCTGAGAGAAGAGGGAAAGTCACAAGACAAATGGCCTTTGTCTCTGGACATCCCCTTCTCCTTGAGCTCAGACTTCTCTGTGCAGTGCCTGATTACTCAGGAGGGAGAGGGCTTGACCTGAGGGATCATCTCATTTTCTCTTCTCCTTCTACTTCCCTCTAAGGTACATCTGCTCTGATAGGGTCCAAGTTAAGCTGCAGAGCCTCAGTGGCTCATTGGCAGGATGCCACCTGGAGTCCTGTGCTCTCCCAGGGAAGAGGGCACTCTGCTTCTTCTGGCTTTCCTTGAGGATGGAGGCAGCACGTTGGAGCTAATGCCCAATGGGGTCCCAGATCCTGTCACAGAAGCTGCTCCTAGCCAGCTGTGCTGGTCCCTATGAAATGTAAACACAGGTGCCTTTGCCCTTCTGAATTGGATTTCACTCTGGTTCAAATCTTAAAAACCACCCATTGGCAAACCTAGGTTATTCCCATGCTGCACACTGAGGATTTCCTATTGCCTTCCGGAACTCGCTTCCTGATCTTAACAAAGTGCTGCCTCTTCAGTCCCAAGTTTGCCCTCAGCCTTCAGTGTTATTTCCTCTGGGGCCACCAGGTGGCAGTGAGGAGCACTTCCCTCACCTCACCTCCTGCTGGGGCTTCTTCATCCCTACCGCCATGACTCTCAAAGAGTGCGCAGCAAACACCTTTGTTCTACCTCCAAGTAGCTGTGTGACTTTGGCGGGGTTACTAACACTTCTGAGCTGAGTTTCTGATTCACCAGCTCTGGGATGTGGATGAACATTTGCATTTCTAACAAGTTGCCAGACAATATGGTTGCTCCTGTTCAGGGGACAGTGCCAGGGGCTAAAAGCACCCAGCAAGCTGGACATCTATCTGCCCTGGGAATCCCACAGGTGCCAGATCCTTCTGTAAAGAGCCCTTCAGACTCTTCTAGGACCCAGAAGACTGGAATTGTGCTCTCCTGAACTTTACAGGAAGAGATGGCCACAAGCCCTCCTCTCTGGAATGTTCCTGTACCAGCAGACCCCTTCCCCAACATCCCTTGTCACTAAATCCTGACACTACTCTACATCAAAGTCCTCAAGAGCCAAACAATCAACCTTTATTTAACAACAGGAGCTCATTACAGGGAAGGTGCCATTGGAGAGAACAGGAAGAAGAGAAAAGTAACTGGAGAAGGTCAGAGAGGAAGAGGACAGAGGCGTGAGCCCCCATGTCTGTCCTAGACAAGATAGCCACTGTGAGTGCTGAGTGTTAACAATAGGGAGCTGAAGCATTCCCAGCTAAGAAGACCCTGGAGGCTGGGTGCTGGAGGCCCCACCTGCACTCCTCCTGGGCACCTTTCCCAGGTGCCTGCAGGACACAACTGAGCTCTGGCCAGCTAAATGTGGGTAGAAGTGGAGCCTTTTGCAATCTGGCCACAAAAGCTTCCCTGGTCTCTCTCATTTTATGTTCCATTTAATGTGTAAATCCTGGACTGCCTTGGGAGCCACACCTCGGAGATGATGGTGCCATAATGCCTCTGGTCCCATGACGGCTGCATGGGACAGGGCACTCCATCCCCAGGCCCTGCAGACTTTAACATGAGAGAAGAATAAGCCCCTATTGAATGAAGCCACTGAGTTTTGGGACTTACTTGTTACAGCATCTGCCACCACCCTCACTAATACATCTGACACCTGCTCTGATGAGAAATGAGAAAGAAGGGACACAGCCATACACTAGCCAGTTCCTCCACAAGCTTCCTCAGATTTAACATCTGGATTTAGTCTGATCTCTGTGTGATCTTCTTCATATTGAGCATCTGCCCCAGGTTTATAATAGCCAATGCCAAAGGAATGTTCATTAATTGCTTTGTTTTCATTCATTTGTTTACTCCCCACAATACTCTAAAAAGCAGTAACAGGGGGGAAACTATTATAGTCCCTCTTGTGAAGATGCAGGTCCGAGGAAGGTCAAGTGTTGTGTTCAAGGTCACTGATAGACTCTAGTAAAAACAGAGCCAGTATTTGAAGCCAGCCCTCTTGTCTCTAAGCTACACTACCTGCTTGCCAAAGACTCAAGGGCAGTTGTCAGCTGGGAGGAGTTCACGACTGAGTTGAAAAGACACGAGTTCTACTTGAGAGAATGGGACAGAATGGGATTGTTTGCTAAATCCAGATAGTTAAGACCCAGAGTTGAAGGAGAAGGAGAGAGGAACATGGGATGAATGCAACAAGGTCACGTCCACAGTCACTCTAGGGGGTTGGGGACGTAAATCTACGAATTCCACAGATTGCCAACCATCCCTTCCCTTCACTCTGCTCCAGCTTGTACCCTCCTCTTCAGACTCCTGGCTTCAGGTCTGTTCCAAGAGTTGAGCACTGGAGGGGGTCTGACTTGTGCTACGTGGGATCCTTAGCACCTATAACAGTGCCAGGCACATAGTGGACGCTCAATAAATATTTGTGGAATTAATTAATAAGGATAAACTTCAGCAAGATCTGGACTTGGCAGTGGGATTCTGCCACTTGGGGTCTCAAATCATTAATTTTATGGACAATGGAACTCTCAAAAAGTCACCTGGTCCATGTCTTGCTTCTACTGAGGACTACCTGCCTTACTCTTTTCAGTAAAGACTTAATGAACGTCAAGACTGATCAAGACCTTTGGAAACCATCTAGTTCTGTGGGTCTCAGACCTGACAGTGTATAGTCCTCTAGTGTGTGTACCCTACTTCTAAAGATTCTGATTTAGTTGGTCTGGGTGGCAGCCTGGCATCAGAATTTTTAGCTCCTCAGGTGTTTTTAGTGTGTGTGCCCAGGATTTAGAAATAGGAATCTAATCCAACCCTCTCATTTTATATACCAACCTCAGAGAGAGGAGGGAGTATATAGTGAAGAACGAAGACCCAAATTCATTGAGCCCTCTTCTCCACTCAAAATGCATCTTCATCATCTGTTTAGAAAATGTATTTTTGGAAGGGAGGAGCAGAAAGTTCTTCCTAAGGTCATATCCTTTCAACATTCCCTTTATCTGCTGAGTGGGCTTAGATTTAATGCAGATGAGAACACAGCTCCTCTCCCATCCCCGCCTGGTCTGTGCCAGTCTCCTGTTACAGACACGGGCTGATTGGTTCAGTTTCCTGGGAAGACCTCAGTGCACCTCCCTAATGCCTCTCCTTGCTGTCTGTCTGTCCCTTGCCAGTTTGTTTCTGATTTTCCTTCCACTGGCTTTCCATCCACTCCTGGCTAGTCTTCTGCAGATCATTCCTGCCTGGCTGAGTGGCCCCCCAGCAAGATCTGGAAATAAGTGAATTGTTGCCTCCTCCTTCTTCCTTCTCCTTACTAGTGAGTCCCCTCCAGCTCTGTAGGGGAAGGGCTGGCCCCAGAGGACTCTGCTGTGTCTTCCCCACAGCTGGCAAACAGTGGAACTTGAGTCATGGCCTTGGAACACAAATAATCTGCTTTCATTTGTTTAAAAAAATCACTAGAGGCCAAAAAAACATACTAATAAAGGCTTGGAGAAAGATGATCCAGAGCAGATAAATAGTCCCTTAATCAGCAGTGCAGTAAATAAAAGCCCATGCAGGGAGCCTCACTGAGAGTAGTTTAGGGTAGGCTGTCTGGAGAGTTTTAACCCTCCTTAGCCCCAGCTAACAATGGACACCTTAGAATTTTCACACTCCTATGCTTGGCGTAGAACTTTCAGGGCAGTATTACCAACACTTCTCTTCACTGTGCCTCCCAATCCCTTGTGAGCACAGGAGGCCGTTTTGTTCCTTCCTGTCTTCCAGGGGTGAAATCACTGCTGCTCCCATTCGCTCCTGACCCTTCTCCACCCTCCAGCTATGGCCCTGGACTCCACAGAGCATCCTCTGCTGCCTTCTAGAACCTTGCCAGTCATTTCCAACTCAAGCATGTGACAGCCAGTAGAACCTTCAGTCCTGTACACAGAAGGAGCTCAAACACTTAATGTTGAGATACCTCATGATGAGTGGAAAGCATGAACACAGTGTCTCTGATACATAGCAGGGATGTGCACAAAGCTAATTCATTTTACCAATTGCACCATCTCATTTAATCTGTATAGAACTTCTGTGAGGTGTGTGTAATTGGACCAATATTCAAAAGAGGAAATAGACTTAGAAAAACCTGGCTGAGTTGGGTCTACTGGTTTGCACTGATTTTGTCTTCAAATAATTATAGGTGATTTGGGGGCTCATTTTCCTGAAGGTCAGGGGCTTAGAGCCTGCATATAACAATGCTGCCCAAGGCAGAAGATCATGGCCAGAAGTACAGAGTTGGAAAAATCATCCAGGCCAGAGAGGATGACCCAACACAGCATGCCAAACATCACCATGGATATATGTCTGAAGAGGGTCGTCCAGTGTTTCATGATGGAATTTACTGCCAATATTTCAAAGACCAGAACATTTCCCAACAATATTTAGTCTTTCAAGTTTATCTTGAAAAATTGTAGATCTGAGAACACTAACCACTTGGCCAACAATTGGAGGAAGCTGATGGCCCCTTCCCTAGGGGGGCCTGCTCGATCCCTTTGCCAGTCTCCTCTCAGTCAGCTTCATCTGCTCCTGTTATCTGTCTGTCTCTCTTGACATTTGAGCTTATGGCCCCTAATCTATTTCCGCCCACCCGCTTCCTGTTAGAAAAGCAGGACCCTGAGAAGCAAGGAGACCAAAGACATAGGCAAAAGGGGGATCTTGAGCAAGCTGCCTAGCTTCCCTGTGCTGCCATTTCCTCATCTGTAAAATGAGAATATTGATTAGTGCCTGTGGTTGTCTGCCTGGGCTGCCACAACAAAACCCATGGACTGAGTGACTTACACAACAAACACCTAGCTCCTCCGAGTTCCGCAGGGTAGCCCTCTATAACCAAACTGCCAACCAATTTGGATTCTTGGGAAGACTCTCTTCCTGGCTTGCAAGAAGAGAGTCACCCCCTTGCCATGTCTTTACATGGCCCTCTCGTTGGTGTGTGAACTTCAAGGGGAGAGCATGCAAGCAAGGGAACCAATCCTATCCGATCAGAACCCCACCTTTATGACTCCATTTTAATTACTTCTTTAGGGGCCTCATCTCCAAATGCAGCCACACTGGAGCTGTGGAATCATAAACACTCAGTCCACGGTGGTGCTTATTTCCTAAAGTGGCCCTGGAAGGAGGGAATGGATGCGTGAAAAGCACTCAGAGCAGCATCAAGAGTGTAGCAACAATATATGATGCTGCTGATGATGACGAGGGTATAGGGCTCCTCTTCAGATTTTTATAGTACTCTCTCTGCCAATAGATGTTATGGGGACCTGCTCTGCTCCCGAAAAGCTGCCATCTTGCATTAGACCTAGGAAAGTATTACAGTTAAGAAAGGAAGAACTGTTGGTATGTTTCTGACTCCTTTCCTCAAATAGGGTATTCAGGGAGCATCAGGAAGAAAGTAGAGCCATCTTCCTATACAACCACGGGCTCAAGTATCTAGTCAACATATCCGGGAGGGATAGTTGGTCTCTGAATGTGCTTATGCTGATGGTCTTACTGCATGTCTTGTTTCCCCCTTGTTCAAGGTTCTTCTTACATCTTATCTGCTTTTCCCTTTCACCTCCATGTATTCCCCAGAAGGGGGCATGTGTCAGCACCCTGAAGATTGAGGGTACACTAGGCAGTCTCTGTTTGTCCCCCAAATCTACTTTCTCTGTCCCCCAAATATTGCTTCAGTGGACCATGGGCTCCCAAGGCTCCTGTCCCCACTTGCATTTCCTCAGTTGGTGGTAACAGCTTGCTAGTCCTGGAAATGTCACCATGCCTGACGGGACAGGTCCCTCAATCCTGCCCACACCTCTGTCAATAGTCCCTTTAAAAATTCATTTCACTTTACTTTCTCACGAGTTCCACATATTTTCTTCTTGATCCCTGACTGATACAGAAAAGTCTGGTATCTTGTTTTCTGGGGTAAGTGGAAAAGACTGAACTCAGAAAGCTCTTCAGGCAAAATGGGTGTGCCCCCCCCCATCCTGCTCATGAAAGAGTATCCAGCTCCAATCCCATGAATAGTCATAAGACACATCCTGTGGCATTCACCAAATACATAGGGAGTGCTAGCCCCCACCCAGGATGGTCCAGGCAGCACTAAAATTAGCAGGTGGAATTCCCTTCACATCAGATGGCTTCCTGGACCTTCAGAAACTCCCTGATGCAGCCCATATGATCCCAGTCGTGCACTTCCATAGCAACTACTATAGGTCTGTCCATCCAACAAGACAGGTCTGTTCAGCGTGTTTCCATTTTCCTCTGAGACATAGATGCTTTATTGCTAAGCTCACTTCATTTTTGTCTTCCTAAAGTGCTGGGAAGCCAGAAGGGGAGCTCCCCTACACAACCTAGGTTATCCCAAGTCATCTCAACCACTGTTCCTCTCTATGTGAATCATTTTTTGTTTGTTTGTTTTGGGTTTTTTTTTTTTTTTTGGTACCAGGGATTGAACTCAGGGGCCTTAATCACTGAGCCACATCCCCTGCCCCCCCCCCCTTTTTATATTTTATTTAGAGACATAATCTCACTGAGTTGCTTAGGGCCTCACTCAGTTGCTGAGGCTGGCTGGCTTTGATCCTTCTGTCTCAGCCTCCCAAGCTGCTGGGATTACAGGTGTGCACCACTGCACCCAGTGGAAAATCGATTTTAAAAAGCCCTGCAGAGACCAAATTCAAGTAGAGATGATCTGCAACTTACATGGTTCAACCTATAATTTTCCAACTCTAAGAGGGTACAAAAGTGATATGCATTCGGTAGAATCCAAACCTTGAAATTTGAATGTTGCTCTTTCCCCAGGCTAATGATGCAATATTTTCTTGTGATGCTGGGCAGTACAGTGAGCCACAGTTCCCAGGTGGCTGACCACAAAAATAAACAACCAATACTCTACAGTGGAAGGACAGTATAAACTATATGAGATAGTCAACACTTTATATTTTATATTATAACATGGTATTTGTGTTAGGTGATTTTGTCCTATTGTAGGCTAATGTACGTGTCCTCAGCACATTTAAGACAGACTAGGCTAAGTTAGAGTGTTAAGTAGGTTAGTGCATTAAATGCTGTTTTTGTTTTGAGGGGGGGAGGGGGGGTTGTGCTGGGGATGGAACCCAGGGCCTCACACACGTCAGGCAAGCACTCTACTACTGAGCTACAACCCCGACCCTATTAACTGCATTTTAACTTAACGTTTTCCATTTATGATGGGTTTACTTAAGCCCAGGGTGAGTTGGGGAGCTTCTGGGGTTGCAAGGTGGCTGCTTTCCAAGGAACAGGTGGGCACAGAGCCTGCAAGGACACCATCAGGAGGGGGACAACAGGCTTCTCATAGGCTGCCATTGTAAGAAAAGGCAGTCATTTTACAGCAGATGATCCTCTTCTCTGAGCAAAAGGGAGCTGTTATCCAAGAAAGTCTTAAATTTCTGCTCCCTCTAGCCAAATGTCCTCAAAGCACCTCAGCACTCTGAACCTTCAGGAAGGACCATTATCCAGGGCGCAAGCTGTTGCCAGTAGATTATTTGGACCTTACTTTTGTCCTTGTCCCTTGTCTTGGTCATTAGTTTCTAATGTTCTTCCATGCTCCCTCTTCTCCAGCATCCCCTCTGCATGGTCTAGGTTAGAGAAGTAAGCGAATCTGTGTTTCCAGATCCATTCCTGGAAGGTAAAAGCTTGAAGCAACAGGGCAGTAACTCCTAGATCATAAGGATGTCCGAGAAGTGTCTGCAATTACTATTTAAGTTCTCATTGTTCTTGCTTATTAAAAAAGGAAAGGGAAAAGAAAAGAATCGGATTATGGGGATGGGGATGTGGCTCAAGCGGTAGCGCGCTCGCCTTGCATGCATGCGGCCTGGGTTTGATCCTCAGCACCACATACCAACAAAGATGTTGTGTCCGCCGAGTACTAAAAAATAAATATTAAAAAAAAATTCTCCCTCTCTCTCTCTCTCTCTCTCTCTCTCTCTCTTTAAAAAAAAAAGAATCGGATTAAGGAAATTTAGATTCAGTCCCCACTTCTGACCACTTACTAGTTTTATCTCCTTACACAAGTTACATAAACTTTTTAAACCTCAGTTTCTTCCTTTGTAAAATGAAAATAATAATATCTATCTCACAGGGTTATTGTCGTGGATTTTTATTATGTTTTCTGGTTACCCATCCCCTTCCTTTTAAATTTTTTCATTTGTAAATAATTTCAAACTGACAGAAAAGTGGCAAAAGTAAAATTAGTGCAAAGGACACCCATATGCCTTTTACCCAATTGCAAATTTTTATGGTCTTTTCTTTTATATACTTTAGTGTATATTTCCTAAAACCAAGGCTATTCTCTCTTACATCACATTATGCAATTAATATTTTCAGTGAAGTAACATAGATACAGTATTTCAATCTAACATCTATATTTCAATTTCATCAATTGATCCAGTGATTTCATTTATACCACCTGTCTCTCTTCCCAGGTCAAGATTTAGCCTCTTTATCATCTATCATGTTCTACTGTGGTGTCTTTTTAGTCTTTTTCGATCTGGAACGTTTCTATAGCTTTTGTTTTTTATTGCATTCACAGTTTGAAAGTTATTCAGTTTTTTTAATTGAACTTTCTTAGTTTGGATTGGTCTGGTGTTTCGTCATAATTAGATTCGTGTTATGAATTCTAAGCCAAAATACTGCATAGGAGATGTTGTGTCCTTCTCAGGATATCACTTCAGAAGACTTGTGATGTCCATCTGTCCATCATGGGGGATGTTAATTTTAATCAGCTGGTCAAGATGTTGTAAATTTGCCACCAAATAGTTACTACATTCCTCCTTGCAACTGATAATAAATCTGGAAGAAGGCACTTTAAAACCATGCATATCCTACTTCTCATCAAAATTTCTCCCTGGATTTAACATCCACTTATGTTCCTGGCTGAAGTAGTCTTTACTGTGATGGCTGACAAATGATGATTCTCTAACTCTAGCACTCTGCACATTGCCATTACACTGTGAGCATGAGTCTTGTTTTTTACCCCCTTTCTTTATTTATAATCTAACATAGACTCATGGATTCACATTTTCCCCCAGTGGTTTGTAGTTCATTACTGAAGTTAATTATTTTTGTACTGAAATTGACCGTTGACCAGTAGGAGCCCTTGAAGCTACCTTTTCATCCATGTATCCTTGTGAAATTCCCTCATCACTTTTTTTTAAGCAGTTGCTTTCTGACAATAATTGTCATTGTTAATTTGGAAGGGAAGTACCAGGTATTAAACCCAGGGGTGCTTAATCACAGAGCGACACCCCCAGCTCTTTATTTTGAGACAAGGTCTTTCTAAGTTGCTGAGACTGGCCTCAAACTTGCAATACTCCTGCCTTAGTTTACCTAGTTGCTGGGATTATAGGTGTGTGCCCCTGCACCAGGCTCTGATGGTCAATTTTATGTGTCAACTTGACTGGGCTAAGAGTTGCCCAGATAGCTGGTAAAATATTATATCTGGTATGTCTGTGAAGGTGTTACAGGAGAAATTAGCATTTGAACTGGTGAGCTGAATAAAGCAGATGGCCCTTTCCAGTGTGTGTGTATGTGTGTGTGTGCCAATACATTGAAAGCCTGAATAGAGCCAAAAGGTAGAGGTAGGTGAGATTGATTTCTCTGCTGGAGTTGAGGCACCCATATCTCCCACCCCTATGTGCCAATGATCCTGGTTCTTAGGCTTGTAGACTCTGGAAAGGATTTCACCAATCATGCAGGTGAGACATTGGTTCAGAACAAATGGTAGGGGGAAATAGGCTCTGCACTAAGCATCCATTTTTCTAGTAAGAGTGAGTGATGGCTGAATAAACTGGATTTCAGAATTCACTGAATGTGTTAGGTTGAAATCTACACAGAAATGGAATTGGAGGTGGTATCAAGAGCCTCCAAAGTCACATGGGAGGCAATGCAAGCTGTATGGGCTAGCATTAAAGGCAGGAGGAGAAATTCCTCATCAGTCCGATTCTGGAACATGTTTCTGCATACTGACCTTGGAAGCTTAGCCTTAAGCCTAGTTCTCCAGTCCTCCCAACAATTCTGTGAACTATTCAACATCCTTTAATAAGTGCTTTTCTCTTCATGGGCAATCAGAATCAGCTTCGGTGCTCATTGTGAGAAATTCTATCTCATCAATTTTCCAACATCCTGAACCATTTTGCTATACTCTCCTATAAAACTTTTACATATCATTTTCATATTTAGAAAATTAATTCACACATACATTTTCAAGTTGTTTTTTTCTTAAGTTTATGTCTTAACATAGGTTTCCAAAACTTGCTTCCCAAAGTGTAATCCTCAACTAGCAGGATCAGGAGGAACTTATTAGAAATGCAGAACCTCAGGGGCTGGGGATATAGCTCAGTTGGTAGAGTGCTTGCCTCGAATGACCAAGGCCTTGGGTTCAATACCCAGCACCACACACACACACACACAAAAAAAAAAAAAAAGGAAGAAAGAAATGCAGAATCTCAGACCTCACCCCAGATCCACTACAGATTGTGATTCAGTGACTACCCTAGGTGATATAAAATATGAGGACCACTAAAAACAGAGCCTGAAGCAAGGATTAAGGTGCTGATGCTTTATTGCAAGAATAAGAAAAATATAGAAGTGAGACAAGGGGCTGGACAGCAAAGCAAAGGGGACAGTTTCTACCCTGGCCTCTGCTTTATAATAAGCCTTAAAAAGACACTGCAGTTTTCCTGGCAGGCATGAGCACCTGGCCACGTGGCAAGTCTTTGGACAGGCTCTGTGGAGAAACCCAACAATGGAGGCAAACAAGAGAATTTATCCTCATAAACCACCCATCTCCTATTTCCTATTGGTTACCCCAGAAGAAGTTAACCCCTATGCTTCTGGATTATATCACTCATCCTATTTGTTCTCTTTCAGAAGCCAAATTTCCCATGACATTGTATGGTGTTCCACCCAAGTCTGAAAGTGGCAGGAGGGGCCACAGAATACATCCAATAACTGGTCACTTTGGCTACACAACAGCAGTGGAAGGAATGGGCTGAGGCAGTGGAACCGTGTGGGACTGTTTGATGGCAACAGCAGAAAATATGAGGGAATCTGAGAAGGCATTGTAATATATGTCCAATACGACCTTCCCATTCACCAATATGTCCAATACGACCTTCCCATTCAACAACCAGAAAAGTTGTGTGGGGTAACATGTTAGTGGATAAGACATTCTGTAGCCCTCAGCAGTAGTGCTGGTTGAAGCCCTGTGGACAATTAAAGCTAACTGATTCTGGTAAAGGCAGAAAAGTGTGGCCTTCCATTACATGAATCCCATATTAGAATATGGAGCCCCCATTCTCTTTGCCTTTTTTTTTTTTTAAGTAAAACACCCTCACCTCTATTCCAGGGGAGTAAATACAAACCTATTCAGTTACAAAGATCCTTTCAAGGTATTGGCCAGTTGCAATCTCCCAGAAGACTTCATGGAAAAAGCTAATGAATAAAGCTACAAAAGGCTTGATTCAAGCTCTGGGGTCTGATCTGGAGATTTTCATTGATATTGATCTTCTACCTTCTCCATCATCCATTCTAGACTTCCCTGACTCTTGTCCAACATTTCAACTGGTTTATCTAGATTCGTTGCCAATCTAGATGATCCTCATAATTTAGGGTGAAGTGAGGTCTTAAGCTCTTGGTTGAATTGTCCTTATCGAGTTGTAATTGCTATCATTGCCAAATTATTGCATCAGGTATTGAAGCACTGAGAGAGATTCCATTGAATCACCTGAGCTCTCTGCAATCAGTAGAAACAGTCCAGGCTTCTCCAGGAGATTCAAATATCATACTTTACCAGTATGCCCACTGGCCGGAAGCTACCAAAGCAGCCAGGCAGCAGTCACAGCTTCCAGGTCAGTGGAATCTGACTGTGTTCCCTGGCAGAGATACCTCCCGGGAAACCAGAATCTCTAACATAACAGAGTCCAAAGTTTCAGGGACAAAAAGCACAAATTCCTTAAGTGGTCACTGAGTGTTAAAGTAAAAGGAGTCACTTCCACTTCCATCCCTGGGTTTCTGGATTCATTCTTTTCAGCTATTGAAGATTAGGACCATGTGTAGGTCATTAGTTCAAAGTGCATTATAACCTGGAATTCTGTGCCCCAAGGTGTTGTCCCCTAGCTTTGCCTTACCAATATTCCAACAGGTATTCCAATATTAACAGATCAGCTGCTTTGGGGTATGTGGGTATAGTAAGACCAGTAGTTCATGGTCATGAGCCCACTGTTGCCCCCTCTTTCATCATACATTGTTCTCAGGAAGTGTTGTTCAGGATAACGTGCCAGTGGAGAAGGCATTCCATAAGCTCTCAGATGGTGGTACTGACTGAAGTTCTATGGGTAGAGAAGACAAACCCATTTATTATGTTTATATCAATGTATGTGTTTCTATCTCACTCCTTGATGGGGTGGCCCTAGATATCAATTTGACAGAGACAGCCCTGGTGTTTACCCACTGTCCCCAAGTAATCATCTCTAGCATCTGTCTTCACTCTCAGAAGTATCCTGATTGGGACAATAAATTCCATAATCATCCTTCTCTTAGGAAGAGTGTGATATATTAACGCTGCACAGAATCATCCTGATTTCCCCTCACCTTGCTGTCTACTGCGGAAAGGATCTCCATCTTATTCTTTATGGTTAAATGCTCCCTCTGGCCCCTGTAATTTTGGGATTAAAAAAAATCATCTCCACTAACAGCAAGGGGCTCAGTTTCACAGTAACTTTCCCCATACCATCAACTTGGGCCATTACCAATTCCTAAAAATCTTCCTCACTTTCAGGTATGGTGAAGCACACCTATAATCCCAGCAACTCAAGAGGCTGAGGCAGGAGGATTGCAAGTTTGAGGTCAGCTTGGGCAACTTAGTAAGACTCTTTCTCACAAAATAAAAAGGAAACTAGGAGTGATAGAGCATGCCTATAATCCCAGTGGCTCAGGATACTGAGACAGGAGGCTGGCAAGTTCAATGCCAGCCTTAGCTACTTAGTGAGGCCCTAAGCAACTTAGCGAGACTCTGTCTCAAAATAAAAAAATTAAAAAAGGGGGGCTGGGGATGTGGCTCAATAGTTAAGTGCCTCTGGGTTCAATCCTAGGTAAAAAACAACAACAACAACAACAAAAACAATCAATTAATAGAGCTGGAATGTCGCTCAGTGGTAGGCTTTGGGTTTAATCCTCAATACTACCAAAAAAGAAATTCTCTTGTTAGCACATTCTTTTTTACTTTTACTTTAGTGAAGGGGGTGCTTTGGGGTGGCCCAAGGAACTAGAGAGGTGGCAGGTTCTTGAACCCTACAGAATAACCCTACAGAATAAACCCTCTTTCTTCCTGAGTCTTCTGAATTCTTTCAACCCTTTTAAGCCTGGCTACTCCACTTTTCTTGTTGTCATAGTTGAGATCATATTCAAACAGTCTTTGCAGCAAACTATTAGAACAAATCCCAGGCATCCTTGCTAACAGTAGATGCTCAATTTTGTATGAGTATTCTCAATCAGTGAATCCTCCCAAATGAGCTTTCTGCCTTACTGTCCCTGACATAAAATATAATATCTCCAAGGCCCACTCCCATGCATGTTTCCACAGTTTCTGCCCCGACAAGTCCTATGATCTCCCTCTCTGGAGTAGGGCTTTGCTTTTCCAGTGCAGTGCTACAACCTGACTGTGGATACTGATGGAGGCAGCGGTTGGTCAGGCCAGGCCTGGAAGAGAACACACAATGGAGCAGGGGGTCTTCACTGACCCAGAGGATTCAGAGGATGTGAAGTTGCAACATGTTCATCCATCCAGATATCCCCCTCCCACTCTACAGTCCTCTTGTCCCTATCAGGGCTGTGACTTTGACGGGGAAGTTTGTTCAGTCTGCTTTGCTGTTCTGCTACTCTGTAATCAGGTCTTGGGCTTGATGTCAAGAGTCTATCCTATGGCTACAGGAAACAGGCTGTCCCTTGGAGTTGCCCTAGAAGCTCTCTGGCTTTCAGATCATTTTATAAGTTGTTCATTAACTGCTCTGACCTTGTCATTTTCTGTTTTCCAGGACTCTAGTACCCTACTATTTTTTTTTAATTTTGAAAAAGATACATAATAGGATTAGCTAGCTGGATTCAGTTCAGATGATCCCAATCTTGTTGGCAATAGCCAACGTGTGATAATCAGGAGTTATTCAGATCCATGCCTTCTCTCTATCAATCCTGATTAGGGTGTTAACATGGGGCACATCAGTGTCAAAGAGCTGCTTGTGTGGTGCCTGTTGGCCTTGACATCCAAATAAACACAGGTGTGCTGTTGTGTTCTGTCTTCTTGCTGGCACAGTCATGGTTGGGGAAACTAGATGATGGCATGGTGGTGAAGTTTGTCTCTCCTGGGGATGATCTTCTGTGGATATTTGGGCAACATAAGAGTCGCTGTGTCTTGGGCTTCCAGAGGTGGATGATGTGTAGATTCTTTTTGTATGAGGTTATAGACCCCTTTCAGCATTGCCTTGACCTTCAGAGTATTTGCTTTGGCTTCAGCTTTGGGGGAGAGACAGGAGCTTCCTTCTTCACTTTAGGCACCATCTTGGTGAGAAGCCTCTCTGGCACCTTCTAATGACCTCTGTTTCCAAACTGATGAAATGCAATGTGACGTGATCCTAATGCTCTCAACTCCAGTTTTATCTGTGGTGCCAGAGAATGTGAGGTGGGACAGGAAATGGGTCAGATATACCTATTAATAGGTGACTGGACATCAGGGTTATTACCATCCCTCTTATTATTAGCAAAGGAGTCTGTATTGGTTTCAGATAGGAGGACAAAACAACCCCCAATCCATTTTGAATATTGATTTTTAGAACTACTTGTGGAACCAGTTGTCTTAGCTCTGTTTCCCTAAGAAACAGAACTGGAAGCAGAGATTAAATGCAGACTGGGGAGACTGCAAGAATGAGTGAACAGGGAAATGAGGTTGGCTAGGATGAGAAGAATGCAGGTGGCGTTTTATGCAGTTACTTCACAGCCATCTGCAGAGAGCCATGGCACATTGCTCAGTAGGCACATCTGCTCAGCCATACCGGACATCTCAGACAGGTATTGGAAAACCATCACTCAGAACAGTCTCTCAAAGGGAAGAAGAAATAATTTATCCTCCCAGTTCCCTCCCATCTCCTGTTTCTCATGGTCAAAATGCTTTCTGTATTGAATGATTCCCTAGGTTACATCTGCCGACACCTGTGATGGTTGCTCAGAGAGCAGATCCCACATCCTCAGGGTGGCATGTCATCCGAGTCCAGCAGTAATGGAGGATCAGGGACTCCAGACATGCAGCTGGCCGGTCCAGCTGTGCAATAACAGACAAAAGGGAGAGCTCAGAACTTCTGGGCAAGTGCCTAGTCAGCCCCAGGTGGCAGAATGCACAAATTTGGCTGACATGATGGCAGCTATTGATTTTAGGAGAAAGGCAAGTTCTAGAGAATGTTAGGTGGAACATGAGATGTAGTAAATACATCTATTAATAGGCTATTAATTCAGAGCATGTCTTTGCTTTATATGTAAAATTTCAAACATAAAAATTGAGAAAATCATTTCATGACTCCCTATACTCATCTTTCAGCTCAACAATTATGAACACTTTGCAGATTTTTCTTACCTCATTGTTTGTTGTAAAGCAGATCCTAAACATTGTATCACTTCATCTATACTCTATTATGCATCTCCGATAAGATTTGTATATAACCACTATCAAACCTAACAAAATGTCACTATCCCATACGAATGAAATGACAATTCTTTAATATGATTTGAATGCCCAGCTCCATACTCACATTGCCTTGGTTGTCTCACACAGATTTGGTTTTGGTTTTATTTATTTATTTTTAATTGTCAATGGACCTTTATTTTATTTATTTATATGTGGTGCTGAGAATCAAACCCACTGCCTCACACATGCTAGGCAAGCACTCTACCACTGATCCACACCCCGAGCCCATGGTTTTGGTTTTATTTTACAATTTTTTATTTTATATGCATCATATATATGTCTGGACTATAAGAAACTTCCTGTACATACTTCTCTTCCTTTTTCCCCTTCTAATGGCTGAAATAAAGATGATGATCAGGGAAATCTGAAGAGCCACATGCTAAATATGGAAGAGCCTGTCAGTGAGTCTCTGAATGATTAAGAAAATTTGCCCACCAACTTATTCACCTTCCCAGTGTAATCAAAAAAATATCTTGTTGAAACTAATTGTTATAGCAATTATACACAATTAGTTATACACAATCTAATAAACTCATATATATATATGTATATATATATATATTTTTTTTTTTGGTACTAGAGATTTAACTCAAGGGGTGGGGGGCTTTATCACTAGGTCACATTCCCAGACCTTTTTTTTAAAAAAAAGTATATTTTATTTTGAAACAGGGTCTTACCAAGTTGCAAAGGGCCTCATTAAGTTGCTGAGGTTGGCCTTGGAATTGCAGTCCTCCTGTCTCAACATCCCAAATCACTGGGATTACAGGCATGCGCCATCCCATTTGGCTCCTCCTTTGGTTTTGTAAAAATTTTAAACATTTTATATTCTGCATACGATTTCAGTATAATGTTCTTAGAGGTTTAACTAGTTATTTATGCTGACTCTTTGGTTTGGAGGCTTGTTTCCTTGTGACTTGGTAGTTTTTAAACATGCGTTTTTGTTTGCCTGAGTCCTTTAGGATTACTGGTGGGCTGGGGTTGAGAATGTATTTCTCCAGAGAAGATGTGTATTTGCTGCTTCCGGGCCTCCAAGGACATTGTCAACCTGGCACCACTCAGACTTATTTTTCAGCTTGAGTTTTTCTGAATTCTCTGTTCAGTTTAAGGTCAGTGCAAGAACAGATATGTGGTTACAAATTCTTGGAGTATCCTTTCTTATTACGATGTGTTTTTCCATTCACAACAGAGGCTCAAATAGACAAAGTTGATTATCTCAGGTATTTGTTATAGTTGATGAAAAGCTAACATAAAAATATTTTGTCTTACAGTTTTGTCTTACAGTCTCTAATTGGGCAAACACTTTGCTTTTAGGTCTCTGGTGGGGAGACAGCAAATCAAGGAAAGCAAAAATCACTTACCTCCCTCATGGCTGGGGAACAAAAGAGAGAAAAAGAATACTGGGGTCCTATAATCTCCTTTGAGAGCATGCTCCCAATGACCTAAAACCTCCCATGAGGCTCCACTTTCTAGAAGGTTCCACCACCTCCCAGTAGCACCAAACCGGGCATTATGCCTTTAACACATGGGCCTTTGCGGGACACTTGAGTTCCAAACCATAACACTTCCTTCTGCTGGTTGGACCTTGGGCAAATCACTTAAACTTCCCTTAATTTAAGACTTTTTATCACTGATTTCTTGTAGGCATTAAGTAACATAATACAAATGAAGTGCTTAAATTGTGCTTTGCATAAATTAAGTACTGGATACATGTTACTTCTTGTTTTGTAATTTCTATGGCAAGACCTATATCCAAAATCATCAGGGAATAATACAAAACAGTGTATAAATAAATGACAATTCATGTGGTTCAGAGACTGTCATGGAACATACAGAAAATATTCTTTGAGGGAAGTGAGAGTTGAAGAACCTATTCTATTTTCAAAGAAATTCCCTGACCCCAGAAAGAGGTATAGTCCCTTTATTTGGTGTTTTCTTCTGCTGTCCTAGAATAAGACCAGAGTTGTTAAATCTCATAGCTTACAGAATATTATTGTTGATATTTAGTGAAAAGTCACTACTTCAGCAGAGAGATAACTTCCCTCATCAGACTGATCATAGACCCTGAACACTTGGGTTGAATCCATGGACATAAGCTCCATTTGGGGTGCATATTTGTTTGCTAAAGTTGCCAGAACAAAGTGCCACAAACAGAGTGGTATAAACAGAAATTGGCGGTCTCATACTTCTGGAGCTGAAAAATCTGAGATCAAGGCATCAGCAGGGCCATGCTCTCTCAGAAGGCACTAGGGAAGCATCTGCTCCTGGCCTTTCTCCTGGCTTTGGGGAGTTCTTTGGCTGTGGCAGCAGGACCCCCATACTCACATGGTATTCTTCTATACACATGTCTGTCTCTGAGTCCAAAATTTCCCTTTTTATAAAGACATCAGTTATATTGGACTAGAAGCTCAACCTCTCCAGTATGACCTCATCTTAACTAATTACATCTGCAGTGACAATATTTCCAAATAAGGTCTCATTCTGAGTTGCTAGAGGTTAGAACTCCAATGTAAGAATTTTGTGGGGAGGGCGACACAATCCCACCCATAACTGGGTGGGTCTTCCTCTTTGTTGCCAATGGAGGCAGAAAGAAGCTGCTAGTTCCTGTGTGCCAAAGTTCCTCCTGCTCCCCCTAGCTTTTTCCTTTCCCCCTTCATACAGCCATGGCTTCTTTTCAATGTATGTCCCTTTCCCTGGCAAGGGATATGACTTCTCTTCTTGACTCTCAGACAATGAAACATGCTGGGAACAGATGTCTCCAAATCTGTTTCTGCAACAGTCTTGGATTCAGATGACGGCCCAACCAATATCTCTGAGCTGCTTTGCATGTGTTTTCACATACCTTGCCTCTCTGAATCCTCAAAATTCCCCTCTAGAGTAGTATGATACCTACTTTTGAGGAAAATAAAGCTAAGACATTAAGTAGCTTATCCAAAATCACACCATTCACAAGTGGTAGGGCTAGAAATACGATCCATCTGGATAGGATTTTGTCTTATCTTTGTGATTCCAGAAACTGATACTGAGACAGTATCAGCAGCTCTTCTCATTCCAAACCTTTCCACTGTGCTTCTCTGCTCTACCAGTCACTGTGCCAATGAATGGAAGTGACTGTGCTCTTAGAGATTGAGCATCTAGTTACAGGTGTCACAAATTGGTCTCATCCCACTGTGTATATACATAGTTGTGCCAAGCTAACCATTGGAATTTTCAAAACCCCTAAATCAATATGGCCTGGGTTCACTTGAGTGTCCTGTTGATCAAATACCCAAAGAAATGAAAAAAGTTGGATGTAATCTAGTGCAACTCTCAAGTACAAAGGAACTCTGAACAGGAGTCCTGATTCACAGTGCCTTTCCTGGGACAGCACAATCCACCTCCATGCCACCATGTTGGAAAAGTAAAAATCTCAAATCTCACAACTTCATATGTTTAGGCCCTTGGCTCTCCACCCATCCCACTCATGGGAAAGAAGAAAACACATGACCTGAATATCAGAGGCTAACAATAAATGCTCTCCCTGTCAGCTGTCAGAAAATCCAAGGTGCTTTGAGGCAGAAAGATGAACAAACACTCCCCTTTGGCAGGATACAGGCCCTGGCTTAGTAGTTGTGGTCATTAGCTCCTGCTTGGAGAAAGTGTTTCCCAGGAAGGCGACCTGTGCTGTTTGATGTTCACTGACTGATCTGGTTAGGCTCTGAATATAGGACCTCATCCTGAAATTCTAGTCTTCTGGAGAGGGGTATGGTTTGAGAAATGAATGCATAAAGAAGGAAGGATGTTCAAGGAGAAAACTGAGTACTCTCTGAGGCATGTTTTCCTTTAACAGTGCAACGAAAACTGAGGTAATTATAAGGTGAGAGGATGATTTTATTTCAATTTCCTGGTGTTTTTTTTTCAGGTGTGCTTGTTCCACTTGAATTATATTTCATAAACTGACCCATTTCCTTTGTCTGTATGGGCCTAAGTCATTACTGTCATTATTGAGTCTGGAAAGTCCTAGAGCACGGTCTTTGTCTCAGGGCTAGGTCAGGGATAGGTCCAGAATTCAGGTCTCTTCACCCCAGTCCTGGCTCTCAGCCACTCCCCAGAGGCCTCGGCTGACACCCCATATCTCACCATCAAAGACCCAGTCCCCACCCACCAGGTCACTCATAGGGTTAAGCATCCTTAAAATGGATCCTCTGTCAGTGTTCCTTCACAATCCCATTGCCATTACTGTTTCACTCTCAAAGCTGGCATCCTGGCCTGGAGTTCAAAGAGAAAGGAATTACAGCCGGGTTCCTAAGTCCACAAAGAGCAAGTTCTGGAACCAAAGAACCTGAGAGCCAGAACTCTGGGAGGGTGAGAAATCTACTCTCTTCTTTTCAGAAAGAGAGCAGGAAAGTGACTTGTCTAGGGTCACTCAGCTTAAAAAGACAAACCTGGACCTAGAGCCATCCCATAGATCAGTAAATCTGGTCCTTTTCCCACCTCATCTTACTCCTTTCTTTCTGACAGGGAGAAAGGGAAAGAGCGGAGAAAGAGAATGAATGAGAGAATGAGAATCACCTTTTTTTATTTTATTTTTTTATTGTTGGTTGTTCAATACATTACATAGTTCTTGACATATCATATTTCACACTTTGATTCAAGTGGGTTATGAACTCCCATTTTTACCCTGTATACAGATTGCAGAATCACATCAGTTACACTTCCATTGATTTACATATTGCCATACTAGTGTCTGTTGTATTCTGCTGCCTTTCCTATCCTCTACTATCCCCCCTTCTCTCCCCTCCCCTCCCCTCTTCTCTCTCTACCCCCTCTACTGTAATTCATTTCTCCCCCTTGTATTATTTTTCCTTTTCCCCTCACTTCCTCTTGTATGTAATTTTGTATAACCCTGAGGGTCTCCTTCCATTTCCATGCAATTTCCCTTCTCTCTCGCTTTCCTTCCCACCTCTCATCCCTGTTTAATGTTAATCTTCTTCTCATGCTCTTAGTCCCTACTCTGTTCTTAGTAACTCTCCTTATATCCTTTAAGGAAAAAGTGTTTCAGCCGGGAGTGTGGGAGTGTGGGAGGGCCTCCCACTTCACCCTGGTTTTGAAGGATATCTCCAAACCCTTCTCTAACCAAGTAGCTGTGGCAGAACAGTGGGGGCCTGGCTGACATCCTGGGCTTCAAAGTCCCATATCAACTTGCGTTTTATAGGGACTTTATCATCAGTAATAACAGAAAACCCAAAGCTGTGCCCATTTGTTAATTCGGGAGACATTTGTAGCGCTTTAAAAAATATTGAATTTTGTGCATACATATAAAGAGCTCCTTCCGGAATCACCCATCATCAGTAGACTGTCCAGCCTTTTTCAGGGAATGCTGTTCCTATACAACCCCTTTCTCTATCTCAGGGTGGCTTCTCTACTTCGGGAGGTTTTGCTTCTCCTATGCTTCCCACAGTTGCAAACCCTCACCTTACCCGAAACTAAATCTTAAGTTCCATGGACAAATGCTCCAGCCCCGCGGGGCTCCCGGACACTAGAGAGATCGGATTTCGCGTGGCAGCCCAGCTTCCCTTACTCCGCTTTCCTCCCGCCTGAGAAGCGCTGGAGCCAATCAGAGCGTCGCCGAGCTCCGGGTTGTAGAGTCCCGAGCCCGGGACCCGCCCCTCTTTGTTGCGGTGGCCAATGGAGGCATTCGGAACATCGGCGGCTGCCCGGGTGACTCGGTTATATGTCACAGGATAACATTCGAGAATGGGACATGGAATGAGGCGACGACCGCAGCAGCCCCAGCAGCCCCAGTCCCAGGCTCGGCAGCAGGCGCCGAAGCAGCAGCCCCCGCCGCCCGGAGAGGCTTTGCAGCAATGAAGCCCACCGTCCCGAGGTAGGTCCCGGGGCGCCGCGCGCCCTTTCCGAGCCCCGCCTGCGGTCAGTCGCTCCAGGTCCCTGGCGCTGGAATTTGGGGTGCGGGAGGCGGATGCAGCTCTTTCCATTGGAACGTAGGGCTAGGGGCGCCCCTTCTCCTGCCGGGGTCCGGGAGGGTTTCCTGGAAGAAGCGGGGCCGCCTTTGCAAGCGGAGGCTGCTGCAGCGCCCTCGCGTTAGCCCTGGGCGCTCACGTGTCGGCACGTTCTGGGCTCGGCTCATCTATCGTCCACTACTGGGGACCCAGAAATGAGTGGAGCCTTGCGGGGACCTCCTGTGTCTTCACGCTCCACGGGCTGTCTTTCTTCTGCCTACATGGTCCACTCCGCATCCCCCATGCTCCTCGTTTCCCCCACACCCTGGTGTTTAGGTGTGTGTGAAGCTTTGTGGCAAATTCAAGCTGCCTTTCTGTGTATTTGGAAAGCTGAAAGCTCGTATTCAATTCCTTGGGGGAAGGGGGGTCTTGTCAGCGTGCAAGGGGCAGTGGGAGGTGACGTGGAGACACTCCAGGGCTCCCACTCGGTTCCTCTGGATGTCCACTTAGCCGTGGTGTCTGCTGTCTCCACTGATTTCAGGCACGGCCCGTAAGCCGGGAGCCCGGCCGCCTCCGCGGAGCTCTCGCCGCCGCTACCCCTTGGCGCGTCCTGCCGCAGAGAGAGGCATGGAAAAGGCCACCCCCGCGGGGCGCTGATCCCCGCGCCGCGCCCGCGCGCACACGCCCCCCGCTGCTGCCGCTGCCGAGCACCCCCCACACCTCGCCCCCCGCGCCCTCTCCCCACCATGACCGGCTCCACGGCCGACACTCTCCGCTGCCCCCACCCCAAAGGCTCCAAAGGCACCCGGTCCCGGAGCAGCCACGCACGGCCCGTGAGCCTCGCCACCAGCGGGGGCTCGGAGGAGGAGGACAAAGACGGTGGGGTGATGTTTCACGTTAACAAGAGCGGCTTCCCGATCGACAGCCACACCTGGGAGCGCATGTGGATGCACGTGGCCAAGGTGCACCCCAAGGGGGGAGAAATGGTGGGCGCTATCAGGAACGCTGCCTTCTTGGCAAAGGTCAGTGGCTTCGCAGGAGAGGGTGGGATGGGCAATGATGGGACCATTTCAACCAGAACAGAGCAAATAGAGTCAATCTCCATGTTATTGGTCCTGCTACAAACTCCCTCCTCCCAATTGCTCTTGTCAGCCCTTTTCCTAATTGTCCTGTTTGCCTTGGGAGCCTTAGAAATGGGGGAGGGACGGGTATGAGGAGCACCATCCTGGAACTATATGATAGGATTGTGGCAAGGTTTCTTTGAATCCCAAACTGTTATTTACTCAGTCCCATGTCCATCCCCCTTCAGCAAAGACTAGCGCCACCAGGTAACACCAGCGATGCCAAAAATGCATGGACCCCAAGGATACCACTCTACTTGTCCTCTTTGGAGTTTCTCGCTCCTTCCCCCATCCTCCCAGCCCCCCACCCCCAGCAAATGATTTATTAAGCTTTGAATGAATTTGCAATCAACCAGTCAGACTTCTCAGTGTGAATCATTTCTAGACTTTTTGCCAATTTTTTTTTTTTTTTTTTTATGACAGTGACTTTCACCTCTGAAACTTGCAAAACAGTGAACTGTCTCTTTCCAGCTTATCTGGACTCCAAGAAAAAAAAAAAAAAAGGAAGAGTTTTGGCTGTGGCTTAAAAGGGCCTTTCCAGTACACATGATGAATTAGTCTCACTGGATAAAGAAAGAGGCTCAGGAGTGAGCTGACTGGGCTTGAGGGCCAAGGATATTGTGTCAGAGGGAGGAAGATGTTCCCTGGTGGGAATAACAGCATTATATAAAATACCAAAATGAAACTGGAGAGAAATGCTGCAGAGCTTGGGAGTTACTATGGTGGATAGTTTCCCCTGGATCTTGGGGACACTGGTATGGCTGAGAAGATTCTTGAGTAGGTCTAGGTATACTAGACCAGAGTCCTAGAGGGCCATCTGATAGAATTTGGTGATAGCTGAGCATGTGAGCCTGCAGGCTAGAAGGCTATGTGCCCTTGGGGGTGTGACAGGGCCTCTGAACTTCCTGCAGCATCAGTTGGAGTATTTTATTACTCTTCTGGTCAAGGAGATCTTCAGTATGCCCACCTAGAACCTGTCCGCATGAGTGTCAACCAAAATTACTCATGTTCCATTCTCTTAAACAGTCCTGTTTCTGGTTTATTTTTACTTTTTATTTTGAGACAATTCTGACTTCACAATTTTTCTTTACTTACTTGAGAAGCTGGAGCCCTTAAGCCTAGAAGATGAGGTCACAGGGAACAGAGGCTAGATGCAACTGTCCTGGGTTGCCTTTCTAACTTGCACACTTATTACTGTCTTGGTCTCTAATTGTGCATTCTTCTTCCATCCTTGTAGTACTTTTCCATGTAGGAATCATGGACTCTTAGTAGGTAAAATAGTCTCCCATCTCACTGAACCCCTTCCCTTCCTCTTCCTGAACACTTACTTGTCACCTCCCAGGGCAGGTGATTCCAGGACTGGCCAGATTTGAATGTGGGGAAGCTCTTTTCTTAGACTAAAAAGAAATCCACCACCACTTCAGTCACATTTCACTATGGACTCTTGTATTGCCCTTTGAATCAGTGCGCAGTGTGTTGACTTCCTTGCTATTATTCACAGCAACCCTGAAGGGTACAAGGCTCTTATGGTGGAAGGCACTTGAAGTAAAAATTAGGGACCAAATTCTAGTCTTGGTTGTGCTAGCTTTGTGACCAGGTCACTCACTTAAAATCTCTGGGCTTACTTTTCTCATCTATAAAATAAAAGTAGAGCTGATTTCATGTAATGTTCTTTGCAACTCTCAAATCCCATGATGTCATGATCCAGGAGTCTGCAGGTCTCTAATGCTGACCTGTGTGACACTAGAGGCCCACTGGATGAAGAACCCTTAGAACTGTGACATTTCACATCATTCTTTAGTCCTCTATGTCTATTGACAGTGCCTTTTACCTTTTCTTATGTGTCATAGTTCCCAGACTAACTCATTCTTGTCCTCTTTCTAGGACAATTGCTAGCTTGTCATCAGTCCTCTGAAATAAGCACATGTAAAATACAGTATCCTCAATATTGTCTGAGCAGTTTAGAACATAGATTTCTATTTTCTGATATCTGTACCTAATACCTACTATTATAGCTGAAAGCTATGCTCTTAAAAGAGAATGTTTCTTTTTACTTTTTCTTTTATTTTTTCATACTTGGGATTGAAACCGGGTGCTTTACCACTGACCTTCGAAATCCCCAGCCTGTTTTATTTTTACTTTGTATTTTGAGACAAGATCTCACCAAGTTGCTTAGGGCCTCACTAAGTTACAGCGGAGTCTGGTCTCAAAATTGCAATCCTTCTGCCTCAGCCTTCCGAGTTGCTGGGATTATAGGCACCTGGCTCAGAATGTTCCTTTTTTATATGTCAGCTGCATCATTACTGTACTTTTATAGGAACATGGAAACTGCAGTTAAGCCAGGATTCTGCCAGCCCAAATTTGGGCAGTTGGTCTTTGAACCTAGGGAAAGGGCTTAACATTTTTCTCTCTCTCAGCCTTACCTCTTAATGCTTGGCTCTCTATCTTCAGTGGTCAGATGGTATCTCCCTGGGCCCACCTTTCTGCAAACCCTGACCCCTGCCCAGTCTCTGACATGGGAATGATGTCAAAAGCTCCTGTGCTCCTCTTGGATCAGGGGCAATTTCCTGTGCTTAACTTGGCAGACTGTCCTCTGGGGCCAAGTCCTTTCCTCCTTCCTGCAAATCAAAGTCCCCCTGAAGCATGAAAGAACAGTGGTAGGGTAGTGGTTGTGGAGAAAGGTCAGAGAATTTCAAGGCATTTAACTATTTTTTTTTTGGCAATTGAAGATGCACTAACAAGCAAAAAGAAGTGGACGGGGAAAGGTTTCAAGGGCCTAGGAGGAGGAATGAATGACAGACCCTTCCTGTCTACAGGACGTTCCATTAGTGGCCATGGTCAGCTTTGCCTGAGAGTCCAGATGTCTCCTCTTGAGGGAAAGAAGAGTGTTCACTGAGATCCTTCTTCCAAATTTGTGACTACAGGCCTCTTCTCTGGTGGTTGCTGAGTCTGAAGTTAGCACTTGAACAGGTCAAATCCAAGGTTTTTCAGGGATAGTTTGACCCATTGAGTTCTTAAGTCTTCAATTCTGTGAGCATAATAATTATTTCAGAGTTACTACAAGTGGTATAATTCTTGCTCAATTTATGTGCTTATACGTGTTCCACATGTGAGACAGTGGGACAGAATGAAGGAAACAGCAAGAATCATTTGGAGGTTTCTAGAAGATGGGAAGGGAGGGGGGGAGAAAGTGGAAGCACTCCTAGCACTTCTGTCTGCCTGGGGCTGGCCCCACTCAGGCAGGAAACCAAGATGGATTCAGCAGGAAACATCCGGTGTTTCTTGCAGCCCTCACACGTTTGTTTCTCATTCTCACAGTGATTCTAAACCGGGAAAGAATTCACGTTTAGAGGTCTGAGCTTTGCCTCAGCCAACAAGTTTGAGTTCTTGGGACTTGAGACTTTGCTACGTCGGCCCCCAGAGGCCTCACACGGGCAGTTAATTCCCTCCTCTGCCCTGGATTCAGAACTGTCTGTCTTGTCTGTGCACCCTGCTCTGCCCAAGATTGTGACCCCAGGACCTCTGTACCAAGCCACCATCAACAGATTTAAGGTTGCTCCTGATGCAGAACCCTGGGCCCCACCCTGAGATCATGGGTGCTGATTGCTCTGTGCTGCTTCTCCCCAGTTGCCAGGAAGATACTTCTGCCTGGTGCCTGTGCAGTATATTTTTCAGAGCAGGGAAGACAAAAGCCTTTGCTTACTTCTCATTCTTGTCAAAGATTGCTAGTGCCTGGGCCTCTTGCTGCCTCTCTGGCTCCTTTCCTGGCCTCCCCTCTCTCTCCGCCATGACAGTGACAGCTACACACCTGTGCTCATCCACATGCCTTCCCCTTGCTTTCTCCTGACAGATTGTGTTTGGCAAGAATGGAGTCGAAGAGAGGCTGTCTGCAAAAGTCTTGCCTGTGGTTTGTCTCATTCTTCTTCTTCTTGAACAACAGTCTTCCTGCCCACTCCCCTTCCCCCTCTTTCCTGTCCACTAAACCTCCCAGGGCCCTTGTCTGTGGCGAGGTTAGTTCTGAGCTGTTCCCTCTAGATTCTGCCTTCATCAATTTAGCTGTGGTTTGCTGAGCAGGATGTAGGTGGCAGGATATGAGACCCCGGGGGGGAAGAGCCATGGAAAATCAAAGTTGGAGTATGATGAAATCTGGCAAGGAAACAGCACGAGGAAGGACCCTTTGGACCCCAGTCAGGGAGAAGAAAAACCATGTGCCCTGGGCTTTTCCTGAAAAGGTCGCACCAATTTATGTTCCATTATTGCTGGGTGAGAGCATCCTCACCAGCATTGGGTATTTGCATTTCAAAATGTCTTTGTTATCTAGGGAAGAGGAAAATGACATTTTGCAGGGACTTCAATTTGCATTTCTTAAATTATTAGCGAGCTTGAATGTTTTTTTCAAATATTTATTCCCTCTGCATTTCTTCTTTTGCAAGTTGTCTTTTTGTGATCTTTTTATTGTGATAAAACTATAGAACATAATTTACCATTTTAACCATTCAAGGTGCACAGTTCTGTGGCAATAAGTACATTCATGTCACTGCCATCCATCTCCAAAACTTTTTCATCTTCTTCCATTGACACCAGTACACATTAAAAACATGATCTCCTCATCTCCTTCTCAACCCAGCCTCTGGCAGTCTCTACTTCCTATGAATCAGGCAACTCTATAATCCTCATTCAAGAGAAATTATACAATATTTGCCCCCGGCTTCCCCCCCTATCCCCAGTACTGGGGATTGAACCTAGGAGAGCTTTGCCACTGAGCTTTACCACGAATTGCCAGTTCTTTTTATTTTTTTTAAATTTTGAGTCAGGGTCTCAATAAATTGCTGAAACTGGTCTCGAATTAGCAATCCTCCTGCCTCAGCCTTGAAAGTGGCTGAGATTACAGACATGTGCCAACATACTTGGCTCAACATTTGCCCTTTTATGACAAGGTTATTCCCCTACCAAATGTCTTCAAGGTTCATTCATGTTCTAGCATGTACTAAAATGTCCTTCCTTTTTAAGGCTGAATAACTATCCACTGTATGTACGTGCAACATTGTGCGTATTCCTTTCATTAATCCATAGACCCTTGTGTTGCTTCCATCTTTGGGGGCTCTATTTTTTTCCATTGAGGCCTAAAGGTAGGTGACAGCAGAGATTTGAACCTGATTGTGGGTCTTGTGATAACACCCCAAAGAGCCCACCCAGCCATATAGTCCAGGTCCCGAGGGAACCAGCTGGAAACTGCCCCCCCTAGTCTGAGCCCCCGCCAGTTCTCCCAGACATCGGGTGAGTTGTAGCCGATGACATCATCCCCGCAGCAGTCTCTGCTCCTCTCCCCACCACAGCTCAGCTCCCTAGCCTGGGTTTGGGGAATGTGTCTACATTTGTCCTCCCCACTGGGAGCAAATGTGGCCGCAGCCCTAGGACTCTGCTCACAGGCGGGCTGAGGTAACCATGCAGCTGTCTTGAAAAGCCCTTGGGCGCCATTGGGCTGTTATTCTGAGGACCAGCTGTTGCCTGACTCCCACCCCCACCATTCAGCCTGTGGAGCTTCAGGGGAGTTGAAATAATTTGGTGGTCAGCCCTGCAGCGAACTCTGAACCATGTCACTGGCCGTGCACAGTTGGCCAAGAGGTTTACCCTCCCACTTCCCCACATTTACCAACTTTTCCGTGAAGTAGGTACAAACAGCACTTGCCTGTGGAGAAATGCTCATGGCTTCATAAACTGTAATTTCCCTCCTCCCTTCCTCTGCTCCTGTGCTTCCTGTCCCCTTTGTATCTGGCCTAGAGCTTGGGACATAGGAGATGCTAAGAAAATGTTTGTTCAAATCTCCCCTTCTTTCTTTACTTCTCTGTGAAATTTCTGGCACTTTTTTTTTTTTTTACCCAGAATTCCAGGTATGGGTTTTTGCAGATGTTTCTTTTTTTTTTTTATTGGTTGTTCACAACATTACAAAGCTCTTGACATATCATATTTCATACATTAGATTGAAGTGGGTTATGAATTCCCAATTTTACCCCAAATACAGATTGCAGAATCACATCGGTTACACATCCACAATTTTACATAATGCCCTATTAGTAATTGTTGTATTCTGCTACCTTTCCTATCCTCTACTATCCCCCCTCCCCTTCCCTCACATCTTCTCTCTCTACCCCATCTACTGTAATTCATTTCTCTCCTTGTTTATTTTCCCATTCCCCTCACAACCTCTTATATGTAATTTTGTAAAGCAATGAGGGTCTCCCTTCATTTCCATGCAATTTCCCTTTTCTCTCCCTTTCCCTCCCATCTCATGTCTCTGTTTAAAGTTAATCTTTTCTTCCTGCTCTTCCTCCCTACTCTGTTCATAGTTGCTCTCATTATATCAAAGAAGACATTTGGTATTTGTTTTTTAGGGATTGGCTAGCTTCACTAAGCATAATCTGCTCTAGTGCCATCCATTTCCCTGCAAATTCCATGATTTTGTCATTTTTTAGTGCTGCGTAATATTCCATGGTGTATAAATGCCACATTTTTTTATCCATTCATCTATTGAAGGGCATCTGGGTTGGTTCTACAGTCTAGCTATTGTGAATTGTGCTGCTATGAACATCGATGTGGCAGTATCCCTGTAGCATGCTCTTTTAAGGTCTTCAGGGAATAGTCCGAGAAGGGCAATAGCAGGGTCAAATGGTGGTTCCATTCCCAGCTTTCCCAGGAATCTCCAAACTTTGCAGATGTTTCTGAAAAGAAACCAAAACAAAAACAGGGATAAGCTTGACACTTCCTGGTGTTTGTTGAGCAGAAATGCAAGTGTTCTTCCCTAACCCTTTTTTTTGTTGATACCAGGGATGGAACCCAGAGCCTCACTAGTGCAAGGAATGTGCTCTTTCACTGAGCTATATCACCAGCCCTGCCTGTTTTTTTGTTTTTGTTTTTGTTTTTGAGATGGATTCTTGCTATGTTGCCCAGGCTGGCACTGAACTCCTGGGATCAAGAGATCTTCCTGCCTCAGCCTCCAAAGTAGCTGGGACTACAGATATGTACCACTGAACCCTGCTCACTTCTTATTTTGACTCTGTGTGTGTGTGTGTGAGTGAGTGTGTGTGTGTGTGTGTGTGTGTTCAAATTGAAACATTTGCTCCTCAAAATAACTCTCTCAGGCAGGAATGTGATTCATTTGAGTTAAGATGTTGTAAAGAAAGTGTAGCTTGCAGAACAGTTGTGTTTGCAAGTACTGCCACTTAGCCACACACCACACACACACACACACACACACACACACAGGACTCACACATAATCCTTAACTGTGAGGTAGAAAGTGTGACTTTCAGCTGAAGGAACACTGGCTGTGAAGTAGGATGTCTCAGGGCCAAGATAGATTAGAGGCAAGATCGGAAATGAAGGTTAAGGCACATTTGCAGTAAATGTAGCCAAAGGGGCAGAAGTATGGAAAGAGCCTGCTGCCGCATAGGAACTTGTCAGGGAAACAGCCAGGAATGTCCTAGGCAACATCTGGCTCTGCTGCCCAGCCAGGCTGCCCAGGGCTGTCCTTGAATCTCTTTACCAGCAACTTCCTCTTCTATCTGCTTAGTATTATCCTAGGGCTTTCCTGGTCCTGTTTCTCCATGGATGGGACTATCTTTCTTTTAACCAGTTCTACTTTTTCCTAAGAGGCTAAGGAACCTCCTTTCTCTTTCCTGGGTCCATAGTTCCTCTCACCAATGACTCTACCCCACCAGACAGCAGAGGCAAGGAGACTGAGAAACACATAATGGGGAATAAAACCAAACCAAACCAAAGCAGAATCTTAACATGCCAGGCACCCTGTAATCCCAGCATCTGAGGAGGCTGAGACAAGAGCATCACTAGTTTAAAGCTAGCTTCAGCAAAAAGCAAGGTGCTAAGCAACTCAGTGAGACCCGTCTCTAAATAAAATACAAAATAGGGTTGGGGATGTGGCTCAGTGGTCGAGTGCCCCTGAGTTCAATGCCCAGTGCCAAAAAAAAAAAAAAAAAAAAAAAAAAATCTAACATGCATACAAGACAAAACCATGCCCATATGTTGTTCCTTGCTTCCCAGGAGTCGCTTAATTGGACATCTCTGTTTATTCTTGCTCTTGGCCTCCTTGACAGGGTTGCTCAGAGCTGAGTGGGCGTCTTAGCTCTAAATTTCCCAGGAGACGCACTTTCCTTCCCCTTTCCAGTCCTTGCCTGCCTTTGGTCCTTTCTCTCCCTGGCAGGGGTTAGAACTTCATATACTTGAGTGTTGACCAAAAGGTAAACTAGGAAACAAAATTGGCTGGGATGTCCTCTGGGTAAAAGCCCAAGTTCAGGATTTACTCCCGAAGAGCCACTTCTTTTTATCTTGCTGAAGCACACATACATACTTTTACATGCATGCGGGATACATAGATCTTTGGTTCTAAATTATTTTCTGAATTATAGCAACAATTTCAGAGAGTCTCACCAAGCGTGGTGGGTTTGCTCATGGTGCTAAAGGACTATGATTTATGAAAGTTACAGGTGTGATATGAGAGGTAGCGTCAGTATTTCCCCAGACACAGGGTGCTAGGAGATTATCCAGAGGTTTGGGGTGCTGCTGTTTTCCTTTCCATGGATTATGAGTCAGAGGAGCTGCACTTGTCCAGGAAGAATCAAGGCAAGAAAAGAAATCTTTCTGAATCCACTTGGTTGTGGGACTCAGGGGACAGAATACAATGGGTGTTGCAGGGAAGTATATTGAGAACGGGGCCCTTAGCACTATGTTGTAGGGCTGCCTGTACCTGCATTCTGTGTAAATAATGACCTGGAGTGATGACCCATGAACTGGGTCATCATTAACCGTGCAACAAAAAGTGTCATGTGCCGGGCGCGGTGGCGCACGCCTGTCATCCCAGTGGCTCAGGAGGCTGAGGCAGGAGGATCGCTAGTTCAAAGCCAGCCTCACCAAAAGTGGGTGCTCAGCAACTCAGTGAGACCCTGTCTCTAAATAAAATATAAAATAGGGCTGGGGATGTGGCTCAGGGGTCAAGTGACCCTGAGTTCAGTCCCTGATACCAACAACAACAACAAAAAAAAGTGTTTTACAGTAAAAGTGTGGCCATGAATGGAGCACTTCTGTGTCCACCTGGGCCAGGCTCAGTGGGGAGTATATGGCCCCTGGTCTCAAGGAGGTGCTTAGGCTCCCACGGGAGAGGCCAGTTGTGTTAACACAACACCAGGAGGGCCACAGGGAGCCCCCATGACCCAGAAGAGAGTATGTATAGAGGGAGAACTTCCATGATGCACTGGCAATTCTGGGGAGACCTTGTGGAGGAGGCACCCTTGGAACAAATGACCATGCCAGGGTGGTTATCTGCTCTCCGGAGCAGCTCCTTCTCTGGTAGTTGTAGCTCTACGCCTGCCCCCAGAAGCTGTCTCCTCAACAAAAAGATCCTTCTCTATTTCTCTACAGCCTTCAATACCCCAGGTCCCAAACTACAGGCTGTCGATGACGATTCCAGACTGGCTGCAGGCAATCCAGAATTACATGAAGACACTACAGTATCCTTCCATCTGGCATCTGAGTGGACCTGGCTGGGGGTCTGGGGATTGTAAGTCTGATGTCATGTCTGTCCCCAGTTGGTCTTTAAGGCTGGTGAGGCATACAGGAAGGCCCCAGATGAGAGTCTGAAAATGATAACAGAGGATGTAATTGCAATGACCAGCCCTTCTTCCTTAAGCAGGATGTGGGCAAGGACAGCAAGGGGACAGTGAGCCAGACCCTCTGGCTTCTCTTTTTTCCCTCCCCTTTCCTGGGCTCTCCGTGAGATCCCCTCTTCCTTACATCTTCTTCTCTTTCTCTGCTTCCTTCCTCTTGGTCACTTGCTTTGCCCTCTTCCTCTACTGCACAACTGACTTTCTTCCCCTTTCCTCCTATTCTTTTTCTTTTATTTCTTCTCTCACTTATTTGCCTTGGTCTCTGGCCACTTGTGATCTCAAGAGACCTACCCCATGCTGCTTTGAGCTTCCACAGCAACCCAGGCTGGTGACCTTGCTCAGATTCTGCATAAATTGGTTGGGGCTCTGCAGTGGGACCCCTGTTCCCGGACTTGAACTTGAAGAATTGCTGAAGAACCCTGTGGGCCCAGGCTGGTTCAGACCAGCTAGATTTTTTTGATCTCCATGTCTTCAGCTTGTTGATAATCAAGATTAGATCAGTTCTGAGTGCTCCTCATGAGCAACACTGTGGGAATGAAGGGGCAGAAGTGATGGTCCTCTAGACACTTCTGGGATTTTACCAAGCATAGGTGTCCAATGGGGAGCAGGCCACAGCACATTGTCCGGGAGGCCAAGCTTCTGTTGACCCTTGCCCTTTCTCCATAGACATGAAACTTAGCCTGTGCTGCAAAACCCAGTCACATTACTTTGCTTTCTATTTGTCTGTTCATACCCAGCCTTGAGGCCAAAAGGACTTCAGAAAGCACCAAGCACCTGTCCAACATACTCCAGAAGAGCCTCCTCTTCTCTATATTATAGGCAAGACTCTTTCTGGTGAATTTTTTTGGGTCTCCTCTAAAGGGACGAAAGAAACATCAGCACCTCTCCCATAGGGCTGAGTGTTACCAGATGGAAATAACTCCAATTTCTGCTCATTTGGGTAGAGAGATTACTTGATTAGCCTTAGTTCCCATTTCATGGATCACCAGCTCCCCCATGTGACATTTTCTCAGTGGAGTCCTGCAGTGATATTAGCAGGAGAAGGTGGAAGCAACCTCCAGAGGGAGGTCAACAGTTCTGGCCCTGGGAAGACTATGGGTATGTTTGCTGATCCACAAATTGGACCCCACATGGGGAGTCCTTTATAGTCCAGAAGCACAAACTCCTGCCAGAGTAGACCTGAATCCCAAGAGCTGATTCTTTTCAAAGGTGACCTACTCTTCATCAAATCTTCCAAAAGATGACAAATGAGAATGGCTTCTATTTCTACCTAGGACTTAGTCTTCTCAAGGATCACCAATCCAGAGAGGCAAGAGAATGAGTCTGGGCTGGGATGGCATTGACGGGGGCAAATTGTATGTGCTTTGTGTAGCACTTGCCCATGCTCCCTTAAGCCCTGCAGCATGTACTCAGCTAAGTTTCATTGTTGCCCTGAAGGATCTGCATTTTAATTTTTCTTTTCTTTGAACCTCTATGATGGTCAATTGAAGAAGATCACTGATGGCAGAGAGGGCAAGAGAAATCACCAGGGGGCTGTCGGGATGTGCTCCTGGCCTTTGGAGCCATCACTCCAGGAAAGCAAAGCATGGACTTTTTCTTTCTTTTTTTTTTTTTTCTTTTTTTTTTTAAAGAGAAAGAATTTTTTTTTTTTTAAGAGAGAGAATTTTTTAATATTTATTTTTTAGTTCTTGGCGGACACAACATCTTTGTCTGTATGTGGTGCTGAGGATCGAACCCAGGCCGCACGCATGCCAGGCGAGTGCGCCACCGCTTGAGCCACATCCCCAGCCCCGAGAAAGAATTTTTTAATATTTATTTTTCAGTTTTTGTTGGAGACAACATTTTTATTTTATTTTATGTGGTGCTGAGGCTTGAACCCAGCGCCCCGCGCATGCCAGGTGAGCGCGTTACCACTTGAGCCACATCCCCAGCCCAAGCATGGACTTTTTTTTCTGACCTGATTTTGGTTTAGTTCATTGGGACCCCCTACTACTTTGGCCTGGACCCTGTAGCAGATGTCAATTCTGGGAATTGCTTGGGTCCAGACCTGACTATAGATGGTCTCAGCTGGCTGTGGAGTCATGAAGAAATGAATCCTGTCTTCCCCTGATACAGCCTCCAAGTGGCAGCCAGCTGGTGTGCTGATGTTGCATGGGATTCTGGAAAGAAAGGTGCCTCACTGGCTGAGCTAGATGGGGAGAAATCTTCTGAGGAGCACAGGGGAGAATGAATACCTTCCTCTGCAGAGAGTGTGCTGGGGAGACTATTTCCACCCATTCACTTTCAGGGTCTCAATTATCCATTGTAAAGAACTGAGAGAAGGGTGGTCAGGTAGTTTTTCATTATTTAATTATCAGTTTATCTTACTTTATGTACTGGATGTATACATTAAATATATAAACAGGGAAAGTTGAGCATATTGCTGAATGTTTGCCAATCAAATTCTTTATATTTAATGGGAACCCCACTTTTTGAGTAAATCTTTGGTTCAAGTAAAAAAAAAATCACTTTAGAATGAGAATATTTAGTCCCTCATTTTCTCTTTTACCTCTAATATTTTGTACATGGTGTTTTCAGAAATGCCACCAAGCCTGTATTGTTCGTGGTTAATCTCACAGCCTAGTCAGTAACTCCCAAGCTGGTGAGTTCGTGAAAACTGTCCTTTGCCCCACACCCTGCAGCTCTGAACTCAGTGATCTGAGTTAGGGTGACTTTGAATGGCAACTATGGTTAAGAGGCATGGCCTGAAATCACAATTTCCAGGGTTGGTGCCTAGAGTCTGCTTTTGAGCTCCCCAGATGGTTGTCACGTGTGCCTGTGTCCTAGAGGCCAAACACACTGTGCTGGAAGGGACCCCAGCCCCTCTCAGGAGGTTGTGAAGTGTCTTCTCTGCAGCTGCTTTTTTCACTCAGGGGTGCATCCGTCCCACAAGTCCTTCCTGGGCTGCAGTAGCTCTACGTGTTCCTGCTTCCTTAGTGCCCTCCCAACACGCACTTTTTCTATGATTTGGTTTGAGGCAAAAGAGCCAAAAACACAAAGCAATTTTTCTATAGAGTGAGAAAAATTAAGATCCAGTCTCAGAGAACATTAGGGAATCACTGATCTCCTCCAGAGTCACCTGGTGCAGGTTTACCAGTCCCTGGGAACTTCTGGGTAGCTGGCTAAATTCTAGATGTGGATAGTGGTGCCATTTTTTTTAGGTTTAGTAATCAATGTCAAGTATCAGTGCAGCCATGAAAAGAAAGTGATGTTTCTAGAGTAAACTCTGTTGCATTCTGTGTTCAATTAAAAAACTTATTGACATTTATTTACCCTTCATTCTATTTCATCCATCCATCTAAATCCATCTTCCTTTCCATCCATCCATGTTTCCATTCCACCTATTCCTCCATCTTTCCATCCATCTTTCATCCTTCCATCCGTGCATCCTTCCATTTCACCCTTCTCTACTGACATCTCTTCATCAATCTCTCCTTTCACCTATTCATTTCACCTATTCATTCCTTAGTCATTTAATAAAATTTTCTAACTTAAGTATGTTGGGTTTCTGCCAAGCTTTATGGGGATATAAAGATGATAAAAGAACAGTCCCAACTCTCAAAGAACTTGTAGTCTAGTAGGTAAATTAAGATTTTGTGTGTGTGTGTGTGTGTGTGTGTGTGTGTGTGTGTGTATAAAACTAAACAGAATTTAACAGAGCTATTACAAAGGTCCAAGGTGCTTTGAGGCCTAAGTTAAAAATTAGATTAAACTTTATGACAGGACAATGAAGAATTAGAGGCTACTGGCTACTGTCTATTTCTGAAAAGCTCCTGCTGTTTAACCCCATTGAGAAATCAGAATGCATATTTTCCTCTGCTGGGTGACTGGGATCTTTGGAGTTTTCTGTCACTTTTCCTTTACATACTTTACACAGATATAATCACACAGGGACCCAGTTCTTTGAAATTAGGAAAATGAGACCGCTGAGTGGGTAAGTGGTGCATGATCTGTGGGCCAGATGCCCTCTGTCTCTCTCCTACCAAAAAGAGCTGCCAATTCCCTCTCCCAACCTCTAGTCCTATATCCTGGTGCTCAGATATCCTAATCAGTTGGGGGTATATGTAGAGGGTGCCCCTGGGCCCAGGTTGAAGGTGGGGCTGAGGACTGAGCCACTCTGGCTGCTATGTCTAGTGGTGAAGTCTGACTCTCTGCATTGGAAGCTTATAAGATTCACTTTCTGAGGCCTCATTTGCCTGTTCCATTGGGAATGTGCCATGGAATACTGGCACTCACCTCCGGGATGTAACTCTTGGAGAAGAGAGTGGAGAATTGAGGGTTTTAGTTCTGCCAAGTGCAGATACGCTTTGGTGTCTTCCTGTGAATCAAGCTCTCTCTTTCCCCTATATTCCTGCATGGTGCCTAGGGTAGAGACAGGCATGCTGATGGATTGACAGTCAGACTGACTACTGCATAATTAAGTCCTGAGAATCCTTTGCTTTGTTCTATCCTACAGGTTAATGGAAACAGCGAAAGAAATGACCCGAGAGTCCTTACCTATCAAATGCCTTGAAGCTGTCATCCTGGGCATGTATCCTTGAAGTTATGTATGCTTATAGTTACTGCACAGATGGTGACCTAAGTATGGGGCTTGTTGCGCCTTCAACATCCTTAATTAACAGAGATGATGCCCATTTCTCTTTGAATGAAGGGATCAAACTCTGGTGCTTCTCTTTAGCTTTTACTTTGGGAGTTGAACCAAATCAATGCTTGGCTTCTTAGACCAACAGTAGTCAAAACTGTTAGCTCTAGCTTCTATGAGGGCTGGCTCTCAGGCCAGTGGTTTGCAGGTTCCCTGGTCACAAGGAGAATTCTAACTTAGAGGGACTAGAGAGAGAGAAAGAGAATATGGTTCTTTCTTGCATTAATTTGACATTGTCACAGGAAAAACACTCAAGGGAAAGTGGAATCAATAACAAGGGGGCTAGTAGCCAAACCTGTCTCCAAGGAAAACGTAATGGCAGATTGTGGAGGAGACCAAGCAGAGGCAGTGTGTTCCCACTTGATGGAATACAGCTGGCACAAGGGTCTGGTCTCTCTCACACTTTCTGTTCCATTTTCCACCACACTCTTGGCTCTTCAACCTGAGAGGAGTACAGTCCAGAAAAACCGTGATGACGCTTATTGGTGCTGATGGTAATTGAACATGATCAGATAGAAGGGCAAAGAAACTCCAGGTTCTCTGGGTGGATGGCTGGAAGGGATGGTGGCAAAGGAAACAGAGGAAGATATGAGCTTGAGAGTTGGGGGAAACCAGTTGGGTCCTTGTGTGCTGTACTGAGAATTTATCTTTTCCTAAAAGGAAGTAGACAGCTCAGATGGAAACTCTGAAGCAAAGAAGTGACATGATCATATATACTTTTTAGACAATAGCTTTCTATTTTATTTTATTTGGTTCTAGGGGCGCTTAACCCCTGAGCCACATCCCCAGTCCTTTTTTAAATTTAGGACAGGGTCTCCATAAATTGCTTAGGCTGGCTTTGAACTTGTGATCCTCCTGCCTTAGCCTCCTGAGCTGCTACTATTACAAGCGTGTGCCAGGTGAGAGTAGCCTTCTAAAGGATAGACTGAAAAAGGAGAGTTGGAGAAGGCTGGGACTGGATCTGCAAAGCCCATTGGGAGCTATTACAGGAGGGAAGAGTGATGTTTGGACCATGGCCCTGGTGATAGGAATGGAGTTGAGGGGATGGTTTCAGGAATTGGTAAGGAGACCAGAGGGATGCAGGAGTTAATAAGGAATCAACAATCACAGGTTTCCTGATTGGGTGACAGTGTGTGGAGGATGGGCTGGAGGGGTGAGAGTGACAGAGAAGTGGATACTTCACTTCAGCGCAGAGCTGAACTCAGGAAGTAGCAGTGAAGGAGGAGGAAAGGGGTTGGAAGTGAATCAACACTTGTGAACTGCTGAGAAGTGAAGAACTAAATGAGAAAGCAGAAACCCTATATTTCTGGCTTGCATAATAAATAGGGTCACACACCAAGGGAAGGACTTAGAGGGAAGGATCAGATTTCTGGGGAGCTGAGTTCAGATTTGGACTAGCTGAGTTTGAGGCATTGAATTCAGGATGCAGGATGGGCTGTTTGGAGAGTGGAGCTCACCAGGAGAATCTACACTAGAAATACTGATTTGGGAGCTGGGATATTTGGGGGAGTTGTAGCTGCTGTTCAAGACGTTAGAAAATGATCAAGGACAAAAATCTCAGTATTTTTTGGTCTAGTTGGATGCAAAGAACTTATGAGAGAGACTCAAGAGGGGAAGTCAGAGAGGTCAAAGGAAAGGCATAAGAGAAAGGAGCTCTAGCAATCAGCAGGACAAGGGATTGGTCTAGTCTATTTTCTTGGTCTTTGGACATTGTCATGGAGGAGGAATTTCTTGCTTCTGCTGTCTGTGGAGCACTCGCAGGTCTGATCTGAAACCAGATTGTGCACAGGTGCCTTGGCTGACTTCTGAAAAAAAAAAAAAAAAAACCAACCCAGAAACTTGAGCCTCTTGGAGGCCCCTCCCCAGCTATGCAATGATGCCTGCTCCCAACTTCCCACAAAGGAGATGAAATGTGTGCCTGGGGAGCACAGCAGGAGGCCAGGGCTGAGGGTCAGGGCAACAGATGGCTGAGGGCCCCAACTCTTTAGTGGCAGGAATGAGCCACAGCTGTTTAGCAGAGCCTCTTGCAAGTTTAATAGGGGCGAACAATTGGCCAGGGATCTGCTGGAGATCAGTGAAGAACACTAGCCCAGGCCCTTTTCTGGATGGATGAGCTAATGTCAGGCTCTGCTGCTGGACATCTAAGTGCACCTGCGTATAGTTATCCACCCCTCCTCCCCCCCACACACTCCTGCACAGTTTTCTGCATCTAAGCTCCTTGCAACTGAAATTATTGCAATCTTTGGGGATTGCAGGGAATAGATCTGTGACAAAACTTCTGGGCCTGTACTTTTGCTTTTCCGTGTTACATTTCAGAACAGCCCAAGGAAGGTGGGGAGGGTGGAGAGATTGAGCTCACATTGCTGAACTCAGTGAAATCTGACTCTGGGACGCAGACAAGAAACACAGACCTAAATTCTAAAAGTTGCAGCATCTTTGTCTTCTCTTTGCTGTGCGTCAGCATCCCTGTGTCCTGCTTTGCCCTCAGGGATAGTGAAGGATGGCTTCGGCATCACCTGTGTCTCTCGCAGACCCTTGTGCAGGTCCAGGAAAAGACCTGGATGACTCAGAAGCTGTCTATTTGGCTGCATAGAATCCTGTGTCCCTTGACCTTCTCTGCCTTGTTTTCTTTTTGTACTTTTTTCCCAAGTTCAGGATTTTCTCCCGAAGAGCCACTTTTTTTTTTTTTTTTTTAATCTTGCTGAAGCACAAGATGCATGCATGCTGGATACATAGATCTTTGGTTCTAAATTATTTTCTGAATTATAGCAACAATTTCAGAGGGCTTCACCGACTGTGGTAGGTTGCTCATGGTGCTAAAGAACCATGGTTTGTGAAAGTTACAGGTGCGATATGAGAGGTAGCCTCAGCATTTCCCCAGACACAAGATGCTAGGAGATTATCCAGATGTTTGGGTGCTGCTGTTTTCCTTCCCAAGGAAAAACTCAGGCTGCTTCCCTACTCTCACCCAAGGCTTTGCTGACTGCTATAATGATGGAACAAATCCTGGAGATCGGTGACTTGTGATAGGATGGTCTAGTGGTCTCTCCTGTCTCCTCCCCACTCCCACTTCCCGACCTAGCTGACTACTTGTCCTCCAAGACTAATTCCAGTGTTGCTGTGCTGAGGCTCCACTTCTGTCCACCTACAGATTACTGGGCTTGCCTCTCTTACGGCAGGTATTATACCATGTTTTGGTCTTGTTTTTTTATTGTAAAACACATATAACAAAGTTAACCATCTTAACTATTTTCAAATATATAATTCAGTGACATTAAGTCTATCTGTAATCTTGTGTGACATTGTTACTATTCATCTCCAGAACTTTCTCATCACCGCAGTTGGAATTGCACACCCATTAAACAGCCCTTGTTGCCTCCTTCCAGCCCCTGGCAACCAGGATCTCCCTTCTGTCTATGAATTTGACTGTTCTAGGCACTTCAGATGAATGGAATCATACAGATTTTGTCCTTTTCTGTATGGCTTATTTTACTTGGCATCATATCTGCAAGCGTTTAATCATGTTTTAGCATATTACAACATTTCTTTCTTTTCTTTTCTTTCTTTTTTTTTTTTTTTTTTGGCTACTAGTAATCAAGCCCAGGACCTCATGCATGCTAGGCAAGCTCTCCACCATTGAGCTAACTCCAAACCCAGGATTTCATTCTTTTTAAAGAATGAATAATACTGTTTGTCATACAGATACTACATTTTGTTTATCCATTTATCCATTGGTGGACGTTTGGATCATTTCCACTTTGGTTATTATGACTAATGCTACTGTGAGCCTCAGGGTACAGATGTCTGGAAATCCTGGTTGCAGTTCTTTTGGGTACCGTGACTAACTGATATCAGTCAGCTTGTTATTGCTGAGACCAAACTACTTGGCAACAATTTAGAGGAGGAAAAGTATGTTTGGTTTCATGGTTTCAAGGGTTCAGAACCTGGCTAGCCAGCTCCATTGCTTTAGACCCCAGGTGAGGCAAGACATGGTGGGGGAAAGCTGCTCAGCTCATGGCATCCAGGAAGGAGAGAGAGAGAGAGAGAGGGGAGAGAGGAGAGAGAGAGAGGACAGAGAGAGAGGAGAGAGGTGCCAGGGACCCTTAGTGATCTATTTCCTCCGGCCACACCCTACCTGCCTACAATTACCACGCAGGTCGATAGTCCTTTCAAATTATTCATCCATCAAATGGACTAATCCACTCATTAGGTCACAGCATAATCTAATAAGCTTTGGGGGGACAGTTGTAACAGGTATATACCTAGAATGAAATTGCTGAATCATATGTTAATTCTGTTTTGTTTTTTAACTTTTTAAAAAATTTTCTTAGTTGTAGATGGACACATGATATCTTTATTTATTTTTATGTGGTGCTGAGGATCAAACCCAGTGCCTCACACATACAAGGCAAGCACTTTACCACTGAGCTGCAGCCCCAGCCCTGGTTATTCTGTTTTATTATTTGATTTCCTCATATCCATTTTGAGTCTGCCTCCCACCAGATTTCCAGAGAAGGCTGTGTTCTTCATCTTTGGCTCCACAGCCTACCTAGCAGCCCAATAGGCACAGGGCACACTTACTGACAGTGTTTTTTTACAGTGATTTCAATAACTGAAGAATGCCCTCATTCTAGCCTCAGAGAACTCACCCCAGAAAGCAGGCAGGAGTTTATGTGAGAGACTCAGAGGACGTGACTTCACTTTCTTACTGCCAGTGACCTCACATGATGAAGTAAAGAGAAAGCAGGTGAACATTTTTATACGGAAGAGCCATCTGATTAAACTGAGGGCAGAGGACAAGGCTGTCCTCTGGCTGAGGGCTGGGTTCTGTCAACTTCCTCTTTTTCAGGGCACATGAGATCAGCCCCCACTGAGTGCTGTCCTTTTAAATGTTAGGAAGTGTATCCTCCCAATCTAAGGTTCATTCTTTGAGCAAGCATTGAACAGGACCTTCTGTGTGCCAGGCCTGTGCTGTGCCCAGGGGTTAATGGATGCCAGACACAACTGCTGCCCTCTCAAGATACAGTTACAGTGCAGGATGGGTAAGCACCAAGTGCTGCATGAGTTCTTGTATGTGGAGGGATCAAGTAAGGGAAAATGCAACCCTCAGGAAGGGAGAGAGGGCAGAGCAGTGAGGCTATCTCCAGGCGGGTGTTCAGCCTGTGTGAACCCTGGGAGCAGAGGACACATGTCCACAGCCTCTTATTATGATTCCCACGAGATCCCAAAGATCTTGGCCAGGTTTGAATCCCCCACGGTATATGACTGGTGTGTAAGTGAAGCCAAAAAGTAAGTTATTACTGCAATAGAAATTCAATGTAGTGTAGAGTTTGTCTAATTTTTTTAATGATATTATTTTGTCCCAGCTCTATAATATAAAGGATCATGTATTGTAAAGATCCTTCAAAAGTCATCTAAATGTTTGGTTATATTTGACTTCATATTATGAGAGAATCGTTGCACTAAGGGCAATGGGCATCCATCTGTGTATTGTCTCAGAGAGAATTCTCCAGAACTATCAAGGGCCCTCCTGTCCATCAGTGTTGTAGCTAGGGTAGGGTAGGGGGGAAATGGGATTGTATAAAGGAGTAATGAGCAGGGGTCAAATCGTGGCAGGATGTGGACTATGTCCTGGAGAAGATGAGTCATTGAAAACTTTTAAGTGGAAGAGTGACATATACCAAATTTTGACTTAAATAGGTCATTCTGGCCACTGCATGGAATTGGAGAGGAGGCCAGCATTAGTGAAAACACATTCTTAGAGTGGAGAATGGCACCTGCTATGAACACTGACTATGCATAGGACTCTGTGATGAGCACCTAGATTAGTATTTTCCAAATCTTTTTAGCAGAGGAGTGACATTATATCCCCCCACCTTTCAGAGGAGTTTTCAATAGCCCTCTCTAGAAAAGCTGGGCAGAGGGACTCAGCCTCAGCAGGACTGGTTGGGATTTCGAGATGGACTTGAGAATGCAATGTCTCTTGTCCATCGTTTCTGTACAGGGAGGCAGTGGGACCATTATTTGAAGCTGCACCTGTGGAGTTGCTAGGTCACAACCAAGGTAACAGTAAGAGACTGTTACTAAATCCAAATGGGCCAGTGAGTGGAGAGAGCCTGCCTATTGGCTGGGGACTGAGAGGAGCCTTGGAGTTTGGGTGTGGAGGCAGCTGCTCTGCATGGTACCCCAGGAGTACTCTCTGGCATGGGTACTCCAGGACCTGGGAGGACCAGATGAGGTGCATATGTGACCCCTTATGACTTCTCTCTGGCCCTTGCCACCTAGATCATCCACCAGCCTGCCTCTCGCATCTCTGTTGCCTGGATTCTGGTTTTCATTTCTCACTTTGGACTACAGTGTATTCTTGGTCTATTTCACACAAGGTAGTCTAGCACATCATTCTGACTGCATAAAAGAAGAAGAAAAACAAAGACACCTTGAAGAGCTCTTAATCCCTCGTAGAGAACCAAGCAAGGAAAAAGTGCCTTTGTGTGTTACATTTTGCATTTTTTTGTTTTCCATTTAATTACTAAAGATGACAAGCTGTTCTCTTTGTCCCATATTAATTCTGCTTTGGTATGTACCATTTAGTTGATACTTGAAGATATCAAGTGGATCCTTTATCAAAAGATCTAGAAAGCTTAGATGTCGGCCTGCTCAGAGGCAGAAGTATAGGCTCATTGACCCCTATGAGTTTGTTTTCCTATCTTGGGAGTCTGTCCTCTGTGAATTTTCAAGACCTTTGTTCCCTCCTTGACTCAAATCGTCTAAGATACTTAACCAATGGACAGCCTTCCATTGAGCGATTCCCCATCAGCTTTAAAACCTACTTCTCAGGAAACTACTTTCACCATGTTGTGCTGGGGATTTATTGCAATGGCCGCTATGGCTCACTGGGCATGAGCAGAAGGGCTGAGCTGATGGACAAGCCATTGACCTTTCGGACTCTGAGTGACCTTATCTTTGACTTTGAAGACTCTTACAAGAAATACCTGCACACAGTCAAGAAGGTCAAGATTGGGCTGTATGTCCCCCATGAGCCTCATAGCTTCCAACCCATTGAGTGGAAGCAGCTGGTCCTCAATGTCTCCAAGATGTTGAGGGCTGACATAAGGAAGGAGCTGGAGAAGTACGCCAGGGACATGAGAATGAAGGTAGGTGCTGGGAACACAAATTTATGCCTTTTTCCCATTTCCTCTCTCTCTCCGTACCCACTCCTCTACCCCTTTTGCTCCAGGCCTCAAACTTCTAAGATGGTCACACAAGTTTCCTGAGGTTATCTTTCTTGGTGGTCACACTAGTAAATTCAGAAATATAAGTCATTTATTACTTGATAAAGATAATTGAAGTCTCTCTTTGTATGTAACATAGTTAGCCCTTCATACCTGTGGGTTCTGCATCTGCAGTTTCAACCAACCTTATTAAAAATAGTTGGGAAAAAATTACATCTGTTCTGAATATATACAGACCTGTGTATTGTCACGATTCCCTAAACAATACAGTGTAACAACTGTTTTCATAGTACTTACATTGTGTTAGGTATTGCAGGTAATTTAAAGTACGTGAGAGGATTGTGTAGGCTATATGCAAATACTACACCATAGATTTTGGTCATCTGTGGAGTTCCTAGAATCAGTCCCCTCTAGGATCGAGAGGACAATTGTTTCTCAAAAATCAGAACGAAAACCAAATTAGATCTTAAAATTAAAGCAAATTTTGGCCTGCAATTTCTTCTATGAAATCAGACGTAAAATGTAGTCATTTCACGTTAAAGCTCTAGTTTTGTTCTGTTTTCACCATACAGTAGGGTGGCCAATCGTTCCATTGTGCTTGGAACTGAATGGTTTTCCAGGACAGGTTTTTCAATATTAAAACTAGAAAAGGAGGGGCTGGGATTGTGGCTCAGCGGTAGAGCGCTCGCCTAGCACGTGCAAGGCCCTGGGTTCAATCCTCAGCACACATAAAAATAAATAAATAAAATAAAGACATTGTGTCCAGTTACAACTAAAAAATAAATATTATTAAAAAAAAAAAAAAACTAGGAAAGGAGCCGGGTGCAGTGGCACATACCTGTAATCCCAGCAGCTGGGGAGGCTGAGGCAGGATCATGAGTTCAAAGCCAGCCTCAGCAAAAGTGAGGCTCTAAGCAACTCAGTGAGACCCTGTTTCCAAATAAAAACCAAAATAGGCATGGGGAAGTGGCTTGGTGGTGAAGTGCCCCTGAATTCATTCCCTAGTACCCAAACAAAACAAACCAGGAAAGACCCAGGGAAACCAGGAGGAGTTGGTCTCCCTGCTTATAATGTGTTTCAGAGTCACATTACGTCTTTGGTCTGCCATCTAAATTGCAAAGCCCTTTGACATAAAATTCTAATCAGGCGTCACAATAGCCAACGAGGGAGTGTTCACTGAGCAGGCCTTAGATAGAACATACCTATAAGCCTTTCTTCCCTCTTCCAGGTTTCTCTGCAGTGACTTGATGCCAGCTTATCCATGTCCCTCCAGGGCTTGTGGGGTCACTACAGAAAAGCCCCTGCACACAATAAAGCCCTGGGGTGGGGGTTATGCTAACTTCAGGCTTGGTTATGTTCAGCACCTGGGGGCCTGTCATCTTCACTCTGTTGGCCCTGGAGTGGAGCTTTTGATAAACTGCAGCCACTCTGTGTACCTGGGCTGGGAGATTCTGAGGATGAACATGCTGGTCCCTGAGGCAGTGCAGCTGAGCGGAGAATCTTACCAAGAGACCAAGCAGCCCTAGGAGGGCGAGGCATTTGACTCAGTTCCCCTGTCTGCCATGGAAAAGGGGATGTGATGACCCACATGGCCCTCTGGGAGGCGGTGCCCTTCTTGCGCAGGGAGAAATGTGTGTCGCTCTGGAAGTCTTCCTGTCGGTGCCTCTGAACTGTGGGATCATGGGTGGGTTGGGGGTTGGGATGCTGTGCTGTAGGAGGATATGGGGTGGGGGTCCTTTAGGAAACAGTGTGGTTGATGCCTCATATCTCCTCCAGATCTTGAAACCTGCAAGTGCCCGCTCTCCAACCCAAGTGAGAACCCGGGGAAAATCCCTGTCCCCCCGAAGGAGACAAGCAAGCCCCCCAAGAAGGCTTGGCAGGCGAGATAAGTCGTGAGTAATAGTCCTCTTCCCCAACACGAGGCTCAGCACACACATTTGTGGGGTTGTCCTGGCCTATGGTGACAAAGCTGTGTCCTGGGTTTGGCATTTGAACAGACGATGATCCCCAAGAGAACTAGCCTCATTCAGGGGTCATATATGGAAAAGGATCCACTGGCACATCCCCCCCATTACTCTTACCCTGCTGATTCTGAGTTGTGTACACACCCAAAGGGCCAAGCCCCAGATGGCCCTAGAGGAACAGCTGGAAACCAGGTAGAAAGGAAGGAGCATTGGATCTAGATTTAGGAAACCTGGGTCTGGAACCAGCTGGGCCACTTAGGCTAAGACATGTGACTTTGGGCATGTCTTATAACCTTTCTGGATATATGTTTTGTCACCCATAAAATGAGATTGTTAGAATTTATAACTTTCCTAAAACTCTGTAGTTAACTGTGCCCAGCAAAAGTATGATTGCCATCAGTGGATGGTGGCATCAGAAATACCCGCAGGCTCATCCTTTTCCTTGGCTAACCCTCCTGTTTTAGCCCCAGGACTACCAATTCCACACCTACTTCTTAGGTCATAATGACCCACTTAAGATATGACAGATCGGAGCTGCCAAGGATGCCCAGAGTAACCAGCAATAATCCACTGGCAAACACTTGAGCTATAATTATACTGGGAGAAATGCTGCTTTTCTTAATAATAGCAGCATGCTGTGTCACATGAACCTCTGGCCATGACGGGGACAGTGCACACAGTCTTGGTTGAGTCCCAGCTCTGCCACAGATTGGCTGTGCAAGCTGGACAGATCCTTGGTCCTCAGGGAGCCTTAGTTTTCATCTATAAAAGAGAATAAAAATGCATCCTCGTCTATCTCACAAGGTTGTTGAAAGGATTCAATTAGATCTTGTGACAAGAGTGACTTGGGAATGGTGAACTGCTTTTATACAAGCCCATTAATCCTACAGGGTAAGCAGGGAATGGTTTTACAATGTTTATTTTCAGATAAAGAAACCAGAAGACAAAAAGTGTTCGTTATGTCCTATTCCCAGTAACTAGTCAAATATGAGCTGGGGCTCCTGTTTGGAGGCTGGAAAGAGACTTGAGAGGGCAGGTATCTTGACTAAAGTTTAAAATGGATTGAGGTAGACGAGGAGGGGCAATTCCCTTCCCATTTTCTTTTTTTCAGGGGAGGGTGGGTGGGTACCAGGGATTGAACCCAGGGGCACTTGACCACTGAGCTACATCCCCAACTCTGTTTGTGTTTTATTTAGAGACAGGGTCTCACAGAGTTGCTTAGCACCTCACCGTTGCTAAGGCTGGCTTTGAACTTGTGATCCTCCTGCCTCAGCTTCCCAAGCTTCTTGGGATTACAGGCGTGCACCAACGTGCCCAACTCCCATTTTCTCTTAAACCTTGATTTCTGAGTTGCAGATCCAGGGAAGGGGTTGTGGGGCTACTGGATATGGGGAGAAAAAAGGGGACATGGATGAGAACAAAAAGAAGGGCTGCCAGAAGGGGGGCTCACCAGAAGCCCACCCCAGGCCCCTCCTTCCCTCTCTAGATGTCAGCTTCTGTCGTTGTTCAGACTAGATCCCAGCACATTCTGGCTCCCAGAGTTATGTCTGCAGAGAAACAGCTTCTCTGCTTCTGCCCATGGCCCTTACCAAGCAGGTTTTGCTTTTGGCAAGGAAGAAAGAGACAAGTATGACTATGAGTTAATAAACTCCAGGAATCCTACCGTGGGACAGTGAGCACCACAGAGTTTGGTGACCTTACTGTGCTATTATTTCAGCATTACATAATGCCAGCAAGTCAGCTTTAAATGTGTTGGGTACCTAAGGGCAGCGTGGGAGTGACCCTAAGGATGGAAATGAACTTAACAGGCAAGAGGCCCATCAGCTGTGGGGTCCCAGCCCCTGTCTATGAAGGGATAATTTTAGTGGCTTTATATCTCCAGCCATTTCCTCCCTACAGCTGAAGCTACTGAATTCCACTCTATTTTTGCACTTGTCTGAATAATCCCTTTAAAAAGGAGGATCCGTGTCACTGGGCTGACACAGCTGAGTGGGTGGGTAAGTGGAGATGACTGTATGAGCATCAGCTGAGACAGTTTCCAGGGGGAGACGGGGAAGCCCCTCCACCCATGCATCTTTTCTCCTACTCTGCTGCCCTAGGAGTGTGTAAAGTATCTTCTACAGAGAAAGGTCAGTTTCCCCCATGGTTATTAGAGAGAAAGGGTGATGGAGTTTGAGGTTCATGTATCAAAGGCCCTCTGTGAACCTAACCCAGCTCCTCCCCAGCTCTGGGCCTCAGTGCCCTCATAGCTCTTCACAGAGGGACAACCATAGTGGTGATTTAACTGGGGCCAGCTTGCAAAGAGCAGGGTTAGATGAATAGTGGGAGATCTTGCCTCTCTGGTGGTAAGCAAGGACACTCCCATTAGGTCTGGGGGACCAGGGATGGTTAAAGCTCTGCCAGGCCCAGGACCACCATGCCCCCTAAGCAAGCTTTCACTGCACGTGTCAGTAGAGCCCCCACTGAGCCTGCGTGCATGTTCCCCGGGGTCCTTCCCATCTCCGATAGGTCACAACTCTCAGCTTGCTACCAGGGACCTGGGCCTGGGAGTGTAAGAGGGAGCTGATGGGAGTTTTCTGGCTTGGCTGGCTATGTTGGCAGTAGGGAGCACCTCCCATTGGAGTGACCACAAGGGAGAGTCTTCTTCATTGGGGCCAGTGTCCGTAAGGACCCAAGAGAACCTCTTTGTTCTCTCTCTCCATATGGCTCCTTTCCCCACCTTCTGTCCCTCCCCTGTTCATGTTTCTTCTTTTATTTTTGTTTCTTCCTTTTTGATTTCCCTCCATTGTCATCCTCCCTGGCATCTGTGGCTCTAGTGGGCTCTGCTCACCCGACTGGAGACCCTCTGGGTCCCAGAGTTACTAAGCCTCACCTCAAGATAAGGTCCCTTGGTCACAGGGTCACAGTTGGACAATGCAAATCCTGCTTCATTCTTTCAGAGAGGATTACACATCTCTAGGCTTCAGGGGGAATGAGGACAGAGGCTATTTATGAAGTCACAGAGAATGAGTTTGATTCTGATTGAAGAGTTTTTTAAAATATTTATTTTTTAGTTGTAGTTGGACATAATACCTTTATTTTAATTATTTTTACGTGGTGCTGAGGATCGAACCCAGGGCCTCACACGTGCCAGGCAAGCACTCTACCACTAAGCCACAACCCCAGCCCACATTGAAGATATTTTGAATAGGATCCTTCAGTGCAGTCATTCTCCTCAGATCCCAGACAAGAAAACATTCCCAGGATAGAAAGAACACTTCCGTAGAACAGAGTTTAAAAAAAAAAAAAAAGACGACGACTATGGAGGAAAAGCAAACTTCCCAGATTATGTGAACAGAGCAGTCTCTACTCAAATGACTTACCCATTAGCTCCTCATAGGATTTCATATGACCCGGGGTCCCTAGGGACACTTGAAGAAACCAAGATGGAGCGGTGGGCCTTATCAGGACAGATCAGGTCAGGCAGAGTGAGCCAAGAACCTCTGTGAGCTCTGCAGGGTCACACAGGGTCAGGGTTCCTGGAGCTGGGATTCTGGGTCACAGAAAAGAGAGGTAACATCAGAGCCTGGAAGTGGTGCTGTGGAGTTTCAGACAGTGGCCTGTGGCTCTTGAACTCTGGCCAGAGCCTCCTGCCTGGGAAGGGCGAAAGGGATGGGCCCATTCTGTCTTGACAAGGCCTCCCTGTTTACATAACAACCTCAGCTGTCTGCCCCATCAGCCGCCAACGGTGGTGCCCGACATCCTGGGAAGCAAGGAATGCGAGGGAGGAGTGGACTGGTCTTGAATGAGGGTGACAGGTGTGAATGGACCTCTGCCCTCCCAGCGTTCTTCCAGCTGACTCCATGTTTCTCCAGGCCTACTCAGATAAGCCATAAATGCTAAATTGGGGTTTGGCCTGATCTGATTCCTGTCAGACCTGACAGGAGAGGAGGGCATGGGGTTTCTGTTTACACTTGTAAATGCTGGGCCAGTAGCACCCTTAACATGGAGGGCTAAGGGGTTAATGTTAGGGTGCACCTTTACACTATGCATCCCTTCCAGGAATCCCAAGTCTGCATGTGACATGGAGGTACTGGTCCTCTTGCATGTGTGTGTGTGGGTGGGTCCTGCCAGCATGTGTGCCATACACAGCCCCTTGTCAGAGGGTAGAAGAGAGACTGGGGGTTCGAGAGTCCTATAAGCTTTCCTTCCACTTACTACTTCTTTTCTTTTATCTTAAATATTTATTTTTTAATTATAGGTGGGCACAATATCTTTGTTTTATTATTTTATTTTTATGTGGTGCTGAGGATTGAACCCAGTGCCTCACGCAAGCCAGGCGAGTGCTCTACCACTGAGCCCCAGCCCCAGCCCACTACATCTTTTCTTAAACCCAGCCTCAAGGGGACACACACCTCCTTGTATGTTAAGCCCTAGGATGTGGTGATGTCCTCACAGTCCCCAACATGCTGCACTCATTTTCTGGTTCTGAGGCTTCTTGTGGCCTCACAGGTAGCAGTACTTAGACCACGCTGATTGGTGTGCAAAGGACTCAGTGTGCCACTGTCAAAACTCAAGTAGCAGTGGGGAGGAGCAGCCCAAAAGTGCTGTCCACATAATACCTTCTTTGTGGAACCACCACGCTGTCCTCCCCAACCTACCTCCCCCTCCCAGCCTCTGACCTGCTGGCTCCCAGGATGCTGACCCACAGTCAGGGTTAAGGGTAGACCAGATGGGCCGTCAGGCTTTTGCCTGAGTTCACCCTCCTCACATTTATGTGAGAACAGATGAGGCTGGGCCCCTTGTTCCTCCCACAAAGGGAGTCAAAGCAAACAGAGTGTCACCCCTTCCCCTTGAAACAAAATGCTGCTCCAGAGCCTTGCAGAAGGGAAATCCTTTGATTCCCTTGCCATGTTTGGACTGGGAATGAGCCTGGAGAACAATGTTCAATCTAAAATAACCCGGGATCTGATGAGAGGTTTTGGGCAAGCACAGACTCAGCTGAATCATCATCCTGGTGTTCGTGTTTCTTAAAAATAACCCCTTGGCAATATTCTAATTATAAATGGGGGAGCACTGGAAGAGGCCTCCACACACACCATAGCTCCCCCAGCTCTGGCCCTGATTTGAGCTGGCGAGGACTGAGCACTATTTCTGGCTGCACCCAACAGGCAGGTGGCATGCTGTGATAACCCACTTCTATCCTTTGCCAGACCAGGAAGCTGCAGTCACTGCCACTGTGAAAGGAAAGGGTTTCATTTCCCGGGCAGTTCACCAGGAATCTCAGCCTCGCTCTTCTTCCACCAGAATTAGCCTTTCTTCCCCTGGATCTGGAGGTCCAGGGGTGGCAGGCAGGGTGGGAATACAAAGGGAGGAGACACCTCGTCACTTTCCTTTAGGAGTATACAAGCTGTCTGTCATTACAGAACCATAGTCAGCTTACTGAGTAGGCAGGTTCCCTACATGACTTTGAGGAATAAAGCCTCTCCAATACAGAAGAAAAAAATCTTCCTACTTGTTAATTCTTCAGATGTTGTCCTGGTAACTTGAATTCCTGGCTTAGGACTTTGTTCAAATAACATATTACACGATAAAAGTAGCATATGAGGCCCTATCAGCCATTTACACATTAGGCTGGAGATGTACATACTCAACAGAGGGACTCACAGATGAATTTACTTGGACCCTGCTCTCGATCCTTCAGTTTTCAAGGCACAAGGATCGTGAATCAGCAGGATTCTTGAACAGATGAATGTAAGAAACAGCAAATAGTGAATTGTCAGGAAATACTTCATGGAATAGGGGGCATTTGGGTTGGACCTGTAGGGATGACAAGATATGGGTGGGGAAGGGCATTTCAGACAGGACCAAATAGGCAAGGTGCAGAGGCAAGAGTGGCCATGGCGTCCTCAGGTGCTTTGATTGGGGTGGGAGTGGGGTGGGGCAGCTTGCTCATAGGCATGGGCTGCAGGTTCTGGTGACCAGCCCTGGCCAATGGTGTGACTTTGCTTGAGCAAGTTCCCTAACTTCATTGCTTTCTCTTCTATAAAAGAGACAGCAACAGTATCAACCTTGGTAGGTTATGATGAGAATTAATAAGCCCAACCTCATAGAACAGTGCCTGGCATGTTGTATGTGCCTGATAGATTCAAGCTATTTATAAGTGATTTCTTGGCTCCTGGAAGACACAGGGGAATTGGTGGAAGTGCTAAGGAAAGATCTAGAAAAAGGAGGCCAAAAACTCACAAACTAAATTTCATCTATTTTCAGATGTGCCAATAACAGAACCTGGATAAAAGTAGTGAAATTTTAGGAACCCATGAACTGTGAAAATCCTGTTCCTCAGGTCTGAGGAGCTCCAAAGTGGCCAAAAAGTGACTTCTCTGTGGTGGTCTATGGCCAGTTAACTACAGTAGACACAGCAAGCCCACAGTTCAGGAATCAGGGGGCAAACTTTGTCTTATTGACCCTGTCCTGTAGCCTGTTCTGGCCACTGACTTCCCAGGAGATGCTGTTGGGCACAGGACTGGGAGTGAACAACCAGTATAGATCTATTTCAATACCTGGAAAATATTAAGCTAGCATCTTACTGGCAGTATTTTCATACATGAAGGGCAACTTATTTAGCTTCAGAATGAGAGGTGCATCTTGGTATTGAGGATGATGCCAGGCCAGGAAGAAAGTGTGCACTTGAGCTGGGCATAGTGACACACACCGGAAATCCTGATTATCTGGGAGGCTGAGGCAGGTGGATCACCAAGTTGGAAGCAGCCTAGACAACTCAGACCCTGTCTCAAAACAAAATGAAAAGGAATGAGGCTATAGTCCAGTGATAGAATGCTTACCTAGTATCTGTACGACCCTGGTTTAATTCCCAGTACCTCAAAAATAAAGAATGTACCTGAAAGGTTCTAGGGCTGGGGATGTAGCTGACTGGTAGGGAGCACATGCTTACCCTGCTTGAGGCCCAGCTTTCAATCAGTGGTAGGTTGGGCAAGGACTCTGGAGCAAGGGATTCTCTTGTTAAGCACAGGAACTGCTTACTTTCCAGGGACAACAGGAGACCCAAGGAGCCACCATGACTTAGGTCCTACATTGTTTAGCAGGGTTACAGGGAAGACAACTGACCCTGAGAAGGGAGTGTGTCTCCTGACTTCTCTTAGGTACCACTATTTCTCATGAGTGGAATTATAACTTGCTAGGAACAAGTTCTAACTCCACACACTAACCTTCCTCAGGCTGACTCAACACCCATTGTTACCAGCATTGGGTGTGAATTAGCAAGTTTGAGTTAATGGAGGGAACTGGTATCCACAAGGATCAGGTTTAGCTGTGGATAATATGGGGTTGGAGATGGTGACTTACAAGATTCCCTATTACATGAAAGCAGCTCAACAGAAGTGGTATGGGGCTTCTTACTGCTCTGACTTCTTTAGTGACCAACTTGAGGTTCAAGCTCCACATCACTTCCACATTGTCCTCAGCAGGAAGTTAGAGGGAAATAAAAAGATGAAAGGCACATGCCAGTTGTCTAAGAGGAGACCTGGTAGCCGACTGCCACACACTTCCACTTCCATCTCATTGGCTGTGTGTCAGCCAAACCCAGGCTGGCTACAGGAAGACTAGGGGATGTAGTTTGTATTCTAGGCAGCCAGGTGCTCAGCTAAAAGTTGGGGGCGGGGATTTCTCACAAAGGGGAGAGTTGATATTGAGGGGCAACTAAGGCTGCCACACACAGATCATTGAAAACTTCAGTTAAAAAATCATCTATTACAAATGTAGTTTCCATTGGGATAAGAAGAATGTGCTTTTTCATAGTTATACCACCAGAAAAAGTGGTGTCCATATTTTAGTTGCTGTAGGAAATGACTTTTATTTATTCCTTCTCTAAAGTAAGGAATTGCATATACATACTTCCGGCTTCTCCCTGGGCAAGTGTATTTTTTATTACTGAATTTTCTTAAGAGTAGAACATGCCAGGAAGATGAGAAGTTGACTTACCTTTCTAAACACGTGTCTTAGGCTGATACTAATGTATGGAGAGAATGCTTTGAGGGAGAAAGTCTCAAATTAGCTGTTTGTAAAGATATCATCTCAGGCACGGAGACAAAATAGAGGCTTCACTTCAGGCTTTCTGACAAAGTAAACAAGAAATATATGGACCCTTTAAACCTGACTTGTAAGAACCATAGTTCTCTCACATCAGCGGGCAGAGGACTAGGGCAGAAATCTAAGTTTGAATCCTCAAGCAAAACTGTGTTTCCTTTAGCTGTCAACCCAAGCAAGGCCCTCACTTGGGAACTGGAGGCCACTCTTCAGGCCTGTGGGTAGTGGTCCTATTTAAAGGGAATGGCTGAGGACTGGAAGCCTTGGGCTCTTTGATTAAAAAAAAAAAAAAAAAAAAAAAAAAGCAAGAGTCTACACACAGTGTTGGTATTCTACCAGCAGTCAACTGTATTTATTAGCACTGTGGGTGAGCCCCAGGAACCATAAAAGACACAAAGAAGAAGGAGGCATGGATCTTGACTGATAAAGCAGGACATGTGGTCTAGCTGAGAAATAAGCCCATGCAATACAGAGAAAATAAAGATTACGCTTTTTGTTTTTTAGTGGGGCCAAGTTCCAAGTCAGGGACGTTTCTGAAGTCAAGTTTCAGAGAAGAAGGGTCATGGACTTAATAAGGTCAAGAAGGGAAGTACAGAATTTGTTGGCAGTGCTTAACGCCATTCATTGAGCTGAGCTGACTGAAGCTGGAAGTGTATTTCTAGTTGAATAAACTGGACTATCTTCCTGCCAGGGGAAAACCATTTGCTGTTAGGAAAACTTTCAAAGGTATAAACTAAGAATTTTTTTACAATTATATTTTATTTTTTATAATTATGAACAAGGTTCATATGTAACCTAAAAATATTTTTCTTGTAAAAATGACCAAATGTGAAGCTTTTAGATTAGAAATCACTAGACATTAAACATCCCAAAGCTGGTTTATAGTCTTGGTTACTTCTTATCCAAGGTGAGAAAGAGGCTCATTAGGAATAGGAAAAATCGCAAGATAAACCACAAGAAGGCTTAGGCACTGTTATATTAGAAAGTCACTTAGAAAATGTCTTTAATGACAACAGATGATGTGCTACTAAGTGATTTCTACCACCTCCCCCCAGCTTCAAGTACTTTCTTACATAAATACATAGGCATAGTTTTATATTGATATTGGAAAGTACTTTAGAGACTGTTTCTTAGGAAAGAGACATGCTTTGCCACTGAATAACTTCCATAATGACATGTTCTTTTCAGATAAATTTTGAAAAATTCACCTTGATTTTATATATTCAAGTCTGGAATATAAACCCTCTGTCAATGGTAACTGGGATCCTCTCCCAGAATCTGGGTCACCTGAGTCACCCTGTAATATCTGAGCTTCCTTGGAGACACAAACACTAGGAAATCAGTTTCCAGGAGAATTCCACTTTCAGTCTGTGGCATATGTGACTTTTTAGACAGTTGCAATGTATAGCGGAACTGGGTTTCAAAAGTTATCATGGGACTCCATTGTCTTACAGCTGAAAAAGTTCATTCAACACCCTGAAAAATTTTGATCTCTACATTAAAAGCCTGCTAGAATGTTCCTTAAAACCTATAAAGGCAGACCGACCTAAGAACAAGAACCAGAGTTGGGAGCTAAGGCTGGTGGAGTGGGGGTGGAAGGTGGAAAAAGACAAGGATCAGAAAGGTCAGGAACTCTGAGTAGAGGCCCTTGAAGATGCTCATTATCTTTCTTTGCCCTATCCCCTCTCTCCCACCATCTTCCTGTCTTTGAACTTTAGGCCTGCTCTGCCTGAAAAGAAGGTGGCTGATCTCAGCACTCTGAATGAAGTGGGCTATCAAATCCGAATCTAGCCAAGCCATTCCGAGCAGCAAGAGGGTTTCTGTGGTGCTTCTCTCTGCACTTTACCCAGCATCTTCAGGAGGAACTGCAACTATTATTTATTAAGAACTTGAAAATTTTATTTTTAAGGATTCACCTGGAAACAGAATCTGAGTGGGTGGGGATAATTAGCTTTAAAAACTCTGACCATGAAAAGGCTAAAGTAATAAACCCCACTGGGGCTGGACTGTCTCCCTCACTAAAGATCTCAAGGATAACAAACATTCACAGTAGTTTTATATTTTTCCATTTACTGACTTTCTTTTACTTGCTTTGTACATTATGCCTCACCAGTAGTAAATGTTCATAAATCCTCTCCCACTTTTGGTATAGTAAGGTAACTCAATCAGTATTAGTCTTTTTCAGCAATAACAGAAGCAAAGAATGGTGGGTTTTTTTTAAGCAGTTAATATTACCTCAGCCTTTTGACATTAGATATGCAAACTTAATGGTATTTTGGTTTTTTATATTCTATTTGTATTGTTTCCCCAACATTCCCCATGGGGATCTCCACAAGTTTGGAGTTTTTTCCTGGTGCACACACGTGACGAGATTTAAGGTATTTTATGCAGGTGTTTTATTAAAAAGCACTGAAATTCTCCTGGCAATACGGGAAACCATTTTTAGGATCTTGGAATTACTTGTTTCTTAAAACATTTGCTGAGAGCATTTTTTGTTCTTTCAAAACAAAACAAGCACAGTCAAAAGCTAGTCTATGTTCTGTCACTAACATTTAAACTTTGCAGAGTCTGGCAAAAAAGGACATGAGGTCATACACTCCTTCCACAAATTTAGCAGTATTGAGATCATAATCTCTGCCACTCAAAGTCAGAGAGACAGGAATGAATCTCAGGGGTCCTGAGAACCTGATAACCTTTTCTCTCACATTTCATCTGATTTTTAAACTCTTGAGTTAAGTTTTGATTCTGAAGAACTTACCATTGTTAAAGATGTGTTCTGATGTCTTATATTAAGGCCAAATGTGATACAATATGATTCTTTTTTCCAGTTCTTTGCTTTTAGATACCTCTTCATGACAATTTGGAAGTACTGGAAAAAATCTATGGATTAGTAGAACATTTTTCTTTCTTTTCTTTTTTTTTTTTAGAATGGAAAGTCTTCTGGTACAATGTTACACATGAAAGTGTAATTTAGTCCATGGGCACAGAATGCACGTCTGGCTGTATATAACAGTTATGGTGTAACTTCTGGCTGCAGACCAGAGCAGTTCTGAGGGCAGACATGTGTAATCTGTGTTACAAATATCAAGAGCAGAACTTCTATTTCATTTGTTTTATCTTAGCAACCATGCTAACTTGTAAGACCAAAGGACATATTTAAGTCAAGTCTGATTAAGCTTGTCAACAAAAGTGTTAGTTCAGTGTTTCTCCTTTGGCTTTCTTTGACTAAAGGTAGTTGAAAGAAGGGAGTTAAAAAAAAATAAAGGTAAGAATCTGTTCTGTGATAAATTATACCAATAAAACCTCTGGGGGGTGTCATGAAAGCACAAGGCATTCATCCTTTAGCTCACTTTACCCTAAAAATCAGTATTATTAATGAAAGTACTGCTGTTCTGGAAAAGGAAGTCTAATGTCCCTTAATGACCAAGTAAGTATACATTTCATGCAGACTAAATGCAGCGTGAGAGAAAATTTGTAACAGTTTTTAAGAACAGTATTTTTGGACTAGGGATATAGCTCAGTGGTGAAGCACACTCAGCATGTGCAAGGTCCTTCCTGGGTTCAATCCCAAGCACCAAGAGGAAAAAAATGATGCCTTTTTATCTTTTCACAGTATATTCACTGGCAGTCTTCATGGCCCATGTGTTCTGATGTTCCAAGTAGCCAGTGAATCATTTCATTCTCTCTCTGAAACAATATCAATTTCGCCATGTATCTTCTGTTATCCATCTGAAACTTTATTATGTCCAATAAACAGACTGCTCAATCAACTGTAATGTCAGAAGAGCTTAGAATAGCATTTGCCAAGTACTACTTAAGGACTATCCCATCCCAAACACAAAAATGTCAAATAGTTGCAGAGCCTCTTGTTTCTCCTAAGAAAAGGTAAAAGAACAGGAATATAAAACTGTTCCCAGTATGTTGATGTATAAGCCTTAAAATTGCCAACTGGCCTGATGATTCAATTAGCAACCTAATTTCTTTGACATTCTGTGATTTTTACATTCATTTTTCCTAAGTAAGGGTTACTCACAGCAACATGTAAACTTATTTAAACTGTTCACAGTTGTCATTTTACTTCTATTGCCTACAGAATATGTTAATTTTGAAAAGATATAGGAAAGTCACCAAATCCTAAATTCTAATGTAATAATTTAAAAAAATATTATGGCAAAAACCCCAAATAAGCAACCAAACAACAAGCCCAACATGTTTTACCTCTCAAAACTGATTTTAAGAATAGCTGTAATTCAAAAGATAAAAAATTAAGTTACAAGATGATTTGGAGTCTAGTTTTTAAAGTTATTATGCAAGAGAAATTTTATGCTTAAGCCACATGGCATTATATGCAAAGTTTAAATGAATGACAGAAATTTTGATCTGAGACTATGTTGTGATGTTTTGAGTACACTTTATTTCAGAAAGTGATATTTAGTATTTTCTATACACACTGAAATCATGAGCATTTCACTTTTTCTAAGTCAATTATTTCATAAGGATTTTATTAATAGATATTGGTAAATAGAACTTTGGAAATCTTAATTCAGTATTCTTACTATACCTGAGGCTTTTGTAAGCTATAGTTTTATGTACAACCTTGTACAGTTTTTTTGACATACTATTGGAATCTTGTTTATTCTCCTGAACTTTGTTCTGGCCAATACATTTTTTTTAAATCTTTTAAGAAAATCTGTGATTGTTTTAGTGGGTATTTTTCTAAGTAAACGAAAACTTGTATAATGGTATTTTAGAGAATGCCAAATAAGTGCATGTTTCAAGTTAATGTTTTTCTCATCACTTGTATGTTTATACATAGCATGGAAATTTAATAAAACCATCCTGGAAACTTAACAATTGTGTTCTTTTTATTCCACTAAAAATATCAGATGGTACAACTTTATTCCTTGGTCCTCTATTTTGGCATCTTAGCTTGTAGCATTACCCCAAGTAGTAATAAAGGCTGAACAGAGTACTGAAATACTTTTGAAGAGGCCAAAGGCCAACTTGTGCAGCTTAGTACATCTACCACAAAACGTTCAGGCACCAGATGTACAATTCTAATAATTTATTACATAATTTGCAGGTACAAAGTGCAAATGACTTGACTCCTTCATTCCCCCAAGCCCTTGAACTCTCTGGCTCCCAAATAACTTTGATTATTATTTATTTTTTTAAGAAAAGCAAAGTGTTTAAAGCAGACAGTTGTTAAATTAAAAAAAGAGACAAGATTTCTAACATGCATATTGTCTTGATATTAAAACACAGAGTAAAATAAAAATTTAATCATTTCACAATCTCCTTTGCTTGAATAGTATATAACACTTTAGACTGTGAGATTTGGTTTCTGCAATTAGCGATTGTTTTTGGCAGGTAAAAATGAGGATCCAGAAGCATTACCAACTCTAGTGGCTAAAAAAAGGAAAGACAAGTGGATAATTACTTTTCAGTGGAGCTTTAAAAGCTTGTGAGAAAGTTATAGTGACCTGTTGGCTTCTGGTCCACAAAATAACACTTCATTTGATAAGTTAAAATAGAAAGCAATTTTATGGATTAACTCTTCTTAAAGTGAAGCACATGAAATGGGCCAAAATTCACAATGTATTTATTAGGATATAAAATTTTCAGAGGTTTTCAGGGATATTAGATTGCTAAAAATGACCTACATATAATAAAGTTATTTTAAAATAAATTCATTCAACATGAAGCACTAATCAATGAATTTTCATTTTTATTTCCCCAATACTGTAAAGAGATTCTATTATCATTATAATTTTATAATGATAATTCTATTATCATTATAATTTGATGATGACTATATCTGTTAATCAGGACCTATATTATTCTACTAAAAAATGAGGAAAATCTTTGAACTATAGTTGACACTAAATAAAAACTTAAAAAAGAAGGGCTTGGGATGTAGCTTAGTGGCACAGTACTTGCATAGCACATGTGAAGCACTGGGTTCAATCCTCAGCACCACATAAAAATAAACAAGCAAAATAAAGGCATGCTATCCATCTACAACTACAAAAAAAAAAAAAAAAGTAAGCAATTAAACATTTCAAAGTACTCACTTACTACAGATTTTAATAGATAAATCTTTATCACCTGCACATCTTCTTGGAGGCTTTCATCTGGTTTATTTTTTAAAAATAATTATAGCAAATGGTTTAGTACAAAAATTTTAAGTCCAAGACTAGTACGTTTTCCAATTGAAGACAAGACATTCTAGTAATAAAATTCACTGTAAAAATGTTTATAATTTAGTGCAAAATGACTACTTAGTAAAAATGTTTATAATCCATTGATCCTACTGTTTACAAAATAAAATTTTAACTTTTTGTGTTTTAAAATTTTTTGATCCAAGGGGCTGGGGCTGTAGCTAAGTGGTACAGTGCTTGCCTGGCACGTGTGAGGCCGTGGATTCGATCCTCAGCACCACATAAAAATAAATAAAACAAAGTTGTCTATATACAACTAAAAAAAAAAATTGTTTAAAAAAATTTGTTTTTTTTTTCAAACACATAGAACCACCTACAGGATTTTATCAGACCTCATAAGAACCTCTCATAATCCACTCAAAAATAAGCACCACCTTACACTGGTGCACCACTATAAGACAAAATAAAGGTGGACTCAGTAGTACACGCCTATAATCCCAGCAGGCTTGGGAGGTTGAGGCAGGAGGATCTTGAGTTCAAAGTCAGCCTCAGCAACTTAGCAAGACTTTAATCAACTCAGCAAAACCCTGTCTAAATAAAATATTAAAAAGGGGGGGCTGGGGATGTGGCTCAAGCGGTAGCGCGCCACATACCAACAAAGATGTTGTGTCCACCGAGAACTAAAAAATAAAAATATTAAAAAAAAAATATTAAAAAGGGCTGGGGATGTGGCGCAGTGGTTAAGCACCCCTGGGTTTAATCCCTGGTACCAAAAAAAAAAAAAAAAAAAAAAAAAAAAAAAAAAAAACACTGAAACTGATGGCTTTTTAAAGAGCTCTTCTAGAGAATTAGGTATCCAAGTTGGTATCTCCCCTCAGAGTTTTACAACTTTCTTAGAACCCTGATAGCTGCTACTTTGTTCTGATGATTTTCCTAATAAAATATAGTTCTACAAAATCAGTTCAGTAAAACAGAATCTCTCCCCTAAATCAGGGATCTTTTCTTTTTTTGTGGGGATCATGGAAGGTACTGAGGACTGAAGCCAGGGGTGCTATACCACCTACCTGTATCCCCAGACCCCCCTTTTAAATTTTTATTTTGAGGCAAGTTCTCTCTTAAGTTACATAGGGCCTTGCTAAATTGCTGAGGCCTCAAACTTGCAATTCTCTTACCTCAGCCTCTGAGTCACAGGCATGTGCCACAGCACCTGGCCCCACAGATCTTTTACAGAAAATAGAAAAACACAAAGAAAATCCTAGGTAAACAAAGGCATAACTCAAGTCTACTACTTTTAGGTCCACCTATATCTGTTATGGGGTGAACAGAGTAGACTTATAAGACCTCATCCTCTTATGGTGACCTCCATCTCCCAAACCTTTTCTCCAAACTACAGGCATATCACATGGCTCAGGACAATAATAAGAAGGATTAAGCATTCTGTACAATTTTAAAGCATTATTACCTTCAGAAACTAAAATGGTAGGCTGGATACCTGTGAATGATCTGATGATTTCTGAGACAACCAATTGGGACTCAAAACACAGAGTTTTCCCAAAGAAATCACGCCTATAGGACAGAAACAAATTGTGGTTTGCAAGAACTCAGATATTCTAGATCCACTTAAAGCTTTCTAAAAACATGAAATGAAATTCTTCACTAAACAGACTCAAGAAGATGCACTATATTTTAAAAACATTGTCAACTTTACTAAGATTTAGAATAAAAATTTACACATCTTTTATAATAAAGAGTATTTACATCTCAATTGTCAGGAAAATATTTTTCATCATTAAAAAAGAAAATTGTTGTAAACTTGTTTCTTCTGATATCTGTTTCAAGCACTTGATCTCTTCAGAAACTCCACAGCACAAAAATAAACATGCAAAAGCCGAAGAATAACTTTATAGTCTTTGAAAAAGAATATAACCAGAAAGAAAATTATGTATATAATCAAAGAAGAGTCAGAGCTCAAGTCTGAATTTAGCCAATAAAGGCAGATGATCTGAAGAGTTATTTTCATTTGGAAGTCCATTAACAGTCCATAAGTCTTGTTCTGTAAGAAGTGACAGTCTAGCTAGAAGTTTCAAGCCACCACCCAAAGCAACTTCAGCTCCTACATTAAAGAAGCAGATACATGTTTAGTGAAACTGTCAATGAGTTATTGTAAATTAATTACACAAGGCTTTTTTTCTAAACAGTGACAAAGAACTTGAGACTCCTACAGAACACTAATATGAAAGTTTTTAGAATGACTAATTGTTTTATTGAGTTATAACAATAATTCTCAAACTCACAGCAGTTTCTGATATTATTTGTACTTCAAATACATTTTTCTATTTTAAGTTTTGCAAATAATCTTTAGAGGAAAATATTAATGTAATACATAAAAAAAATGTTAAGAGTAATTTCAGATTGATAACTACCCAATAAATCATCCATCAACCATTTTGCAATTGCAATAAAACCAAACAGATCCAACCACACTTATGTAGGAAGCTTATCAGGTAACTGGAGAATAAGTATAATTTACTCCCAGAGAGGCTGCCCCCACAGAAGTAAAACATGACACGCTCTCAACTGTGAAGAGATCTGAGAGGCTGATCCATGATACTCTCCCGCCACCTAGTGAACTTTTGTAGGCATGACATCTTCCAGAACCCTATTATAGCAAGCTATTTCATAAAATTGATTTTAGTAGGAAGAGTAAGCTATCTCCTGAGTGTTACTAATAAAGTAATCCCCAGAAGGAAGGGGAGGTAAAATAAAACAGGAACAAAAGGGAAAATATAAAAAAGCACACATACATACACAAAAAAAGGAAGAGAGCTGGGAATGGTGGCCCACACCTGTAATCCCAGCAACTAGGGAGGCTGAGACAGAAGGATCACAAGTTTGAGGTCAACCTGGCCAACTGCCAACTTGTAAGACTCCATCTCATAAAATACAAAGTGCTAGGGATGACAGACAGACAGAGAGACATAGAGACAGAGACAGACAGACAGACGGGAAAAAAAAAAGCTGCCCACATTTAAAACTGCCAAAAGTTCTACTTTATATTCTGATTATTTTAAATTCTCCATTTAAAATCCTTTGATTAATGTATACAACCTGATTTTCACTGAGTCATACAAGGAAAGATGTTATCACTTTTGCTTTTTAGAAACACATAGTCACGCTTTCTTCCTCAGAAAGATCAATATTCCAAAGTCATTATACAAAACTGTTGTTGGCAGGATAAGTGTGGTCCTACAACAAAGGCAGCATGCCTTAGTAAATCTTAACCACAAAATTGTATGATGACCATTGACAATCTATTCAGTTACTATCAACTACGGATATAATTTTTAAATAATTTCTTTGGAGTACTTTCCTGCTTTCCATTATATGCAGGCAAGTAACTGATTGACACCATCAACTGTTTCAGAGTATTTTAACTTCTAAATCTGGAACTTTATCTAGAGGTTTAGCTAACTTTCTTAACTTCAGCCTTGGAGTTTTAGCTACTGGGCTCTCTAGCAGAGTTAGGAATACATACAGTTTTTACCTGGGTGCCTAGCAACATCTTCTTTTTCTGCAGAGTAGAAAATATAATCCACAGTTATGGCACTTCGAGAATGACAGGTGGTAACTTCTGGAATTCCAGTGTCAGGAAAGAAATGTGAATAAACGGATGACAAGCTGAAATGGTGCTGTAGGTTTGAAGATAATCTAAATTGAAAAGAAAAAGCATTCAGCATCCATCAAGTTTTTCAAGACTCCTATTTAAAGTATTTTTTCATTCAATTTCTACATTAAGACCAGACATTAGGACAAGTTTTATATACGCAGACCATATCATAATTTAGCATTCACTTATCAGTGATATTCAAAATCCAATATATCAATAACCAACATACTAATGAAACTATGTTCAAAAGCCTTTACTTGCTAATTAACATGTATTCTAAGACAACTTACATTATTTTTAAGAAAGAAAAAGACTTCTGACATCAGAGGGACCACGTTTTTCTGTTATTCTTGCTCTGATGTATGAGATAACTTCAGGCTGCATCTGAAGTCAGCTTCTACAATGGCTTACATTTACTATAAATACATGTGATGTTATGGGCAAAGGGTTTAAAGATCATTTTCTAGTAATACATCATAAATTTTAAGGATCATTTATGCCATAAAGAAAAATAAAATCTTCAGAACATTTTGAAAATTCATTCAACAAACATTTATCAAACATCTAATAAATTCTAGGCACCATCTTAGGTGCTGAGGCTACAGATAAAAATGAGGTTTTAATGTGGTTCTGTTTTTGATGAGCTAGTATGTCAATAAATAAAGATAATTCCTTGGAATTGCTCTTAACTTCCAACTTTTAGAAACTTCTTATGTTCAGGAACATATATTTACAGAATTATTAAATGTAAATAGGTTTTCTGCAAATTTTCATCTTACCATAAATTTTCAGTTTACAGATAAAAGCTGTACATATAAATGCACTGCATTCATGTGCAGATAGTCAACCTATCTTTTCTCATACCCCATCTTATTTCAAAACAATTTAAGAATTACTTAAAATTATTACTTGTTAGGTTAATCTTTATTTTTTTTTCCCTTTAATACTGGGGATTGAATCCAGGGTCTCACACATGCTAGATAAGCTCTACCACTGAGCTATATCCCCAGCAGCCACCCTCCCCACTCCCCCACCGCCCACTTTTTTTTTTTTTTAAACTTTGAGACAGAATCTCTCTCATTAGTTGCCCAGGCTGTGGGTCTTATTAAGTTGCTTAGGCTGCCCTGGAACTTGTGATCCTCCGGCCTGTTGCTGGGCTTGCAGGTATGCACCACAACAGGTGGCTAAATATTCCTTTTTGAAAACCAAAAAACTGCTTCCTTTCTTACTGAGTTTTTATGATGTGAGAATATGTTCTCAAAACAAGGTGTACAAAATAAAATTAAGAAAGTAGATAAGGGGGCTAGGATTGTGGTTCAGTGGTAGCGCACTCGTCTAGCATGTGTGTGGTACTAGGTTTGATCCTCAGCACCACATAAAAATAAATAAATAAAAACAAAGGCATTGTGTCCACCTACAATTAAAAAAATATTAAAAAAAAGAAAACAAATAAAATGTAGGAGAGATGCTCCTAATTAGGTTCCTAAGTTTAAATGTTAAAACAAAAACTTATTCACAACATAAAATAATCAAAATATTTCAAAAATTTCCCAAAGAGATAAGACATAGATCCCTGTCTTGTTATGCTAACATAAATCCATTTCTCAACCACAGCCCGAAACATTAATGTTTCTTTAATAAGGAATCCACGCATCTTCATCTGCTGATGTTCTTTTCCTATAGTTCAAGATATTATAAAATTTCTCTTTTCTACTGGCACACTCCTTTTTTTTTTTTTTGGATCAATTCTCCTGTAGACTGTTTTGAGATCTAGTAAGTCAAAGAACACTAAGGATCCTCCTGAAAACCGAAAAATATTTTTCTGCAACCTTGACCTTTGTTTAAATATGAAATGGCAATAAATTTCAGGGTACTTGAGCTGGTCTAGGTCCTTTCATAACACCAACTAAGCATTAAACATTAAGCTTTATATATTTTATCTCTGTGAATCCTCACAACAACCCAAATTATATATCAGGAAACTGAACCTCAGAAATGTTAAATATCATGTGCAAAATCACACCACTAAAAAAGCAGCATCAACACTATCTTCCTTTTTTATCCAAGTGTTTTTTTGAGAAATATTTTTTTATTCAACTGAAGTCAGGAAGTGTCCAACTGCTTTCCAGAACTCACTTTTCAGCTGTTTCGAGGACCTCTGTTTTCTCCAGCTGTGTTTGTGTAGGATCTTTATCTGTAAGAACAGAGAAATGTATTAAGCTTACTTACACATTCTTTTGTTCTAGTTTGTCTTGGTATAGTCCTCTTACCACAGAATGATATTTAAAAAAACACATCTAGTTTAAATTCTACTCTGCCACCTGCCACCTTATGTGTTTTATCCTGGAGTCTGTTTTGATAGTCTCCAGAATTAGGAAAAATAAAATGCAGGGTTGGGGTTGTATCTCAGTGGTACAGCACTTGCCTAGAATGTGTGAGGCTCTGGGTTCAATCCTCAGCACCGCATACAAATAAATAAATAAAAATAAAGGTACTGTGTCCAACCAAAAAAAAAAAAAAAAAACAACTTTTTTTTTTTAACCAACCAACTTTTTTTTTTTTTTTTTTAAAGAGAGAGAGAATTTTTTAATATTTATTTTTTAGTTTTCGGTGGACACATCATCTTTATTTTTTTATTTTTATGTGGTGCTGAATATTGAACCCAGCACCCCGTGCATGCCAGGCAAGTGCGCTACCGCTTGAGCCACATCCCCAGCCCCACAACTTTTTTTTTTTTAATAAAACAAAATGCAAACATTTCAAAGGCAACATGCAAGTAATCATGCATATGTAATTTTGGAAGTTCAACTTTACAAAGTAAATTTAAAGCTCTTTGAAAAAAGGAATGAGCAAATAGATAAATACTTATCATATATATGAATATTCATCCCCGAGATGCTATTCCTTTAAATTTTTCATCTTACAGCTTCAAAAGGAATACTATTGCCCAGCAGACTGCCAAAATGTACTGCAAACGCTTACCTGTCTTTTCTACTTTTGGTACCTGCTGTACCTCATACACACAGTTCTGTGAGATACCTAGGTTTGGGGGCCAAATTGGAATAGATAAAATTCTTTGTCCCCGTGAAGACTGTTCCTGGCCAGATACCTAAACAAAATTTCAACAGGTATCTTAGGTGAATAGACTTTAAATAATTTATGTATTGAAAAATTTATGTCTTAAATAAAAGGTAATCCAAAAATAGTAAACATTACCCATTATTCATTATGTTAAGTAATTATCTGTGCTTATAAAAATCATGTTCAAATACAGTTCAGAAAGTACTTATTTATATGAAAACAAGTCTTTTCCTATATACACATTTTTCTCTAATTTAAACATCCAAACCATTTAAAGCTTTGACTAATACTGCCTCTCCCTTTTTGCTACCTGCAATATAATTCCTATTATATCAAATACTAAGAGGATCAACTCTTTAAATTTATGATTACTCAAAACTCCAGGAGTATAGTTTACTTTGGTTAAATATACTGAAGATCACATGATTAAAGCAGAGGAAAGCACAATAAAAATAACAGCACCAGATAAATTATTATAAACTAAAGCATTAAAATATTACTCATTATGTAGAGGAAAATATAATGAAGACTAGTTTTGCTAAGAGTGTTGCCTGTATCCAGCATTCAAAATTCTATCCTGCCACCTTTTGAACAGTTCTTTATTTGTGAGGTATTCATGTCTGGCAGTTTTTTTCCCCCTATTTTTCTTTCTTTCTTTCTTTCTTGCTTGCTAATTTCTCCAAGCAGAATGTTGCCACAGATGCACAGAAAAGATAAAATTAACCAAGTGAATAAAGACTGATTAGGAGTTGTGGAAAATCATCACGGCTTAGTAAAGTGAGATACTGGATCATCCAAGGTTTTCTAACAGCCACAAGATGACTATCCTCACATTACAATGAATGGAGCAACTACCCACATCTTAACAATGGAAAAGTGAGCACTTACTTTTCCTATGGCAAGTCCTTCATAATTCAATTTTCCTTCCTTTATGAAACTATAGAGTGGAGAACCAGGAACAGAATTAAAGTCACCACACATAACAATAGGACAGAAGCTGCCATCTTTCTGATGTGCAACACTGGAAATCTCTGCCAGCAGCATTGCCAATTGAGTCAGCTTAATATCTCCTCTCCTTGGATTATACAATAGATGTGTATTAGCTACACAGATCGCAGGAGAGGTAGCACATGGAATTTTGGGCTGCAAGAGTAAAACTAATCCAATATTGTCTCTGTCCAAGAGAGGAATATCAGGGCGGAAGAATTCCACTGGATTCACTGATAAGAGCGAAAATTTGGAATGCTTGAAGCAAATGGCACAGCCATCAGGTTTCCTTCCTGTCCGCATCTTATATTCACAGTGATAACCTACAAGAAAGAAAGAAATGTAAAACAAGGAATTGTTTATATATGTCAAAACATAGCTCTTATAATATTTCTCAACAATGTTTAACAAAGTGTATTCTGCAGAACATTAGTAATATGGGATGTAAGTAAGTGCTGGAGTCCAAAAAGATTAGCACTGGGTTTAATAGATCTCTTTACTGGCCGAGTTAAGTCCTTACTATGCTAATGTGCATCATCACTCTCTCAGTTCCAAGTCATGACAATGACAGTAAGGCTCTATAATCATTTCTTCTCTCTTCACCTCAACTCTAATCTTTCGGCCCATAGCTCTTTCCCCCTTGCTCTGTTCCTATCTCCAATTACCTGTCTTCCTGCTGCCTGGAATGCTCTAGGCATGGCTTGTTCCTCTTTTTCAAGTCTTTGTTAAAATGTCACTTTAATCATTTTGATTAAAATTGAAATCTCATTCTACTTTCCTACTTTTCTCTAGATAAGTATCTCCTGATATATATTATAATTCTAAGTGTGTGCCGCCCAAGGGAGGAGACATTTTACCTGTTTTACCCAAATCCACTGTCTAGAAGAGTGCATAGTATATAGCAAGCACTCAAAATTATTTGCTGATTAAATAAATATAAAGCAGGTACATTTCTCAATCTATATGACCAAAGATGACCTGTTTCTAGAAGTGTTTATTCATTAAACAGGTTTTTAGCTTTTATCTATGAAGTACTAGAGGCTCTGCTATTGTCATGAACTAGGCAGAATCATCCCTGATCTCATGGAGATCAGAATCTTAGTGTTCTGGTGGTAAGCACAGCAACTGCTGGGAATAGGAACTATTAAACATATTCTGATATACCTATCCCTTTGAATTAAAAGTACATATCAACATTAAAAAGGTTCCCATTGAAATACCTCAAATGTTTTTTTGACCTTCTGAAATAGGTATTTACATTTTCAAAATTAAAATTTTTAGCTTACATCTTACATCTTTCTTAGCAAGTTATGCTTAATAATACACAAATCTTCAAAAGTAAAAGTAAATTTGGCTAAAGTAAAAGTTACATTGTACCCAGTGATTCCAAACTTGGCCTGATTTCTGTTCCATAATGATCTTCTTGAACTTCTTGCAAACAAAGTACCTTGGAAGAAAAAAATAGCTTGAATTAAAACACAGAAATGCAAATATGAATTTTCTGGTGCTTTCACCTTTAAAAGGAGGTTTCATAAATTCTAAACCTGGTGAGAATTGAAAAAAAATGACTTAAAATCCTTTTTTCCTGTTATTTTTAGATTTAACAAATTAATGTTTCCCAATTTGACCAATCTCAAAACTCTGGCCTTTAATCTTGGAGCTTTCTTTTTATCCAAGATTGATATTTCCCAAAAGAAATGTTTTAAATTTACGTCAGGCTCTTTATCCTGAATTCCCATGTTCTTTTGTACTAATCTTTGGAATCTTTTCTAAGAGAAGTTGATTTTTTTTAATACTATCATTTAGATGAAATTTTTGCATGAACTATTGAAATTCTGAACCAAAGAAAATATTTTCTTAATATGCCAGCTCATGTTTCAAAACTGACCATACTTACAACTTTTCAGATAATTTTTGAAAAGTTAGATAATTATTTATACAAACAAATGATTCTCTGGAAGTCATGATAACATGTTGAGAACTGTTCCACCATATTTAAGATGTTCTTAAACATCTCTCCTTTTTATCCCCCCCAACACAAAAAAGGATAAAAATCACTTCATTCACAAATGCACAAATGAAACATTTAACTCAACTCCTCCTGGTGTGAAGAATTTTGGTAATATTTTACACTTACATCTGCATCAAAGTGTTTAATTTCTTTCAGAATATTGGGAAACCTAAAACTCCAGTGTAATACTGGCCGTCGGCAGTGTCTATAAAGGTGTGAATTATCTTCCAATAAATCTTGTGAAAGTATATTATAGGACATCACTGAAAAGTCAAACTTGTTCTCATTGTCTTCACATTGGGGGTCAACATTTTCATCTCCTAGGATCTTCGTTTTTTCTTTTTTATGGTTACATATATATTCCCAATTCCTTTTGATCATGCCTGTTAAAATACATTGGACAAAATAAGAATTAGTAAAAACTTCATTTAAAATGCTATTTAAAAATTCCCATAATGAGTCAAATGTTTTTTCCCTAAAAAATGGCCATATAGCACTAAATAACTAGCAGCTGTCATAAAATTGATTGCAAAGGCAGCAAAATGCTATACTAACACATATACAAATTTAAAAGGATCTACAAGACATTCTGAAGGCTAAGAGTATGTGCTAATAAAGTTAATACTATACAGGGGTTGTGGTTTCTTACTTCTCTGTGGTTTCTTACTTCTCTATGGTTAAGAATAGTTTGCCACAGACAACTATAATGGTGTATTTGTATGTCACAGTTGGCTTTTCAATGAGATGATTTCACATTATATTTTATTCCCTATTAGTAAAATAAAATCAACAAATGATTAAGTTCCAGAATAACTCTTTAGTTCAGAATTCTGGTATATACATGAATGAAGGTTACATAATGACAATACATGGAAGTAGTACTTAGTATCTAAAACATTGTAGGGGAACAATGAAAACAAAATGAACAAAATACCAAAGCAAAAGCTAAATGTGATTTATGGAAGGCTAGTAGATAATGGCTGGTTGACAAACATAGCATGCAAAAACCAGGAATGTGTCATAGTTTTTATTCCGCAAAGACATAATATACTCTGAAAAAGCAATGAGAGAATAGAAAAGTATGAGATTCTGCATTATAGATAGTCCTTGATTTAAAAATGACTACCATTTATGTAGTGTCCCTCACCACACCATTAAACGGGATACTCTTACTGCCATGGAAGCTATGAAGAAAAATTTGGAACTTTTAGAGATCTAACTATGAGCTCAAAAGGAAGAAGAAATAAATAATGGGAAGAAAATACAGTAGGAGATGGACTTCCAAGCATGATTAGATTATATGAAAAATCAGCCCTAGAATATCTTCTTCTACTCTACATGAACGTTTTCACTTTGCTGGATTATAATGCCTAAAATCCTACCAATTAAAAATTAAATTGAGGTTAAAATATCCTATAAATTTATACATGAAGTGAAAATAAAATTAAAAGGAAATACACTAGTATTTTTGTAAATAGTTATCTTTGAGTAGTAGAATTGTGACAGAATTTTCCAAATCTACAATAATTATCTATTTACCTCAAAATACCAATATACCAATAAATACCTTCTGGTAAATTAATATAAAATAATAATACCTTCTGGTAAATTACTTTAATCAGACTGCTTTCCTCAATATCTAAGTATCTGATGCACTGAGGGGATAGAAATGTTGACTGGAGGACACAAGAAGATAACTAGTATGACTAGTGCAGTCTGGAGGGAACAAAGGAATTGGAGACTTATGATTTCATGAACATATTAGGAGAAGGGTAAAGGAAAAAAAAAGAGGAAAGAAACAAAACCAAACTAAATGAAAGTCCTCAAGTATTCCATAATTTTACATGGAGCTTGTCCTATGCACAGAAAAGGGAAGAAAATTATTCCTTTCTCTATCCTTCACCAAACATGCAGAAACCTACCCCAAAAGGGCTCAGTACTAGGGCTAATTATACTACCTCCACAGAGCTACTTAGAGATTTATAGAACACTATTCATAAACTGGGGTTAGTCTATGATGGTTTTAGCCACCAATCAGTTTTCAAATGTATATGAGATGGAAAGGGCTCTAGTCATGCAAACAAAATGTAAACTATCGTCATAAATAAAGCACTATCTTGGTCACTGCCATATGAAAATATGAAAGATGAGGGTCTAAAAAATGTGTTTGCAGTTCCTTATAAAATATATGCACATAATGGCATATAAATGCTTTAAGATTTTTATAGTCCTGGTAATCAGTTTGTAAATCAACTTTTTTGCGATTTTACTTTTAAACAACCAGGACCATTCAATTATCTGATTAATACAGTGGCTTTCAAACTTTGATAGCTTGTAGAACCTTCTGTCATTATTTTTTGTCATGGAACACCAATCTCTGGCATAATGGGACTGGGAATGTGATGATAGAGTAAACACACATTTTATTTGCTTTTAATAAAAATACATAAATGTGTTTCAAGTGCTAGGGTTCCATGGAAGACAATTTGAAAACCACTGACAGAGTGGATAGTCTTCGACCTTTATATACTTCACAACATAAATTCACACTGCAAAAGCTTATATACCTTCCATGTCAGGAGGAACAAGATGATCACAGCAGAGAAGATAGATGAATCAAAGAAAGTAAGCAATAGGCCTGATCAGGTTTTTGAGCTGCCTAATTAAAATATCATAATTGTATCACACAAATCCTTCAAATACCACTTTAAAGTGATAGGCAAGTTAGCAATGCTGTTCTCTTGATTGAAAAGTATTAGTGAAATATCGGAAGTCACAAATATGGCTTAACGAAGAGCCTTTTCCTTATTCACAATACCTAGGAAGAATGGACATATAGAGAGTCAGGTTGCAATCAAAGATTATCAGTATGTAAATGTAATTCCCCATCCATTAAAGGGAAAACACCACCACAGTTTTCTGAGTACCTACAATGTAGCCAACAGTGTGGTAGGCACTTTGACATGCCTCATTTCTTCCACAACAGACTTGCAAGGTAAGCATTACCTTACACTAGGAATCTAAGGAGCAAGGAGTTTCAGTAATCACTCCACGTTCACACAATCAGTGGTAGAGTAGAAATGAGGGCAGGGAGTGGTTTCTAAGTCCATGCTAATGTCAGATGTCACTATGCCACTGCTCTGAGAGCTCACCAAATTTATAAGAGGATAAACAGCAGAGAAGTGTATGCTAACCTGATAAACAACAAATAAATAAATGAAAAGCAATTCAAGGTCATCATACAGACCTGGACTTAGATAATAATCCGTTCTTAGGAACCTGATTCTAATGCCTTTAAATATGCCTTCATTCATGGATTCAAATAAATCTCTTTATCTTCACATGTAATAATTAAGTAGTACACAGAGTTTTGCTTTTGAGGGATTACAATTTCTGTTTCTCGCCCCCCCACCAAGTAGGTTCTTTGCAACTCTATGATAACAAATTATACATTTGCTTGGATATTAGCTGGACCTAGAATCCAGTTTAAGCCTGTATACTGCTTTTGTGTAATAAGGGCAGAGAGAACTCAAAGAGTACTAACTAATCAATTCTTCTAACCCCGATTTCTGGGCAAGACTCACTCAATGTCTTCCTCTGAAAAACTTGTATGTCATCTCCTTCCATGTTAACGCCCACACAGGCCACGTTCAAATATCTTCAAAGGAATTATCTTCACTGAAAACTATGGTTCAATAAGAAAGACAATTCCAAATTCTACTTGACACTTCCTTTATATTTTCAGGAGGTTGGAGTAGGGTTAGGGTATGTGTAGGGCTGGTGACAAAGAGGGAGCCTAGTGAATTGTTCAGAAGAAAAAAAATATATGAGAAAAATAGACCTAATCAATGTATTTGAAAAAAATGTTTCCTCAGAGTTGCATAAGATAAAATCCCTTTCTAAAAGATATTTCTGACTAACTCAATTTTATAGACCTGTTTGAGAAGTACAGATTTAATAAACTAAAACCTCACTCTGTAAGAAACTGTCTTTCACTTACAATTGTTTCCTTCCCCGCTTCCCCCCATACTAGGGACTGAACCCAGGGAAGTTCTACTACTGAGCTACATCCCCAGATCTTTTGATTTTTCAACTGGAGATAGGGTCTTGCTAAATCAACCAGGCTGGTCTCAAAGTTGTGATCCACTTGCCTCAGTTTCCAGAGTAGCAGATATTACAGTATATACCACCAGGCCAACTTCACTTTCAATTATTTCTTCTTAAATATAATCTTTTTATATTTAAAAGCTAGTGTTAAAAATTAAAACTAATTTTTTTTTTAATATCTGTGACTTCCAAGAATACACCCACCAATTTCTAATTCCTGAAAGGCCTTCTGTTGCAAAAACACTGGATGTGAAAATTATTCTTAAATTAAACTTAGTGTTTTAATCTATTTCTCTACTCTTTTCCAACTGTATTTTGTCTGAAATTTCTTCTATTTTTTTTTTCAGCCAGAAATACACAAGTAATTGGAAAAAAAAAACAAAACTTCATTGTAAAAAGATTTATTTTTTTCCTAATAGAAAACTACTGGCTAAAAATAAACACCAAACATCTCTAAAATCTATAGGAGTTTTAAATATTACAAATGAAAGTGTCAACTTAGTCTATAATAATTTATATCTATTCCTTCACCAAGATAAATGTCACCTTTACCTTGGTGTTTTCTTCGTTTTGATGAAGGCTCATCTCCCTCAGAGTTCATGATGTAACTAGAGAGATGAATCAAAGAGGTCTGGCTCAGGTTGTCAGGTCTCCAGTTACTGTACTGAAACTGAGTTCTAGACTCAAATAAACAAGGTGGTCTCCAATTTAGTGAAAAATGCCTACTACTGAAGTATGGGTAAGGAGCACGAGAATAATGTCCAGGCCACCTCATACAACTAGAAATATGTCTGTTCCAGCAACATCTTTGCAGATTCTCCCACGGTGTAGTCCAGTCTCTGCCCAGACTCTTCGGGTGATGGGAAAACATGGGGTATCTAAAAGAAATAAATACACTCCTTGAGGCACCACTTTTTGTTCAGCTATAGTACACAAAATCTAAACTTAATTCCTCAAGGGAAGATAACATCTACTATTTAAAATCTGACTTCTATATCTGTGAAGAATGAAAGGAAAAGCGCGCATGGTTTAGCTATGAGCATCAATACCTCAATACTTTCCCCCTAAACAACCATGAATGGTATTCTAAATACTTAACAAGAAAATGCAACCTCAGCTCCCAAAACGCCACAAATGCTCCCAAAATGTCCACAGTCCAACTAAGAGAGTAATCAACCATCAAACTAGAATTCAGAGTAGCTCTCTGGCACCAAACTCCATAGAAAAATAAAATCCACAGCAAACATAATACTTAATCAAATATGGAACACATATTAGACTGCAATTGAAGCAAATCTCTCCTCCAACTTGGATTTGGAGAAAAAAACATGTTTCTGAACAGGTTTTTATACTAAGGTAGATTTTTCCCAAACACCTGTAAAGCTAAGAAAACAAGCCTATCACAACCTTACAAAACTACTTGCCTTGCGCATCAGTGGGTGGACAATTTATTTTTGCATTCTTTTTTCTTTTATAAGCATTCTTCTCCTTGGGGGAAATTAAAGAGGGTAAAGATCACGTACTAGGAATTCACTCAACAGCACTTCAAGCCCAACAGCATCAATTTAACCTATCATCCAAAGTATCTCCAAAGTAGTGCTGAGATTATCTTAGATATGTGGCTCTCAAGCTCTCAAAAAAAACCAAAAAACAAAAAAAAAAAACAAAACACTGGAGCCTAAGTACCATCTTCTTACTCTAGTTAGTAAGTTGAATAAAATGAAAAATGTTAGGATTCAGAGGATTTCTATCCTTGCCTCTGGAATTCATTATAAGTACATTTCTCAAAATACTGTCAATAATGTTGACTTTTATGTTATTTTTCATTTTAAGAGCATAAATGCTGTTTATGTGGTCACAAACTGTTCTATAACAATCAACTTAATTATACATCTTTAAAGACTTGACACACGTGCACTCTGTCCTGTTTTGTGGTAATTTTTTTAATTTTTTATACTTATTTTTTAGTTGTAACTGGACACAATACCTTTATTTCACTTATTTATTTTTATGTGGTGCTGAGGATCGAACCCAGGGTCTCGCACGTGCGAGGCGAGCGCTCTACTGCTGAGCCACAACCCCAGCCTTGTGATAACTCTTGAAAGCCATAGGTATTTGGGCACTTGGTCTCTGCATTTCCTACCTCTCTAAGCTACTATAATAAAACTTAAAACTTGGACTACAACATGTATTCTCTGTATTTTTAATTATTTAACGTCTTTTTCTCTTAAGATATTGAGCTCCTTCAGAGCCAGAATCTTCTTACTCATTTTTAAGCCGGTATCTTCACAAGTGCCTAGCACAGTGCCTGGCATACAGCCGGTACTCAGGAAACATTGTTGAACCGAATTGCCATCAAGTCCCAGGCCCACAGGAGTTAACACCAGACCCTCATGACTTTTGTGATAATTAATAGTGATGTGCATCCCACGCATGGTACACCAGCCGGTTTAATAGAGTACACAATTAAACCTTCTGATTTGCAACATATTATTTTAGTTTATTAGGAATAAAAGTAATCCCAGGATTTCGCGGGCACGAGTAAGGGCGTCGCTAATGTAAGTAGCGCCTACTTCAGTGCTTTTTAAATTTTTTTTCTTTTAAGTACGTCAATTGAAAGAAAACATCCAGTCAACAGCACGGCTGGAACGAGAACTTGGCTATAACCGTAAAGGTTGGTATGAAAGCGACCCAAGTTTGAAAGATGCTAACATACCAATAACCAACCACCCCCCAGGCGTGTGCTACGCACCGCCTCCCTGGAGGTCAGGCCCGCCAGGACCTGCTGCAGACAGGCTGCCAGTCCCGGGTCGGGCCGCGGCGTCCGGGGAGGCCGAGGCCGGCTTGGAGGCTGAGCCGGGGAGAGGGCCAGGGCGCCGAGGCCAAGCCGGATCCGGAAGGCCCGCGCCTTCCCAGAAGGCGGCCGACGCGCTTGGCACCCGGACCCGGCGGCCAAGCGTCCCGCCGGCCTGGCGCCGGGTTTACCTATCCCTTTGGGTCTCCGGAGGAACCGTCCCGGCCGCACCATCTCCCAGACCCTCTTCCTCCTCCGCCTCCCCAAGCCCGCCCCGCCCCGGGCTAACCTGGGCCGCCCGCCCCTTCCTCCTCCCTCGGGTCACCCAGCCTTACTGACCGGCCTCTCCCCACCACACAGCGGCCGTAGCCCCTCCTCATACAACGCCAAGCTTCCATCTTCTTTTCTCAGCCGTCGTCCGATTCCCAGGCCCAGGGCTCCACCTGAACCTTTACGACCCACTCGGCGGCTTAAGGCACCACGGGGCCCCCATCACTCGAAGTCCCGGTTCCCAGCCCGGCTGCAATGCATGCTGGGAACTGCAGTCTCGCCGCCGGCCATGTCTCCATCCTGCCCAGTGAATCCCTTAAATCCTTACACGCGAATTGTGCTCAAGGAGCATGCGCAGAGGATGGAAGCTTTGGCAGCCATATCCCAACAGGGCAAAATTCCCGACCTCCGTCTTAAAGAAACACAAAGAAAGAAATGACTGGATCGCTTTATTAAGACCCGTGGGCAGGTGCACCGTTGTTAGTGTATGAGAGCTAAGAAGGAAAATAAAAGTTATTTTATCGTATTTTTAAAATGTAGATATTCAAAAGGTGAATGCCCAAGTTGAGGAAATACCCTCTTAGTTCCCATGGAACGAGGGTACCACAGATTTTTGGCAACTAATTTTGTGGAAACACACCCACATAACTATAGAACTCACTTTTAAATGTGTATGTGTGTCTTGAGTGCTCATCTGTATCAAATATAGTAGGACTAGATTCTTGGAAAACATGAAAAGAGAGATTGAGAATAAAGTGGGAGAAAGGAGGAGAAAGGCATACTAGAAGGTAAGATCAGTGGTGTTTTATAGGCTGTTGAAGTTGTTTCTTGGGAAACTTTTTTTTCTTCTTGTGTTACTTTGGAAGAATAATTTTCCCTCAGTATATAATTGATTCTCATCATTAATAGTAGTTAGATTCTATCATCAATTTGCACAAACACTAAATTAATGTATACTATGCCATTACTATTTAGGGAAATACAGGGGTTAGGTTTCTGTGTGACTTCAATTACATTTTCATCAACTAATCAATACCTAATCTTGTTTTATTTGTGTTTCTATTTAAAGATCCTTATTTAATATTGTTCATTCATTAACACTGAATTAACTCAAGGCCAACAGCATTATAACTCACCCCTAAACAAAGTTTATCTAACAGAAATATTTTCTCTGTAAATTATATCACAGGCTTCTTGCACTTAGGAAAATTTGACAGTGAAATCTGCTAAGGCCTACACACACAAGGCCATGAGTTCCTTAACTTGTCTTCATGGAAAAGCCTTCAGGCCATTCATTAATGATTATTGTTTGGAAGCAGCTTTTCAAGAATGACATGAGCTGAAAGCCAACTCCACCATCAGTGATATCTCTAGCACAGACCATGACTTCCACTGAAACTGAACTGGCCCCTTCTTTTCATCCAACTCACAAGCAGATTTACCCCTTTAACTTTCTATAAATCCTCTCATTACCAATAGAGGGAAGGCAGATTTGAGCTCTCAGCTCCTAACCTCCTTGCCAGTTGGCTGCACAATAAAGTGTCTTCTTTTTGCAAAAACCTGGTGCCACAGCATTGGCTTCTATGCATGTAGGGCCCAGTAGCAAGCCCATGCCCAGTAACAATAGCACTAGCTTTGGGGACCTTTTTTTTTTTTTTTTTTTAAAGAGAGAGTGAGAGAGAGGGGGGAGAGAGAGAGAGAGAGAGAGAGAGAGAGAGAGAGAGAGAGAGAGAGAATTTTTAATATTTATTTTTTAGTTCTCGGCGGACACAACATCTTTGTTGGTATGTGGTGCTGAGGATCGAACCCGAGCCGCACGCATGCCAGGCCAGCGCGCTACCGCTTGAGCCACATCCCCAGCCCTGGGGACCATTTTTTAACAGCATATTTTAATCAATAAAGATGTGGAAAAGGGGGGATTGTGGCTCAGCAGTAGAGTGCTCGCCTAGCACGGGCGGGATCCGGGTTCGATCCTCAGCACCACATAAAAATAAAGGCATTGTGTTGTGTCCATCTATACCTAAAAAATAAATATTTTAAAAAGGATGTAAAAAATGGCACTAGATAGACTGTGATAGGACACTTGTTTATGTATGAGAACTGAAACAAGAAGGCAGAGTGGGCCTTCTTCAGCCGCAGCTAGGAACAGGCACTTTTCACTGATCTGTATATGCCTGAGAATAAGTGCAAAAGCACTTTGAGTGTTGATTTTGGAATTACAAATAAATTTTAGGGTAGTATACATTTGCAAATACAGAATCCACAAATAATGAGGATCAAGTGTACTTCTGTTTCATAGTGTCCTATTTTCTAATTATACCCACAATTTTGCTGTTCATTACGTTTGAGTAGCGGTTCAGTGTAGCCACATCCCCAGCCTTTTTTTTTTTTTTTGTATTTTACTTAGAGACAGGGTCTTGCTGAGTTGCTTAGAGCCTCACTAAGTTGCTCAGGCTGGCTTTGAACCCACCATCCTCCTGCCTTAGCCTCCCGTGTTGTGGAATTACAGGGATATGCCACCATATCCAGCTAACATCACTTTTAAGCAAGGGCCATGACCTGCTATTTTCAACATTTATCTGACTTAGTGCTGTGCTAAGTGCTCAAGATGGTAGACAAAATATTCTTGAATGAATGGTGAACACTGAGCAAGAGTTAGAAAAGACCTGTGAATAACCAGAATTTTTTTCCTTTAGTACATCCTAAAACCTCTGGCTTATTAGGTTGGTTGTTTGTTTTTGTTTTTGTTTATTTGTCAACTCAAGAATTTAATGCTTTCTGGGAAAGAGAACACGTCTTTGATATCTAGACTGGTGAGTTTTTGTGTATTGTCTTTACACTTGATTCATGGCTGAAATTGTACACTTGAAGCCATAAACTCTCCATATATCTGTGTGTGCCTGTAATTCATAAAGAACTTTCCCCTCATTATATGAGTGTGGGATGTTGTTATACCTCTGGAAAAAGTTACACACTGTATTTTACTAAAGGAGCTCTGTTTGTTCTGATTGACTTGTAGAAATAAATAAGGATTTATATAAATTTAATGCCTAAACTTACCTGAAAATAAGGGAGTAAAATTTAAATGTAATTTTTTTTTTTTTTTTTGGTGATGCTAGAGATTGAATCCAGGGCCTCATGCATGGTAAGCAAGCATTCTACCACTCAGGTATTTTTATTTTATTTTATTGAGACAGGGTCTGACTAAGTTGTCCAGACTGGCCTTGAACTTGTGATCTTCCTGCCTCAGCCTCCCAAGTAGCTAGAATTATAAACATGAGCTGCTGTACCCAGGCTTAAGTGTGATGCACTTTAAAGAAAACCATATTATTCTTATAGAAATGGCTCAGAAATGTTTTATGACCCCAAGTTCACATAACTAAGGTCAATCTCTGATAAACAGGCAATTTCTTTTTTGATATAGTTTAATGTTACTAAGAAATGGGTTAGGAAGAAAGATTGATACTTCAGAATACCATCCCTCCATAATTGCACACTCAGCCAGGAAATGAGGCAGTGAAGAAGGGTCATCAATTAAACCTCAGAGCTCTACTAAATGGAAACTATGTGTTTTGGACAAGCAAATAGAGATTCATCTCGTACTGAAGAGATTGCTTAAGAGTTTATGAACTTGAGTCCACTGGACTGGGGTATAAGTAGCCAATATGTCTACTTATGAGTTAAATACACTTCATCGTGTCTTTCATCCAGAAGGGCTGACGATTGAAAGGAAATGGAAGTATTCCAGAGCTCAGATTTCTATGAAACACAGACATCCTGGATAGCCTGTGGGAGTTGTTCTTGGCAAAAACTAAAGTAGGTAAAACTGTCCTCTCTTACCTGGAACTTCCAGGGCTGATTATGGAACAGAGAGGAGGCTGAGAAATGCAGTGGAATTAATTCAGTGTCTCCCTTCTTGAGGGATAAGCCACTAGGGGAAGCAATTTTCAGAGTGTGACAAAAGTATAAAGAACCTCATTAAGGAGCTATCAGAATGTGGCAGAAGAGAAAATAATGCTCAAAATATGAATTTGAGCAAATCCAAAGAGACTTACAATTTATCTGAAAATTGCTTTTCAAATCCCTAAGCAGGAAAGTGATCATCTCAGTTGTCTGGTTTGGGACATCCAGAATGGATCAGCAAACAAAGCAGAAGCAGGATTATGACAGAAAAAGAAAAAAAAAATCAGAGCATATGCAAACAGAAATATTTTACTTTGACGTACTTGCATAATGTCTTCATTAGTTTCTAGAAGGAAATAATCATAAGGTAATGCCATATCAGAGCATAGCACTTGCAGTCCCAATTTAAATAATCTAGATATTACAGTTCCATTTCTATACTAGGTGGCCTCCAATAACATTTGTAGTCAAGAGTCACTCATTCGCTAGCATTACTGGGTTCAATCCTCAGCACTACATAAAAAATAAGTAAAATAAAGTTATAATAAAAAAGATTCATTCACTCAACCTTACTTATAGGCCTTATGTTCAATCTCCAGCATTGAAAAACAAGAAAGATTAATTTACTCATTCATTTATTCACTCTATAGAAACAGTTACATTACTGACTTAGCTTGCTTTGTCCCATTGTATGAACAGCATCCAAGGGAACTTGGCATGCATGCAAGGTAGCAGCTTTCTACAGGTAGCGAGAACATGCCCTAATTCCCAGTGTACACGAGAGAAAGTTAGTGTCCTTCAAGAGAAAAGTGTCTGGACATTCTAGCCCAGACTCATGTACTTAATGAGGTTCTTGGGAACAGAGAGGGGCATTTCAGGAACATGGTGTTTTACTGTCCACCTTTTCTCCATCCCCCCATTTCTCCAGGTGTACTTACTTTACTAAATTTGGCACTTTTTATTTTCACACATTACATTATATGTTCTTATGGAGATAAGTATTCCAAATATATATAATGTTTTTGTGTAACATTTTAAAACTATCATATTCTGTATCTTTTATCAACATGATTTGTATTCTCAACATTGTATTTTAAAATGTACCCATTTTATACTTGTTATTCTGGTTTGTACATTTTTCAATATTCTATAGTATTTCAAATGCAAACCATAAACTAGAGATTGAATCCAAGGGCATAATCTCTCTTCATGTGGTGTCACTGCTAATATCTTTATGTTGGTTTCTCTTTTGAGTGATAATTTAGTCTTTAGTTTTGTAACCTATAGTTATTTTCAGTACACTTTTTGAAATATTGTTTATCATGTTCTATCATCTATTATTACTGATTAAAAGTCTGCTATGAGCCTAAATGTCATTTCTTGGCAGACAAACTGTCTTTTATTTTTTGTTTGTTTTGGTGTGTGTATGGTGTGTGTGTGTGTGTGTGTGTGTGTGTTTTGTGTGTGTGTTGTGATTCTAGGGGTTGAACATTGGGCCTTGGGCATGCTAAGCAAGTGCTTTATCACAAAGCTATGCCCCCAACATTTGTTTTTTTTTTGTTTTTGAGACCGTGTCTCATTAAATTGCCCAGACTGGCCTCAAACTTGCAGTCCTGCCTCAGCCTTCCAAATTACTGGGATTTCAGACATATACCACCAAATCTAGTTCTCCTTCGGGTTTTTTTTTTTTTTTTTGTATCAGGAATTGAATTTAGGGGTGCTTAACCACTGAGCTCATCCCCAGCCCTTTTTATATTTTATTTAGAAACAAGGTCTGGCTAAGTTGCTTAGTACCTCCCTAAGTTGCTAAAGCTGGCTTTGAATTTGTGATCCTCCTATCTCAGCTTTCCAAACTGTTGGGATTACAGGTGTGCACCACAGCACCTGGCTCCTTCTGGTTTTTAAGATCCATACTGTATATGTGGAATTGTTTTTATTTATCCTGATTGGTACTCTGTGTATTTTTATTCTGAACATTAATTTCTTATTCAGTTTGGGAAATACTGGTTGATTATCTCCTTGAATTTTATTTTTCCACTATTTCCTCTACTATTTTTTTTTCCTGGAATTTCTGCTAGAGATTGTTATTAAGTCTTTTAAAATCTTTTGCCACTTGACTGTTCTTTTTTTATCTATTATTTTAATTTTCTTTCTATTGACTATTCCTAATCATTCCTCCTCTGCCTTATGTGCTTTTTATTCTTCTCTTTCTTCTCTCTTTCCCTGCTGAGGTCTGGGTGAAATAATCTGTCCAGTAAGTTTACTTTTTTAATTTTAACCCAGACCATCTTAGACTGTATCTGGTCTATTGCACAGTTGTTTCAATGACTACATTTTTAAGGGCCATAAAACCATAATTTAAAAAATAGAAAAGAGTCCCATATTATAGGAATTTAAATTGACTATTTATATTACAAGTAATGAAGATAACTGATCAGCAGTAAAATAGCCAATATACAGTACAATTGGTAAAAAATCAAGGCCAAAAGATTGATGTGTATCATATATAATCTTCTATTAAGACTTTTTTTTTAATTTTTAGGATTTCTAGTTTTTTTCTATATTGATAGTGCTGCATTATAATTATACATAATAGCAGGATTTGTTCTTATATATTCATTCATGCACACATAATAGTAATAGTAACATAATAATATAATTTGGTGAATTTTATTCCCCACTATTCTAGTTTTTTTTTCCCACATCCACATTTTTGTTTCATTTCTCCTTGTTTTTTTATAATTCCTTGCTCTTTTTTTTTCTTTTAAATCTCTCAGAGGGCTGGGGTTATGGCTCAGCGGTAGAGCGTTCACCTGCACGTGTGAGGCTCTGGGTTCGATCCTCAGCACCACATTAAAAAAATAAATAAGTAAAGGTATATGTCCAACTACAACTAAAAAATAAGTATTTTTAAAAAGGGGAGGGGCTTGGGTTGTGGCTCAGTGGTAGAGCGCTTGCCTAGCACATGCAAGGCTCTGGATTTGATCCTCAGCTTCACATAAAAATAAATAAATAAGTTGTGTCCAATTACACCTCGGAAAAAAAAAAACCTCTCAGATAATACTTAACATACTAAATTTAAATTTCATTTTCAGATTATTCTGTTATCTTGTCTGAAATAGATTTCTCCCCTCTTTTTTTTCTGTCGGTCACTGTTCTGAATGTGAAGCTCCTCATGTTTTGGAATTTTGATGTGTAAACATCCTTATTAGATTTCTTCCCTCCTCTATCTTTTTTTCGGTTAACCTTTCTATGTTAGTGGCCTCCGTTTCCCCCACCAGGGACTTCCAGACCAAAATTAGTTCTTGTGTTAGTTGCTTGGCTCCATCTACATATGTTGCAGAGATATTGTAGATTCAGTCACTGAGCTAGTGGATGGCCTGTCCCAGGGCCTGGCTGTGAGGCTGTGTCAACTTCCTCAGCCTTCCTAGGCAATTCCATAGAAGCAGTCACTACTGCTTTATTTTTTAGCCTTGTTTTCCCTTAGTTTCTGCAGTAGTGGACCTGAATCTATTCCTTCCCCTTCTTCAGAGAACTTTTGGTTCCTGGTTCCCTGCAGGAGTGTAATTCCTAGATGAAGAGCATAGCAATCTAAGTTTTGGTGTTTCTGGACCTCAAGAGATGTTTATACTGATTCTGAGCATGGTGGTGTTTTTATTTATTTGCTTGTTTTGTGTCATAATTTCTCCATTTATATATATCTCTCATTATGTATTTGGTACAGACGTCTTTAAAGCAAGAACTTATAAGATACCTTAGCTAGAAGTACAAATATACTATATCATATAATGTCCAGAAACAGATTCTTTATAAGCTAAGTCTATGCCTCAATAATTGTGAGCACATTGAGATTCAGGTTAGCATAGTTGTAAGAGATGGGAGTGTGGGGAACATGCATTTTTTTCTTACTTTCCCACACCATTTTGCAAAACACCTCTGGTCACCAAAATGTGTGTTGTGGGGATTCCACACAGATCTAGCAGTTCTCCAGTGAACAAAAACTGAGTGTCCTACAACTCAATTCAATTCTGACACTGTCTCCCTGAAAATCACATCATATCCCACAGGCTAAATGTTCAGTCCTACAGGACTGCTCTCCACTTTAGATGCTAGTCAAAATGACCTTTACTTCTAACCAACTGGCTACAAATTGGAATATCGCATGACCCCTTCCCTGGGTTCAGTTAATTTGCTAGAGCAGCTCACAGAATCTAGGAAAGGCCCTATTTACATTTACCCACTGACTATAAAGGATATTGATAACAGAACAAGGCCCCGCTGCCCAAGACACATAGAAGCGTATACTGTGACACCAGATTTTGCAAGAAGAAAGAACTTCATTGAAAGGATAATCAATAAGAGGCCAGGAACAAAATAAAAAAGCACAATCCTATCCCTCTATCAGTTGGTATTATGGTATTTCTAGGAAGAGAGAGGGGAGAAGCTACATGTTGATTGGTGAAAAGGGACACTTTTAATGTTCTTTTATGTGGGCACATAGTAGGATATCATGAGACAGTCAGGGAGCACCATGAGGACAAAGGACAGACGAACTCTCTAGGCTTTAGCTCAGGACCTTACCATTAAAAGTATGGTGTGTGTTCTTCCCACCCTTTCACTCTCCAAATGATCACATCAACCACAGAATCCAGCTGCCTTTGAAGAGCCAGAATGCCTTTGCTCCAAAAATAAACCAAATGAGAAAACAAGCCTATTGGAGATTACCACAAAAGGAGAAAAGGCAAACAAACTACTGGGGCCCTTACCTCTTACTCAATAAAAGCATGATATGTTTTCTTCTACTCTCACATGGTGCTCTCTCTGAAGCTATAGCAGCCCAACCTTTTGGGAGGCCGGGATGTTTGTGCAGAATGGTGGCACTGACAGAAGAAATGTAGTATCATTTCCTAGGATAAACTAACTGTTCATTCCTCAAGGATGGGATGCTTGCACAAAACAAAAACACAAAAACACTGCCCCAAACTGCTTTTCAAACCATGCCCCTGGCCAATGAAAAATTATCAGGCCCAGTGGCATATCCTTGGAATCTCAGCTGCTCAGGAAGCTGAAGCAGAAGGATTGAAATATTTAAGACCGGCCTGGGCAATTTAGTGGGACCCTGTCCCAAAATAAAAAAAGACTGGGGTGTAGCTCAGTGGTCAAGTGACCCTGGGTTCAATTCCCACTACTGGAAAAAAAATTACCAGATTTAGCCTACCCTAAAAAAGAAAATCAATAAGAGCTTATCTCTCCCTTTGTTTGTGGGACCACCGTGGTTTCCCCTTGGTGCTGTCTGCCTTCATCTGAAGCTCCAATCTAAGCCTTGCCTGTGTGACCATGTCACTTGGCTTGAATTCATTTTTACCATCAGCGAGTCAGATGTTCCCATCTCCATATCAATTACTCCTCTTGACAGGTTGGATGCTTCTTTTCAGGGGAGTTGTATTCTGCACAGGGGATTCTGAGCTTGTGATGCCAAAAGGGCACTGACCAGCCTAGCTGCATGTCCATTCTGAAAGAGGGGTTCAAATCACTCCTGAGTGGATTCTGGAGGCACTCCTGGAGAGACAACTTGGGTCCTTTGTTATTTAAGGAATTTGTGTCTAGGCCTTAGTAGATCTCAATATTACAAAGGATTTAGATGAATAACCACATGAAGAGATGATAGGAAAATGAGGAACCGGGAGACAAGTGAGCAAAAAATGAAAGACAGAGACCAGGCAGAGATACACACAAGAGTTTATTTGTCAGAGCTGACAAATAAAGGCACATCTCTCCATAGATGGAGAGAGCAAAACAGGCTTGGGGTTCAGGACTTTTATGGGGCAGGCTCAGGTATTAGGGCTAGGCGGGTCCTAATGCTGGCGGTTAAGGGTGAGGTTGGTATGAGGGAGTAGTGAGCCTTTCTCAGAAAGGCCCTTGGGCAGGAAAGCAAAATTTTTCTTAAAATGGCCATCTAGATACTAAGCAAGGACCTTATAAGAGATACATAAGCAAGGTATGTAGGAAAGGGCATGAAGCTTCCATACCCTCTGTCTACCACCGAACAGATACCTCTTCAGCAATCCAGTAGCTCTCTGAATCTTGTACTTTACATTTTTTTTGGGGGGGTACATTAAAGTGGTGAACCCAGGGGTTCTTAACCACTGAGGCATTTTTATTTTTCATTTTGAGGCAGAGTCTCACTAAGGTGCTGAGGCTGGCTTTGAACTTGTGATCCTTCTGCCTCAGCCGCCTGGGATTACAGATATGCACCACCACATCAAGCTGTCTGCCGCAGTCTGGCTGGGCACAATTCAGGAGCCACTTGTCAAAAGAAACTAACTTTATTTTTAGAACTACAAACGCCAAACAAAACAGCTCCTCAGGAAAAAACCCTCAGAGCCCAACTGCCACCACCGGCTTCCCCAAGCCTCTCACCCCCACATAAACCTCACCACCTCCCACAATCCTCCTGCTCTTGAGGCTGATTGGCTGGGTTGTGTGGGCGGAGCCAAAGAAGTCCCCCAATGAGCAGCTCCGTGGAGGAGCCAATCAGCTAGATGTTGCTGGGGCCGCTGTGAGCCAATCATCAGCTGGCAGTCTGAAGGGCAGGGAAACAGCCCAATGAACATCACCGCAGAGGAGCCAATCAGCTAGATGTTGCTGGGGCTGCTGTGAGCCAATCATCAGCCGGGAGCTAGAAGTTTGCTGGCAGCTGGAAGTTTGCTGGGGCCCCTTTGGCTGTGGCTCTCAACATCTCCCCCTCTCTGTTTAAACAACAAGCATGTGGCTTGGGGACGGTGCCTGCCTTAGGTTGTCCAATACTACATATGGTCCTTACCCGTCTTCGGATGAGCTGACCTCAGGGTGTCAGCCTCCTGTCTTAGGTTGGTACCACTGTAATTGGATCTTACCCGTCATTGACTACCAGTCCAGTATACAGCCACACCTGTGGAGAGGTCTTTGTCATGACAAGCAGAAGGGAGGAAGATACACCAAGCCAACTGATGGCTCTTGTTGGAAAAATTGTACCACCGATGACATCATCAGCAAAAATACCACAACACTACCACAAGTCGCTGCACCAACAGATAGTTCACAATACATACAAGTGAGTTTACAATGCATACAAGTGACACATAGTCTAGGCAAGTTCTGCAAGCAGTTCAGTGATGGCTATTGCAGAAGCTGTAGATTGGTTTTATCTTTGTCTTCACCGGCACTGGGATGAAGATAGGAATTCTGGCAATAATGGCTAAAGAAAAAATTGTGTAACATTCCAGAAGGCACTAAAAGAAAACAGTTTTCTTAACAATTTACATTGTCTTCACTGGCACTGGGATGAAGATAGGAATTCTGGCAATAATGGCTAAAGAAAAAATTATGTAACATTCCAGAAGGCACTAAAAGAAAACAATTTTCTTAACAATTTACATTATCTTGAAGAGAATTATTAAATGTAATGAAAAGGAAAGGTGAAAGTAAACAAACAGATCTGTTAACCTTCTTTTTTGTTAACATATTAAAACAATTCTTAATAGTTATTTACCCAATTTAAATTAAACCATTTAAATCACGTGAATAAAAAAAAAATATTTGGATCCATTTTTTCATGAGCCCTCATCATATATGATATATGGACATATGTACATTCAAACATATAACACAAAATACAAGTGTGCACACATAATATAATACATAAAAACAGAACATAATAGTAAAGGCCTTATAACTTTTTACAGGTGAAATCTCCATTGCAATGTTTAAAAACTCTGTAGTCAAAAAATAGAACTGATCAGCAAAACATTAACCTAGGTCTGTATGAGCTCAAAAAACAAAATAGAACTTCATGATATGGGAAAGGGCAATAATAAAATAGATATTGAAAAAAGCATCCTGATTCTGTTGCAGATGTAAGAATAGCCAAACTGGAGTTTTGGATATCAGCTGTTATGGATTTGAACCAAATCATCTTCTTTTTGGTCTGTAGAAATCGCTTTAGTTAATCTCTCTGGAATCCAAATCGGCTGCTGTTCTCCCTGTGGAAATACACAAACAGGCCCCCGACTCCAGACAATCACTGGGTCAGGACTTTAGTTAATCTCTCCGGAATCCAAATCGGCTGCTGTTCTTCCTGTGGAAACACACAAACGGACCCCCGACTCCCGACAATTACTGGGTCAGGACCTTTCCATTGTCCTGTTAGAATATCTTTCCAAAGTACCTTGGGCTTATGTACATTTTTTGGACACATATGCCTTTCCGCAGCACGAAGTCGTGATGAATCCAAATTTAAAAAGTTTAGAGTAAAAATGGTTATTTTAAGTTTATCTTTGGGGAATATATACCCCTTCCCAATTCCGTCTTTTTGCTTTAATAAGTACATTTTAATAGTTTGATGAGCTCTTTCAACTATGCCTTGTCCCTGTGGATTGTATGGGATTCCTGTTATATGAGTAATGCCAAATGATGAGCAAAATTGTTTAAAAGAGGTAGAAGTATAACCAGGGGCATTATCTGTTTTTAACTGTTTTGGAATGCCCACAGTGGCAAAATTTTGTAAGCAATGAGCTATAACATCTTTAGTTTTCTCTCCGGCATGAAGGGAGCCCATCAAAAATCCAGAAGAAGTATCAACTGTAACATGCAAATATTTTAATTTTCCACATTCTGGCAAGTGTGTGACGTCCATCTGCCAAATATGGTTAGGTATCAATCCTCTAGGATTGACTCCAAGATTAACTTGTGGTAAAAAGGTCACACAATTTTGACATTGTTTTATTATTTGTCTAGCTTGTTCCTTAGTTATTTTAAAACGCTTTTGTAAAGTATTAGCATTGACATGGAACCTTTTATGAAAATTTATAGCTTCTTCTAGTGTAGAGAAAATATGTATGTCATGTGTAGTTTTATCTGCTAAATCATTGCCCAAACTAAGGGCTCCAGGCAATCCTGTATGTGCCCTGATATGTCCTATAAAGAATGGATCTTTTCTGTCCCAGATTAAACTTTGTATAGTGGAAAACAAAGAGAAAACAGTAGAGGAAGGGGAAATCCTACCAGCATCTTCAAGGGATACTATAGCATTAACTATATACTGACTATTGGAAAATAAATTAAATACATAATCTTTAAACATCACAAAAGCTTGTAATACTGCATTAAGCTCTATCTTTTGAGCTGATTGTTTGGGTACTAAAAATGTAAAAGTTTGATCAGGGGTAACTATTGCGGCTGTACCATTATTTGACCCATCAGTGAATATATTTGGAGCATTCATGATAGGGGTTTTTCTTGTCATTTTTGGAAAAAATTACAGGATGTAATGACCAAAAAGACAATAAAGGATTAGGTGGTAAGTGATTATCAAATGAAACATTAGATTTGCACATGATTATTGCCCAAGTATTTAACTCATTAGCTAATTCATTAATTTGATTCATAGTATATGGAGTAATAATTTTATTGGGAGAAATTCCAAACACTCCTTTTGCTGCTCTTATTCCTTTGAGTATTAATTGTCCTACAGCCTCAGGATACCTAGTAAGAATAGTGTTAGGAGAATAAGATAAATGTATCCATAATAATGGACCTTCTTGCCAAAATACCCCTGTAGGAATATTTTTTGTTGGTAGTACAATAAATAATAAAGGCAAACTTATATCAATTCTATCCAAATGCATATTTTCCATATATGTTTCAATGATTTTTAATGCCTTTCTTGCTTCAGGCGTTAACATTCGGAGTGAATTTGGATCTGATGGACCTTTTAGTATATCAAATAAAGGTCCCAATTCTCCTGTTGTAATACCTAGATAAGGCCTTATCCAATTTATGTCTCCTAATAACTTTTGAAAGTCATTAAGTGATTTGAGTTGATCTACTCAAAAAGGACTTTTGATAAGTCTACAGAGGCATTTTTATTTCTCATTTTGAGGCAGAGTCTCACTAAGGTGCTGAGGCTGGCTTTGAACTTGTGATCCTTCTGCCTCAGCCGCCTGGGATTACAGATATGCACCACCACATCAAGCTGTCCTTTGGTTTTGTTTTTTGTTTTTTAATTTTTTTTTTTGTAGTTGTAGATGGACAGCATGTCTTTATTTTATTTGTTTCATTTTTATGTGGTGCTAAGGACTGAACCCAGTGCCTCATACATGCTAGGCAAACGTTCTGCCACTGAGCTACAGTCCCTGTCCTTTGTTTTCTTATGGAGGATTTATTACACGGCACAGAGGCCAGGCCAGAGGCAGATGGATTTGGTGTCCCATCAGATCAGAAGCGAGAGAAAATGACATAAAAGGAAAATGAATTCAGTTTGTCTGAAACTGGGAAGGCAGCTAATCTGCCTGTGTTAGTCTTACAGAACAGTTATAATTTATAGGAACAAAATCAGGAACTATACCTACGTAGTTTTAGTGAGGCTCTGTTAGCCAGAGATATGTTACAATTCCTGTTTCACTGGCACCCGCCCAGGCCAGGGGAGCCACAGCTTCTCAGTTCCATTCTTAGCATGAGGAAGCTTGAGTGGAGAAATACACATTACCAAAAATGAAAGAACAACAACAACAACAATAATAATCTGGGGTTTTTAACTCAAAGGGGCTCTACTACAGCTTCGTTATATAGGTATGATTGATTATATCATTGGTCATTGGTTATCAGCTCAACCTTCAGCATGTTTCCCACCACCCACTTTGGGATGGGACTGAGAGTGCTAGTCCTCTACTCACATGGTTGATTCTCCTGGCAGCCAGGCTCCCCCTAAGAGGTTGGCGACACAGGAGCCCCCAGCTGCGTGTTCCATCTCACCAACAAACAAAGACACATCACTTAAGAGAGTCCAGTGGTTTTATCAGCTGTGTGCCAGGAGACGGGTACAAAGATCAATGAATGCTTTCTATTATAAATAGCAATGTCTGCCAAGAAACAGATTTAAAGACTAAAAATATATTTCTTATTGTAGATCACAATATTACAACAGTGAAATGAAAAGACTCCTAAGGGTCAAATAGATCTGGGTTTCAATACAGATTCTGCTACTTCCCAGGTGTGGCACTGGGTAAATACATCACCTCTTTGATCACAGTTATCTGTAAAACTGGATAATGATACTTATTTAATAAAGTACTCTGAGAATAAATAAATTATAGATGTGAAGGGGCTAAAATGTTTTGTTTTTTCACCAACTTTGTATGCAAATTTTTGAACACATAAAGTTGGTTAATGAACTAGCAGATACTGACTAGATAACCCACATGTAGAACTTTCTGTAGAACTTTTAGAAACAGTACAGAACAAATAAAAGTAGAAGATATAAATTATATAAAATCAAATGAAAAGTAATGTAGTACAGTTTCAATACATAAAGTAAGTATCCATCTGATATTTTCAGGGTTTCTGGACAAGGATGAGTATATTATTGTCCAATAATGTATTTTGAACTATTGATTGATGTAAATCTCTCCTGTTCTTTAAGAAACCAAGCATTAAATTAAATGTTAAATGAAACGCTTCCATATTAGCAAAGTTATATACATACATATATATATGTATATAAAATTATGGGATATAAAATTATTTTTGCTCTTTTGCTTATAAAATAGGATTTGAAGATATACAGATTGCAAGGAAAAGCTAAAAAAAAAGGATGAAATACAATTTGAAGTGTCTCTCAACTCCCACACATGTTCTTATACTTCATTTTCCACCTCCAAATTCTGGAAAATGTTTCTGTAGAGCCTACCAACCCTCTCAATAAAAATATTCTGGTTGTCATGGTGACACAGTTCTTTCCACTTTGGAACCTTGAAATCAAGTACAGTAGTTTCCTGATTCTTCATGATTGTAGAATACTTCCTTACTTTTTTTGGCACTGTTATTTAAAAATTTTCCCCATCCTAATGTTGTATGTGTGCATACTGGTATGCTATCAAATTAAAAATTTAAATCAAGACAGGGTGGACTTAATTAATGGTCTCAGAATAGTTAGTAAATCAGTCTATAAAGCTGATGGAGGGGGCTGGAGATGTGGCTCAAGCGGTAGCACGCTCGCCTGGCATGCGTGCGGCCCGGGTTCGATCCTCAGCACCACATACCAACAAAGATGTTGTGTCCACTGAGAACTAAAAAATAGATATTAAAAATTCTCTCTCTCTCTCTCACTCTCTCTCCTCTTTCACTCTCTCTTTAAAAAAAAAAAAGCTGATGGAGACCTCTATGAATATATGTTCCGCAGTAGTCCTTGATTAAAGTTTCACAACACTCAGCCCTTACTAGAATTTCCAATTATTTCTCTAACCTGTATGGACTAGTTAAATTAAGAATTCTTGGGCTAGGATTGTAGCCCACTGGTAAAGTACTTCCTTAGTGTAGCAAGGCCCTGAGTTCAATTCCCAGCACTGCAAAAACAGAACAATAATCTTCTTGGTGTTCAGACTTTTGAAACAGAAGTACAAGTATAGGAACTTGGTAGTTAAGATACAAAATTCAGGTTAGCTCTCTCTTCCTTCCACCCTTAAACCCTTAAATTTTTTTTAGGTGTTGATGGACCTTTATTTATCCATTTATTTATATGTGGTGCTGAGAATTGAATTTCCAGTGGCTCCCACATGCTAGGCAAGAGGTCTACCACTGAGCCACAATCCCAACCCTAAACCCTTTTTTTTATTTGCATCTCTCAGTCCCCAAATGGTGTTTGTACATTTGGGAACCTAGATTGCAGAGACTTGTGGATGCTATGGAATTAAGCTTGCCTGTGACAGATGGCCATGTTGCCTGCCTGGTCTGTCTTGGGGCTCTTACAGTTATCTTTCTGGGAAAATATTATTGGAATGTCAGAAGAAAAGATGAGAAAGCTGCATGTAAGGAAGAGCAAAAATGCTTTCTGTAGTTTTCCAATAACTTTTTTAAAACCAGAAATCATCTATTGTTTGTAAAATAGTGACTAAGTAAGTGGATATTTAGTGGTAACTTTCCCATATAGTCTGGCTCATGCCCAAACTAGACATTTGAAAACAGTATACATCCCTCATGGTGGCTAATAGTAGGCATAGAGTATTTTGTTACGCAGCTATGCATTAACTGTAAAAAAAGAATAACCAAGATAATCAGTTTATAAAGACAAAAGTTTTATTTTGATTCATAGCTTTGGAGGTTTCAGTCTGTAGTTGGTTGATCCCATTGCTTTTGGGCTTGTAGTGAGGCAGCACATCATGATGGGGAGCACATAGTAGAACAAGCTGCTCACCTAATGGCAGTGGGGAAGCACAGAGGAAGATACTGATGTCACAATCACCTTCAAGGTCATACTCCCAAAGATCTAAAACCTCCCACTAGTCTCCACGTACTAAAGACTTTACCACTCCCAATAATGCCATAGGCTGGGGACTAAGTTTTTAATACACAGGACACTGAGGGATATTCAAAATGCAAACTATAATAGATGGGCATATTTTTTCTCTATTTAAGGAATTTTTGTTTCTTGATATCTAAATCTGGGATGTCTGGGATACTGGAGATAAAAAAAACATTTAAGGAAAACTGAGTTTTTATAAGTTTGAAAAATATATTAGGAATTAAAGTCCACAAGAAAGTAGAGATTCACTAAAACCTCAAGTGTCTTTGTTTTTTATTGATATTATGTGAATTTAATAGGGTTACATTTGTTGTCTGTTTCTGGTCAGAAACTCAGATCAATAATTCTATATTGATAACATTGATTATAGAGAAAAACAAATAATGATAACTTAATATATTTAATTGACTTCAGTAGCCACTGCAACAAATAATGGTTATACACGGGTAAAGGAACAGTGGCCTCTGCCTTTAAAGGGCTCACAATTTAGCCTTTAGGGCTCACAGTACTAGGGATTGAACTTAGGGCCTCTCAACATACCACTATCCTGTAATGAGTGCCACAGCAGAAATGTGGTGCCCTAGAGGAAGAAGTCCTCCTTTCTCCTTGAAGGGAAGATGAAGAGTGTGAAAGAGAGATTCAGAAAGACATTAGTATAATTTTTCTATTATGTATAATGTTGCTGTGAACACATTTCTGTGTGAGGTGTATTCAATTCTTTGGGTATATATTTAGGTGCAGAATTATTGGGTCATATGATAACTCTAAACGTTTGAAGAATTGCCAAATTATTTTCCACAGGAGCTCACCAACTTCCCACAAGCTAGGTATGAAATGCTGAGAGCCATAGCCAAGTAGGAATGATGCATGGCATTTTTGGTTGAAAGGTGATTCCAGCAAGCCATTGAGATGATATGATTATGTTAAGATCTGCATTCAAATGGATATTAGACCCCTGCTGTCCGCCTCGGCCTGCTACTTTAGAGCTCTAGTGGGACTCCCGGAGAGTACCCATTGGTTGGGGAAGTGCGGTAGGAGGGAATTCCAGAGGAGGGATTTCCTGTTGGAGTAGTGTGGCCCAGGAGAATGATGCGCGTGTGGTTTGTCATATTCCCCGGGAGCGTGCATGGCATTGGCGGGAGTTTCAGAAATAAAGTTTGTACCTGCTTGAGTGGCTTGTGATTTTGTGCCCAGCCAGACTGCAGCAACTGTGGCCCGTGCGGGGGACGCCTGAAGCTTGGAGGTAAGCAAAATTGCTCACCCCTGAGGGAAGGCGAGAGAATGGGTGACCATTTCAAAAAACAATGTGTTCTTGTTTTGATTTATTTTGTTTTTGTTTCAAGCTGCCTATCCATAGAACTTTCTCAGGCAAACTGGGAAAAATGGTTGGCTAAAGGTTTGAAGTTGTTCTGCCCTGAGAAAGAGAAAATTGATACAACGTTTTTTTGTTCCGTTTTTGTTTCATTCTGTTTCATTTTTTTTATGCTATCTTATTGGGTTGCGTTATCTTTATAGTAGATTAGAAATTAGTAAAAAACAAATGGAAAGAGTGTTAAGTAAATTGTTAGAGGTCCAGACTATGGTAGAAAACATGTTAGATCAAGCAAAAGAGAAGGTCTCTCGGGCTAGTCAGATAGAGGAAGAAAATTTAAAGGAAGAAAGCTTAGAGGACAAAGAGCTATCAGGAGGGAAGCTACAACAGGAGGCTGCTACTAACTCCATTCTATCACCAGAGGGCGTAATTCAACCAACAGCTCCATCTATAGAGACAGCTGAGTGGCCCCCAACCCCTGTAGTTGATAGATGGAATCCTGAGGCAGGACCTCAAAGATTAGCATGCCCTGTACTTGAGCAGGCAGGAGAGCAACGAATTCACTGTGCTTTAGATTTCAAAACAGTGAAGCAATTAAAGGAGGCTGTAACAACCTATGGTCCACAAGCACCCTTCACTGTAAGCATGGTCGAATCCATTACCAACTTGGACATGACGCCAGCAGATTGGGCTAACATGTGTAAATCTGTGCTAAATGGAGGACAGTATTTGTTATGGAAGGTTGCCAATGAGAAATTTTGCACAGAGACAGCTAGGCGAAATGCAGCAGCTGGTTACCCTCAAAGAAATCTAGATATGTTGTTAGGAAAAGGACCTTATCAGGGTCAACGGCAACAAATTGAATATGATCCTGCTATATATGCACAAATTGCTGCAGATGCAGTTAGGGCATGGAAGACTTTACAAGGACATGGAGATTTACAAGGTCAATTATCTAAGGTAATACAGAGAGCTAATGAGCCTTACGCTGAATTTGTAGATAGGCTTATTCAAACAGCTTCCAGAATTTTTAGAGATACAGAACAAGCAATGCCATTCATAAAACAACTGGCTTATGACCAAACAAATCATTACTACAGAGAGGGCATTAGACCATGGAGACATGAAGATTTAAACACATATTTTAAATTATGTAGAGACATTAATGAACAAGGGCAAGTCTTGGCAGCTGCAGTACAACAGGCTTTAGATGCCAGGCCAAAAACATGCTACAATTGTGAACAAACAGGACATTTTAAAAAGAATTGCCCCATAGGAGGAGGATTTAACAAAACTAGGTATCAAAGGAATAGAATACCGGGTATTTGCCCACGATGCCGTAAAGGGAGACATTGGGCTAATGAATGCCGTTCTCAAACTACCATAGAGGGTACTCCGTTATCAAAAAACGGACAAGGACCAAGTGTTTACCCACGATATCGTGGAGAAAGGCATCAGGCTCCATTGCCAAAAAACTGACTGGGGGCCCAATGCTCCGGGGCCCACAACCACAAATATATGGGGCAATGGAGGAACCCAACAACACCATCAGGGTAGTGCCCAGGACACACTATCCATTAAATCCCTCATCAGACAAACCAGAGGGAGCACAGGGCTGGACATTTGCACCTCCACCAGAGCAGTACTAACTCCAGAGATGGGAGTTCAAATCATTCCCACAGGAGTAAAAGGACCTCTTCCCCAAGGAACAGTAGGCTTATTATTGGGACACAGTTTTTCTACACTAAAAGGACTTATGATAAGTCCTGGGGTAATTGATCCCAATTATGAAGGTGAAATAAAAATTATAGCTAGTTCTCCAAGAGGTATATCAGTAATTTCACCAGGAGATAGAATAGCACAGTTATTAATAATACCCAGCCTGCATGATAAATTTTCCAGTCGTACTGTAGAAAGAGGTTCCAGGGGATTAGGCTCCACAGGTGTGGATTGGGCTCTGCTGTCTTTAAATTTAGATTCTCGCCCAATGCTAAAACTAAATATTCAAGGACATGAATTTAATGGGCTACTGGACACAGGAGCTGACCTTAGCATCATATCTTGTCAAGAATGGCCAAAACATTGGCCTTTACAACAAACCACTCAAACACTTCGAGGCCTAGGAGTGGCAACTAATCCCCATAGAAGTGCAATGGTATTAGATTGGAAGGATCCTGAGGATGTGAAGGAACTATACAACCATATGTATTGGATCATCTTCCTATAAATTTATGGGGACGAGATGTCCTAGATCAATTAGGTTTGACATTAACAAATAACATCAATCCTAATGCGCCCTCTACTACGGCTAGACAAGGTTTTAGGAAAGAAAAAAAATTAGGAAAACAAGAACAAGGTATAGCAGCACCAATTCAAATAGATAAAGGAATAAATAGACATGGATTGGGTTTTCAGAAGGGGCCATTGAGAGAATAAAAATTACTTGGAACTCAGAAAGACCAATATGGGTTCCTCAGTGGCCCCTGACTAAAGAAAAGATATAAGTAGCCCATGACCTGGTCAAACAACCATTAGCGGAGGGACATATACAACCTTCTGTATCTCCCCATAATACTCCCATTTTTGTCATTAAAAAGAAATCTGGTAAATGGAGATTATTGCAAGATTTAAGAGTCATTAATAATGAGATGGTTATTATGGGACCTGCTCAATCGGGGATTCCCCAATTGTCTGCTTTGCCAAAATCCTGGTATGTTTTAGCTATAGATATTAAAGATTGTTTTTTTTCAATTCCAATTAATCCTGAGGATAGTCCACATTTTGCATTTACTATCCCTGCACTGAATCATGAAGGTCCTGATCAGAGATATGAATGGAAAGTACTCCCTCAAGGGATGGCTAACAGCCCAACTATGTGTCAAATTTATGTTAACAAAGTAATCCAGCCACTTAGAAATCAAAATCCTGAACTACAAATATTTCACTATATGGATGATGTATTATTGGCACATAAAGATAAAAACTCATTGCTAGAATGTTATGCCACACTTAACAAATTTATTAAAAAATTATAATCTAGAGATAGCAATAGATGAAGTACAATTAAATCTTTCAATTAATTATTTAGGAGTTCTATTATCCTCAACCATGGTCCGTCCACCAAAAATTCAAATACGAGTAGATCAACTCAAATCACTTATCTACTTTCAAAAGTTATTGGGAGACATAAATTGGATAAAGCCTTATTTAGGCATACCAACAGGAGAGTTGGGACCTTTATTTGATATCCTAAAAGGTCCATCAGATCCAAATTCACTCCGAATGTTAACACCTGAAGCAAGAAAGGCATTAAAAATCATTGAAACATATATGGAAAATATGCATTTGGATAGAATTGATATAAGTTTGCCTTTATTATTTATTGTACTACCAACAAAAAATATTCCTACAGGGGTATTTTGGCAAGAAGGTCCATTATTATGGATACATTTATCTTATTCTCCTAACACTATTCTTACTAGGTATCCTGAGGCTGTAGGACAATTAATACTCAAAGGAATAAAAACAGCAAAGGGAGTGTTTGGAATTTCTCCCAATAAAATTATTACTCTATATACTATGGATCAAATTGATGAGTTAGCTAATGAGTTAAATACTTGGGCAATAATCATGCGTAAATCTAATGTTTCATTTGATAATCACTTACCATCTAATCCTTTGTTGTCTTTTTGGTCATCGCATCCTGTAGTTTTTCCAAAAATGACAAGAAAAACCCCTATCATGAATGCTCCAAATATATTCACTGATGGGTCAAATAATGGTACAGCGGAAGTAGTTAACCCTGATCAAACTTTTACATTTTTAGTACCCAATCAGCTCAAAAGGTAGAGCTTAGTGCAGTATTACAAGCTTTTGTGATGTTTAAAGATTATGTATTTAATTTATTTTCTGACAGTCAGTAGGTAGTTAATGCTATAGTATCCCTTGAAGATGCTGGTAGGATTTCCCCTTCCTCTACTGTTTTCTCTTTGTTTTCCACTATACAAAGTCTAATCTGGGACAGAAAAGATCCATTCTTTATAGGACATATCAGGGCACATACAGGATTGCCTGGAGCCCTTAGTTTGGGCAATGATTTAGCAGATAAAACTACACATGACATACATATTTTCTCCACAATAGAAGAAGCTATAAATTTTCATAAAAGTTTCCATGTCAATGCTAATACTTTACAAAAGCATTTTAAAATAACTAAGGAACAAGCCAGACATATAATAAAACAATGTCAAAATTGTGTGACCTTTTTACCACAAGTTAATCTTGGAGTCAATCCTAGAGGATTGATACCTAACCATATTTGGCAGATGGACGTCACACACTTGCCAGAATGTGGAAAATTAAAATATTTGCATGTTACAGTTGATACTTCTTCTGGATTTTTGATGGGCTCCCTTCATGCCGGAGAGAAAACTAAAGATATTATAGCTCATTGCTTACAAAATTTTGCCACTGTGGGCATTCCAAAACAGCTAAAAACAGATGATGGTCCTGGTTATACTTCTACCTCTTTTAAACAATTTTGCTCATCATTTGGCATTACTCACATGACAGGAATTCCATACAATCCACAGGGACAAGGCATAGTTGAAAGAGCTCATCAAACTATTAAAACGTACTTATTAAAGCAAAAAGAGGGAATTGGAAAGGGATATATATCCCCGAAAGATAAACTTAAAATAACACTTTTTACTCTAAACTTTTAAAATTTGGATTCATCAGGACTTAGTGCTGCAGAAAGACATATGTATCCAAAAAATGTACATAAGCCTAAGGTACTTTGGAAGGATATTCTAACAGGACAATGGAAAGGTCCTGACCCAGTGATTGTCTGGAGTCAGGGTTCTGTTTGTGTGTTTCCACAGGGAGAATAGCAATCGATTTGGATTCCAGAGAGACTAACCAAAGTGATTTCTACAGACCAAAAAGAAGATGATTTGACTCAAATCCATAACAACTGATATCCAGAGCTCCAGCTTGGCTATTCTTACATTTGCAACAGTGATTAACCAGGATGCTTTTTTCAATATCTATTTTATTATTGCCTTTTCCCACATCATAATATTCTATTTTATTTTTTGAGCTCATACAGACCTAGGTTAATGTTTTTCTGATTAGTTTTATTTTTTGACTGTGGAGTTTTTAAACATTGCAATGGAGATTTCACCTATGTAAAGCTACAAGGCCTTTACTATTGTCTTATGTGTTGTATGTTATGTGTGCAAACTTCTGTTTTGTGTTGTATGTCTGTTTGTGCATATGTCCATATATCATATATGAGGATCACTCATGAATAAATGGATCCAAATTTTTTTTTGTTCACGTAATTTTAATGGTTTAATTTAAATTGGGTAAACAGCTGTTGAGGATTGTTTTAATATGTGAACAAATAAGGAAATTAACAGATCTGTTTGTTTACATTTACCTTTCCTTCTCATTATATTTAAATATATATTTTTGTTGTGTTGTTTAAAGAGAGAGTGAGAGAGGAGAGAGAGAGAGAGAGAGAGAGAGAGAGAGAATTTTTAATATTTATTTTTTAGTTCTCGGCGGACACAACATCTTTGTTGGTATGTGGTGCTGATGATCGAACCCGGGCCGCACGCATGCCAGGCGAGCGTGCTACTGCTTGAGCCACATCCCCAGCCCCTTCTCATTATATTTAATAATTCTGTTCAGAATAATGTAAATTGTTCAGAAAATTGTTTTCTTAGTGCCTGTTGGAATGTTACATAATTTTTTTTTTTTTTTAGCCATCATTGTCAGAATTCCTACCTTTATCCCAGTGCCGGTGAAGACAAAGATAAAACCAAACTACAGCTTCTTTGATAGCTATCACAGTAAACTGTATAAACTGATGCATCAATGAATAATAACTCAACAAGTAATGCTCAATCAAGGAGTCAATTTATTTTGGGAGGAAATGGACATATTGATAGATTCCTCCGCTTTGAACTGCTTGCAGAATTTGCCTGGACTATGTATCACTTGTATGCATTGTGAGCTATCTGTTGATGAAGCAAATTGTGGTAGTGCTGGCATACCTTTGCTGATGTGTCACCAGTGATGCAATTTTTCCAAAGGAGCCGTCAATTGGCTTGGTGTTGTGGCATTTCTGTATCCTCCTCCCTTCTACTAGTGATGGTCTAAATTTGGGGGCCAACAGAGGTGAGGCAAAGAACCTCACCCCTCCACCAGCACCAAGACCAAATTTGGGGGCCAAAAGAGGTGAGGCAAAGAACCTCACCCCCCCCCCCCCCACTGGTGCATAGGCCTATCCACAAGTATGGCTGTATGGTGGACCGGTAGTCAGTGACGGGTATGATCCAATTGCAGTGGTACCAACCTAAGACAGGAGGCCGACTCCTAGAGTCAGCTCATCCGATGATGGGTAAGAACCATATGTTGTATTGGACAACCTAACAGGCATGGTACCTAAGCCACATTGCTTGTTGCTTAATTAAACAGAAAGGGGGAGATGCTGAGAGCCATAGCCAAGTAGGAATGATGCATGGCATTTTTGGTTGAAAGGTGACGCCAGCAAGCCATTGAGATGATATGATTATGTTAAGATCTGCATTCAAATGGATATTAGACCCCTGCTGTCTGCCTCGGCCTGCTACTTTGGAGCTCTAGCAGGACTCCTGGAGAGTTCCCATTGGTTGGGGAAGTGTGGTAGGAGGGAATTCCAGAGGAGGGATTTCCTGTTGGAGTAGTGTGGCCCAGGAGAATGCCGCGTGTGTGGTTTGGCATATTTCCTGGGAGCGTGCATGGCATTGGCAGGAGTTTCAGAAATAAAGTTTGTTCCTGCTTGAGTGGCTCGTGATTTTGTGCCCAGCCAGACTGCGGCAATGAAATTACAATTTCATCACATTTTTGTCCATAATTGATATTGCCTTTAAGAAATAATAATAATCTGTATTAGTAGGATTGATTTATCCTTCACTTGTAGATGCCCATCTTGTCTGTATCTTCATATGATATTTCCTCTGTGTGTACCTGTATCCTTATCTCTTCTGATAAGGACATTAGTTGTATTCTGTTAAGGCTCATCCATTTTACCTCATTTTATCTTAATTACCTCTTTAAAGTCCCCATCTCCAAATGTAGTCACATTACTGGAGGTAAGAACTTAAGCATATGTATTCAGGGAAGCACCATTTAGTCAATAACACCGTCAAGGTGAATATGAAGTTTTATTTAAGTGTATGTGTGTGTGTCTTTCTTGAGATGAGGTACTGCTATGCTGCCCAGGCTGTCCACAAATTCCTGAGCTCAAATGACCCTCTTTCACCAGCCTCCCAAGTAGTGGGGAAAACAGGTTCATACCACTGTACCTGATTTTATTGTGGTTTTGATGTACATTTTCTTTGATAATTAATGATGCATCTTTTCATGTGCTTATTGATCATTTGTATAACTTCTTTGGGAAAAAGTATATTTAGATCCTTTGCCCATTTAAAATTGGGTTGTCCCTTTATTGTTGAGTTAGGAGAGTTCTTTTATGTGCTGGATACCAGACCTTTATCAGGCACATGATCTGTATCTATTCTCTCCCTTTTCATGGGTAGAATTTTCACTTTGTTAGTATGTTTTGACACACAAAAACTTCTATTTTGGTGAACTCCAGTTTACCTACTTTTACTTTGGTTGCTTGTGTTTTTTGTTGTTTATTTTTTATTTGCTGCTTTTAGATATACATTGCTTGTACTTTTGATGTCTTGGCAAACCCATTTTCTAATACAAGGTCATGAAGATGTTTCCTTCTAAAAGCATTATACTTTTAGATCTTCCCTTCAAGTCTTTGATCTATTTTGAGTTAATTTTAGCATGTGGTACTACATAGGAGTCCAAGGTCATTCTTTGGCATGTGGTTATCCAGTTTTCTCAGCATTGTTAAAAAGACTATTTCTCCCACCTCTCTTCTTTCAAATGGTTTTGGCATCCTTATTGGAAATCACTCAACTATTAATGTTTGGGTGTATTTCTGATCTCTCAACCATATGTCATTTATTTATGCATTTATCTTTATGCCAGTAACACACTTCCTTGATTACTATAGCTTTGTAGTACATTTAAAAATCAGAAAGTGCAAATCCTTCAATCTTTTTCAATTTTTTTTTGCTATTTAGAGATGTTTGCATTTCCATATGAATTTTAGAATTGACTTGTCCATTTCCAAAAAAAAAAAGTGGCTGAAAATTTAATTGGAATTTTGTAGATGAATTCGCAGTGTATTGCATCTTAACAATATTCCAATCCACAAACATGTGATGACTTTCTATTTAATTTAATTTTCTTTAATTTATCTCAATAGTTTGTAGTTTTTAATGTAAAAGCATGGCATTTCCTTAATTAAATTTATTCCTAAATATTTTATTATTTTAATGATATTATAAGTGGAATTATTTTCTTAATTTCACTTTTGGATTATTCATTACTAGTGTATAGAAATATAAATAATTTTTATATATAGATCTTATATTCTACAACATTGCTGAATTTATTAGCTCTACTAATTTTTTGGGGGGGTTAAAAGAATTCTTTTCTATATGGTCACCTTCAAATAAAGATAGTTTTACTTCTGCCTTTCCAATCTTTTTGGCTTCCCAGTACTTGTTCTTTTCTTGTCTCACTGCTCTGGCTAGAACTTCTAATGCAAAGTTGAGTAGATTGGGAAAGAGTGGACACTCTTGTTTGTTCCTGCTCTTGGGAAGAAAGATTTATCTTTTACTATTATGATGTTGGTTGTAGGTTTTTCATCAATGCTCTTTATTAGGTTGAAAAGATTCTCTTGTATTCCTAGTTTGCCATGTGACTTTATCATGAAACACTGTTGAATTTTGTTAAGTGCCCTTTCTTCATTTATTGAGATGATCACATATTTCTCCTTTATATTATTAATTTGGTGTGTTACATTGATTTATTTTCATATGTTGAACCAACTTTGCATTTTGGGCATAAATCCCATTTGGTTACAGCATATACTTATTTTAATATGCTGCTGGATTTAGTTTGCTAGTTTTTTTTTTTTTTGTCCCAGGGATTCAACCCAGGGGTGCTTAACCACTGAACTGCATCTGCAGCCCTTTTTTATTTTGAGACAGAATCTCCATGAGTTGCTTAGGGCCTTGCTAGCTTTGAACTTGTGACCCACTTGCCTCAGCCTCCTGAGCCAGTGATATTACAGGCACGTGCCACCTCACCCCGCAGTTTGTTAATTTTCAATTGGGGATTTTTACATACATTCATAAGGGATACTGGTCCAAAGTTTTTTTTTCATGATGTATCCTTCTTCCTTTGTTATTGAGGTAATACTGGTCTTGTAAAATGAGTTAGGAAGTGTTTCCTTATATTCTATTTTTTGGAGGAGTTTGTATGAAATTTTAAAATTATTGAATATTTTACTTCTGATAAAAAAGGTTCCAAGATGTTTTAAATTTAATTACAAGGGTCAAAAGATGGGGGTAGAAAGAGATAAGGTGAATTAACCAGTTAATAACTGTCGACAAAACCAACAAAAAGATTGTTTCACATTTTAACTTAAATTCCATGATATTTGACCACCAGTGCTACTGTGTCCCATTTGTGTATAAATTTCTGGAATGTCAAGCCCCAACCAGTCCAGAAGCAACAATTAATTCTCCTTAAGGACTGCACTAGTATCTCAGAGATGTGCCCACTTTGTATAATCCTGCAATTTATGCTTTCCTTTCCTGAATTTTTGTTAACAATATTTTTTAGCCAGGTAGGCGTGGTGGTACATGACTGCAATCTCAGTGACTTGGGAGGCTGAGGCAGGAGGATTGCCAAGTTCAAAGCTAGCCTCAGCAACTTAGCAGCCCCTAAGCAATTTAGTAAGACTCTTGTCGCAAAATAAAAAAATAAAAAAGGCTGAGGATATGGCTCAGTGGCTAAGCACCCCTTGGTTCAATCCCAGGTATCAGAAAACGAAACAAAATAAAAACTTACTTTCAGTACTGATCCAGAAGGCATGTTGCTACTTGCTGTGTATCCCTGCTGCTGGTTGAGAGAATGTCTATTTAGCATCTGGTCCATTTTTTGGTTAGCACATGTAATAGCTGAATACACCCTTTTAATTTCAGAGATTTTTCAGTCTCAAGAGTTTTAGTTTAATACTTGTGATAGGTCTATTTGTTGTAGGAATCAAGCAACAAGTGGCAAAGGCACTCAAAGAGCAGGAGAACTCAAACTTTATTTTCTGCTGGTGAGCCCAGAGGAGATCAGACTCCAAATTCTGAGTGCCCAGTACCAGTTTTTCACATTTATATGCTATTTAGTGTCATAGATTTTCTAGTTTAATGATACATGGTTTCAAGTGGGAAGCACCTTTACAGAAACAGCATTTTCATATTCTATATCCTTATTAGCTTATTTAACTTTTTAAAAAATCCATTATTGGGAAAGGAGTGTTGAAATCATAACTATAATTGTGGATTTGAATATTTTTTCCTTTAATTCCAGTGGCTTTTGCTTTATACATTTTAGAGTTTTATTAGGTATAAACACATTTAGATTGTTATGTCTTTTTTTAAAATATAATTTTTTTAGTTGTAGATGGACACAATGCCTTTATTTTATTTGTTTATTTTTATGTGGTGCTGGGGTTCAAACCCAGTGCCTCACACATGCTAGGCAAGTGCTCTACCACTGAGCCACAACCCCGGCCCTGTTATGTCTTATTAATGAACTCTTTTTTTGTGTGTGGGGGATACCAGGGATTGAACTCAGTGGCACTCAACCACTGAGCCACATCCCTAGCCCTATTTTGTATTTTATTTAGAGACAGGGTCACATTGAGTTGCTTAGCATCTTGCTTTTGCTGAGACTGGCTTTGAATTCTCCATCCTCCTGTCTAAGCCTCCTGAGCCGCTGGGTTTACAGGTGTGTGCCACCATGCCTGGCTTAATGAACTTTTTTTTTCAGTCTTTCATATGATTTTATTTTTTCTTTTCAATTTTCAATCATGACAATATGATATCCAGATTTTGTCTTAAGTGGGGGTCTGTAAACATAGGCTTATTTCATCCCACTTAGAGGTAAGGCAAATGCTGCTTTTTAAAATAGTTACACAGTGGACTCTCTGGTAATCCAATCCAAATTGCCACTTTGTCAGGCTTTATTTTTATTTATATATACATACATATGTATATATAAATAAATTATATTTATATTGTGGCCATGTCACTGAATCTCATTCTAGACTTTAACTTTTCTATGGCTTCCATGATTTTGCCATGTTTTTCACAGAGAATGTCTGACCTTTATTACAATGCCACCACCTTTGGGACTCTGAGTCTTCTTGTCAGCACTGTCACTTACAGAGGCTGTTCACCCTTTCCTCTCCTTTCTAGAATCACTTTTTCTTTGGGGCCTGAATCGAACTCTTCTTCATCATTAAATTTTGCTCTACTTCATTCCTAATAATATTTCTTCTTGGGCTGGAGAAGTAGCTCAGGGATAGAGCATTTGCCTAGGAAATGTAATCCCCATAACTTAAGAAAAAATATTATTTTAAACTCTTCTCAGAGGTGTTTTCAAGGTATATCTTTTCCCATTCTTTTATTTTTTAAATAATGGCATATGGGAAATCAAAGAAACTTGGAGAAAGTGGAAGAGACAGTTGGTAAAGATAACTTCCAAACACAATTAAAGAGAGTAAACCTAGCCATAATAATAGGAACAAGCTTATTAGGAAAAAGTCTGGATTTTGATCTCTTATGTTTTCTGTGTTAATTGGTCTATAGATAAATATAGGCCAAGTCCATAAAGAGAGAGATGCATGGAGATACAGATTTGTGAGTCAATAGGAAATAATGTACAAAGGATCTAATGGTAAAATTCTGAGAAATGAGAACATTGAAGATTCTAGGAAGGAGGAGAAACCAGCCAAAGAGATTGAAAAAAATGAGTGATCTGAGTGTAAAAGAAAAAAAGAGAGATAATGTTGACTCATATACTAAGGACACTGAAGGGTTCTGAAAAGATGGAAATGGTCATATGCTTTCAAAGCTGAAAATATTGAATAAGATGATGTTATTAGAAACCTTTTTTTTTTTTTCAGAGCAGTGTCAGAATAACAATATAGCTATCAAGCCAGATTGAAGTGAAGTTGGGAAAAACTGAAGATTACTGTGACAATGAAGGAAGGAGACTCAGGAAAAAACATAACATGATGTCCTTTTGCCCCTTCTTTGTCTGGCTAACCCCCTTCTCTCTTTCATGATCCAGCCACAGTTCTCCTCTATCAGAATGTCTAGGTAACTTTCCATTCTAACTTAAATATGTTTAATAGCACTCCATATATAAATCTTTCATGGTATTTAATCACAATATATTTTAATTATTTATTTTTCCTACTAGATGGTACTTGAGAGGAAGGTCTATTTTTGTAATTCCAGTGCCTAATTAGCATGATGTCTGGCACTAGGTTGTGAATTTAGGCTTAATGAGTGAACGATGGACAGATTTAAGGATATGTGGCTGAGAAAAAAAAGCTGATGGTGAAATATACAGAAAGGAGAGCTGAAATGTCATCGACGAAGCAATGCTTTACATCTGTCAGAGAATGAGACTCAGTACACAAGTGGTTACTTTTAAAAACGTGGAAGATCGTCTTATTGGAATGGAACTGTCAGATAAAGGAATTGGTTCAAGGGCTCCCCTCCTCCTTTCTTCTTTTTCCTCTAAGTGGGAGGGCACAGAGAGCAAGGAGGTAAGACAAATAAGGAGAATTGAGGAGAATGACCAAGACTTGGAATGATTATTTTGAAGAACGAGAAAGAACTCTGATCAGGAAAAGATAAAGGAATGGGCAAGTAGCAGAGATTCAACCAGAGGGAACTAGAAACTGTGTAGTGGCTTTTAAAAGTAAGACACCACGCCTCCTTGACAGATGCAGGCTCCAGATTCCAGAAAGGGAGGGGATTTTTAAAAAGCCTGACACAGGGGCTTGCTGTGCAGGGGTGGGATGAAAAGACAGGTGCGCAGGCGAAGCGAATTCGTGTTAGAAGAAAGGAACACTTCTGCAAAAGTACTGAGATGTCGCTGTGGGTGTTTAAACTTACAGACCGAGTAGGGAAGGAAAGCAGCCTGGCTGAGATCTCCCTCCATCCTTTCCCCACTGGACACAAGTCTGTAAAGGGCAGAGCGAGGGTGTAGAGGACCAAAGCTCTCACCCGTCGCTACCACACACCTCACGAAATCAAGAAGGTGGCACTAGAGCCCAAGGAGACTTAGCAGAGACGTCTGAGGTTGGCTCCAGGTCCCCAAGGGGCCCCAAATCCAAAGCGGACTCGCCCCGCCTGGAGCATGCGGGCGGCACAGCCTGACCCGGAATCGTCTCCGGCCGACCCGGAAGCGGAGCCTTGCGGCGGACGCGCCGCCCTGGAGCCACCGCCCCCTCGCCGCTTGGCCGCTGCGTGGGGACCCGGACCGCGGCGGCTCCGGGTTACCCTGATGATCCCGGGCTGGAGGCGGCGGCCGAAGCGGAGGGAGGATGACCGCTCCCCGGGAGCGGAGTGCCGACCTGGCTCGTTTCTACACTGTCACCGAACCCCAGCGACACCCGAGGGGCTACACGGTGTATAAGGTCACCGCCCGGGTGAGTGCTGGTGTTGGGCAGAGGAGGGAGCCTGGACTGGGACCTGAGGGTCTGGACTGGAGACCCTGGTGTGGGAGTAGCTAACTCTGGGTCAGAGCCAGCAGTGGGACTGGGTGCGCCTAGTCGCAAGACAAGCGTCGGAGATGGGTACTTCAGCGACACTGAGGTAGTGGCTGAATGGGGATGTTCGGGGCTCCACTGAAGCAGGTCTCCGGAGAGTCCCCATTCTGGGGTGGAGCAGGGGATGGTTTTACATTGATGACTCAGTCCCATTTGGACTTTCTCATAGAACCAGATATGCAGAATTGTCTTTGCTTGCTCCAGAGGAATAATGTACACTTAAAAAATGTTAATTCACGTATTGTCTGGCTTATGTAATGGAAGATATTTCTTCTTTTAACCTTTTATTCAGAGTGAGGTTTGCTCTGAGGCAGGTAGACGCTTGCGAAAGATGTCAGTGTAAGGCTAGTTTTGGACCTCTGTGTCTGGGCTGTCTTTGCCTCTGAGATTTTCCATAGGAGACATGTGAGAAAATGTAAGTGAAGTTATCTTATGTGAGGGTAGATTTAAAAGTTGTGAGGCTACTTTGCATTAAAATTAACTGACCCAAAATTTAGTACCCATTTTGTTTATATTTCCTTTTGCATCATGAGTAAATTTTAAAGAGAGTCTGCATCTCCCTTCTAGGAAAGCGAAAATAACAACATTGAATAGACCTTTATCTATGTAAGGGATGTGTGTATATTGGGCATTTTGTAATTTAACTTTCATTTGAATGATGAGGAAACTGAAATTTAAGGATTTTTTTTTTTGGGGGGGGTTGAGGAAGTACTGGGGATTGAACCTAGGGAGGCTTTACCATTGAGCTTACATCCCTGAACCTTTTTATTTTTTATTTTGAGAAAGAATCAGTATTATTAAGTTGTTTAGGGCCTCACTGAGTTACTGAGGTTGGTCTGATACTTTGAATCCCACTGCCTCAGCCTTCTAAATTGCTGGGATTACAGGCCAGGGCCACCATGCCAGGCCCAAGAAAGTTTAGTACCTTGCCCAGCTTTACATTGCAAGACAGTAACAGATCTGGTGTATGGAACCAGTTTTCCTTAACTCCAAGATCCATAAAATGTTATGACTTATTATTATTATTAATTCTTTTTTTTAATATTTATTTATTTAGTTTTCGGCGGACACAGCATCTTTGTTTGTATGTGGTGCTGAGGACCGAACCCGGGCCTCGCGCATGCCAGGCAAGCGCGCTACCGCTTAAGCCACATCCCCAGCCCCTTATTAATTCTTAAAGAAGAGAAGTACAGACTAAGTCATCATAGTACAATATGTATTTGTAAAATACAGTACTCATATGTGATAGAGAGCTTAGGAAGTAGACCTTGAGAAGAACCTGAAGTATATCTATATAAGCAGATTTTGGGACATGTGAGTGGCACATGGTAAATGGAAATGGTGTACAGACAAATGTGAAATGGTGGGATGAGCAAATTTGTTTAAAGAGAAGAGACGATGGGGTCTGGTTTGTTGCTGATTGCTGAGAATAGGGAGAAATTTGCTGCTCTGTGTTTTTAAATAAGGTTGTTATATTGGTGGAGTGTTGATTTTAGGTTGTCTTTAAGAAATTTTTATAATATCAAAAAGCCCCTGTTATCTCACTTTAAAACATTTTTTTCAGGACTGAGGTTGTGGCTCAGTGCCAGAGTCCTTGCCTCCCACATGTGAGGCACTGGGTTTGATCCTCAGCACCACATAAATATAAATAAACAAAGATAAAAACCAAAAACATTTTTGGTCATTGGGACCTTCAAAAATCTAGACTTAAGTTTTCTAACGTGTAGTTTATAGAATCAGAGCAATGTTCAACTGGCATGGTGTCCCCATTACACTTACCAAAATTATATTGTATTAATTTGCTGACATGACAGTGTCTCTTGGTAGATTTAGAGTAGGTCTCTATCATTGGTATTTTCTTCTTGTGTCAACTAAGTTCATGGTGCACAGTTCTTAAAACACATTGTTGAATGTTTTCCTCTCCATTCTAAGCAGCACACCCAGCGAATGTTTAGTTCTAGGCACCAGGCCCTATGGAGAGTACAAGGCTGAATATAGCATGGACCTTCCTTTCAAGGATACTTAGAACAGAGTTTACTGTACTTAAAAAAAAAAAAAAAAAAAAAAAGTATAGTAGGATATTGTCAAAGGCCATAAGACTCTACAGAGAGGAGCTGTGGGAATTCGGAAGACAAAGAGATGCCTGTGGCTCAGGGGAATATGTACCAATTAAGATAGGTGGTGAAAGATGGGAAGAATCCAGAAAAGAAGAGGGCATAGAAGGTAGAAGAAAGGGATAACTCTATGCACATAAGTCCTGGAGGTGTGAATGTGTGAAGAACTTGAACTGGAAGCACTGAGTTTGATAGTTATTGCTGATAGTTATTCCTTCTTTACTGAAGGAAAGCTTAACTAAATTCAGATTATAAGTGTCATATGCTGTGAACTACTTACTAAATGAACTTTTTTGGGGGGGCGGGGTTATTGGGGATTGAACTCAGGGGCACTTAACCACTGCGCCACATCCCCAGTACATTTATTTATTTATTTATTTATTTATTTATTTATTTATTTATTTATTTTTATGGTGCTGAGAATTGACCCAGGGCCTCAGTACATGCAAGGCAAGCACTCTACCAACTGAGCTATATCTTCAGTCTCCCCAGCACTTTTTTCTATTTTATTAAGAGACAGGGTCTCACTGAGTTGCTTAGGGCTAAATTGCTGAGGCTGGCTTTGATTTTGTAATCCCCCTGTTTTAGCCTCCTGAGCCACCAGGATTACAGGCGTGTGCCACTGTGCCCAGCCTGAATGAACTTTTTTGACAAAAATTAGAAGATGACATAGCACATTGTCTTAACAAATGGGTAAAATATGCATGCTGCATATTGCTATAGTTATTTGAATCTGAAAATTGCTTACATTGCCTTCTTTTATCCTATCTCATTTATTATTTATATTACAGATTTATCTTTTAAATTTAAGATTTGAGGGTTAACATGGAAATATACTTAAATATAACTGTACTTACTATTATAAAACAAAATATTATTTTTTGATACTTAAGGAGAAAAACATCTTTGCTCAGAAGAATTAATTAGGTAAGTAGTGTTCCTCTGAGAACTTCTTGAGATAAAAATTAGGAATGTTCTCTGTATATTTCCTATTATTGATTTAATCCTAGCTTAAACAGTTTCTGTATTCTTGATCTTTGCAGGGTTATTTCTATAGGAGTAGAATTAGAATTGTTGAAATAACTCTTTGTTAAATTTTGGATAGCAAAAGAGATATTTCATCTTCTTAAAATTCCTTTGTACTTTGTTTGCAATTCTCTGGCACCTGGCAGGTTTAGATAATTTTGTGGCTAGTTACAAACATGCTAACAAATTCCCTAGTTAAGCTGGGCATGTAGCTCAGTTGGTAGAGTTCTTGCCTTACATATACAATGCCCTAGGTTCAATCCCCAACACCACAAAACAAACAAACAAAAACAAAAAAACAAAACCAAATTCCCTAGTTAAACTCTCTATTGCTTCTTAATTTTTATCTCTAATAGATATTCTTATTCAGAGTTGGAAAATTCTTGTGTAAGTTTTGTTTTTAGTTGAAGGAGGAACATATAAAAGAATCATCAGCAGTGGTTTTTGCTTGTTTCAGCATATTAGGTTTGCAAAATTTTCATATTGTAATATAGATTTCTCAATAACATGAAATGAATGGTAATTCTTGTCTGTATTCTTTTCATCAGTGTGGAATGCAAAGTGTATGCTTTCATTATTAAAAGACAGTGCTGCCTTATGATTTAATTTTGTTTACATTGAGGCACAGTTTATATACAATTAAATTTGCCAATTTCAAGTGCACAGTTTGATGAATTTGACACATGTATATAGTTGTGTAATCACCACCATAGTCAGGTCTGTACAAATTCCTTCATGCACTTTTGCAGTCAGTTTCCTCCCCAACCCTGTTTCTAAGCAACCACTGGTTTGCTTTCTATCATTATAGATTAGGTTGCATTTTTCTAGAATTTTATATAAAAGGGATCATATAATATATGCTTTCTTTTGATCTGGCTTCTTCCAATTATTTGAAATATGAACATTCATATACAAGTCATTGTATGTACATTTGGTTTCATTTCTCTTACTACCACACAGTCTCATTTATTATGACTTTTTACTAACCCTTGAAATCAGGTGGTCTGAGTACTCTTGCTTTTCAATATTTGTATTTTGGCTATTTTGTATTGTTAACATTTTCATATGATTAAGAATCATTTTGTCAAGTTCTACAAAAATGCCTGCCCAGATTTTGATTGGGATTACATTGAGATTGGAGATCAGTTTCAGAAGAATTAATGTCTTTTCAGTATTGACTCTTCTGGTGTGTGAATGAATATGTAAATGAATATGTAAATCTCCCTAGTTTGAGCAGTACTTTTAATCCCAGTGCTATTCTGTGGAATACCTGTGTTACCTGTTCAAAACACATTTTGTTAGGTGCTGTAGGTATACATATACATATGGGAATACCTATGTGTCCCCACAAGAGTCTTATTGTCATTTGACCAAAATGGACACATAGATAACACAATGACTGTGTGATATGAACAAAGGGGAACAAAGACTTGAAATACTTTGAAAACTGTCATTAGCAAAACTTCCCATTGAAACACTGTATTGCTTAGAGGCAACCTGCTTTCAATTCTTTTTTTTTTTTGGTGGTGTTGGGGATTGAACCCAGGATCTTATGCATGTGAGGCAAGCACTCTACCAAGTGAGCCCTATCTCCAGCCCTCAATTTTTGATCATATTCTTAAGTAGCCCTTGTTTGAGAAGGAAATATTTGTAGTTTTCCAGGTTATGTTAGGACACTATGTGCTTCTTTCTCTTATATGCTTTCTTCTCTAAGAAGTTTTTCTTTCTGTCTTTGCAATCCCTGCTTATTTCTATTGTCAACTATGCCCTATGTTCTCCTTGATGCCTCTCAAAGCATGGCTCTCAGTGTAGTATAAACTCTTTCATCAAAGCCTTTGTGATAATGTACTTGGATTTCTTTTTTGAGAGGAGATGCTTTTTTAATGGTATATTCTTAGTGCCTTGTATAGAGCCTGGACTGTGTTTCTTTGAGAGAAGACTGGAAGGAGGCAGCACTTTCCTTCTTAAGTATCATTTTAAAAAGTAACTGTGGGGAGCCATTCTGACACGTGATTGGGTGACTCCCGTTAAGGGCCTGAGGCACTCTGGCTGTGTCGGAGTTATCCCGACCCTTTCCTGATGAGAGAGCCCATCCGTGTGGGGGTGTGCGTAACCACTGACCCTGGAGACCCAATCACTGACCCTGACCTTGGAGTACAGCCCCCCCTCAACCTTCATTGGATGGAATTCTCCCCTGAATCTCTTGTTTCCCCCAAATAAAAGGCTGATCCCCGGCGTGTTCGCTCTCTCTCTCTCCTGCTAGCCCAGAGTAATCCTCGCTGCCCTGCTGAGCGGCTGGAGGCAGGGAAACAGGGAGACCGAGCCGTCTCGGACCTAGCATTAAAATAAGGTACTGTCTGTGTGTTTTATTTTGATCTCTTCTAACTAACTGAATGCCAGAACCTCATTAATGAAACCACTGCGCAGGCCGCGTGGTAGAATTGGCGCCCAAGAGGGGGGCATTCTGAATTAGTTAGATTGAGTGGGAGCGCGCGCTAAAAAGATTAAGGGAAAGAAATAAAGAGAAAGGAAGATAAGGAAATAGAAATAAAGAAATAAAGAGAAAATAAAGGAAAGTAAGGAATAAAGAATAAAGAAAAGAAAGAGGTGACATTTGGGTCACAAAAGTAATAAAGAGGATAAAGAAAATAAGAAATAAGATAAGAGAAAGAAAAAAGTGACATTTGAGTCACAAAAGTACCAGGAAATATTGAAGGAAAGAGACGTTAATTTACTTAAAATGGGAAATTCTACTTCTTCGGATAAGGAAATGTATCTAACTATTTTAGACAGTATAATTAATCAGAAAGGAAAACAGATAAAGAAAACTCAGTTATTGCAATTCTTAAAGATTGTAGGTGAATATTGTCCTTGGTTTTGTGACCAAGAGTCTCCAAATTTACTTACTTGGGAGAAATTAGGAAGAAAGTTACAGAGAGTTTGTCTTTCTACTGAAATACCTGGAGGCATAAAGAATATACAAAAAACTTGGACGGCCCTAGACCAGAGTCCGTGGCCACCAGAAGAGCTTCTGAGAGGTATTCAAAGAGCCATTAGGTCTATTCAAATGGAAAATCAGCCTGAGGCTAAGTTAATTACCTTTCCCTTGAGAACAAAAGCACTAGGGACCAAGGTTAGAAATGTGAACTTAGACTCGCAGCCCCATGCGGAGGATTCAAACGGCGCGGATCAGCCCGCTTTCCCGCCGCCGCCGGCATTTCCTCCTGGCGGGAGCCCGGGAATTCCAGGGACGGTCGCACAGTGTGACGTCACTAGCGGCGCCGACCAGGACAGTCCGCGATTTTTACCGGAGCAGAGACATGGATCACAGACAGTTTTCTTAGGACCTTCAGAGACAGTTGAATTAGATCCTGAAACGGGACCAACACAAATCCCTACTGGGATTTTCGGGCCGCTTCCTGAAAATACTGTAGGTTTAATTTTGGGGCGTAATAATTTAAAGGGAGCTATTGAAGTAATACCTGGCGTGATAGATTCAGAATTTAAAGGGCAATTATATGTTACTGTAAGATCCAATTATGCCCTAAGACTCACCCCAAAGGATATTTTTGCTCAATTAATATTATTGCCTTGTGTCTCAGAAAGGCACCTGCCGGCAGATTCAGTTTCTAAACCGCCGGACAGAGTATATTGGTCCCAGTTAGTGCGACAAGAACGCCCTTTATTAAAACTTAGAATTAATAATAAAAATTTCCTAGGAATAATTGACACAGGGGCTGATAGTTCAATATTGTCCAGCCGATTTTGGCCCAGGCAGTGGCCTCTGCATACAGCCTCAGCTAATCTAGAAGGAATAGGAAAAATTTCACAGCCTGCTCAAAGTGCCAACTATCTCCGTTGGGAAGATTCTGATGGGAACAGTGGAATATTTAAGCCTTATGTGTTAGAGTCTTTACCAGCTAATCTATGGGGAAGAGATATACTAGCCAAAATGGGACTGCTACTAGTCACCCCAAATTCTATAAGGTCAGTTGAAGAAATTAATCAGAGGTATTTTCCTGGAGATGATAGGGAAAACTTTCAGGAAGAATATCTGTTTACAAGCCAGTCTACACGGCAAGGATTAGTAAATACTTCAGGACAAAATTTTTATTAGGGGCACTGAGTACTTCCCCGATCCTTAAAATAGCTGAAAAAATTACATGGCTCACAGAAGAGCCTATTTGGATTTCTCAGTGGCCCATCTCAGGGGAAAAGCTTAAAATAATTCATAGATTAGTTGAGGAACAACTTCAAGCTGGTCATATTGAACAAACACTTAGCCCTTGGAATACACCTATTTTTGTTATTAAGAAAAAGTCAGGAAATTGGAGATTACTGCAGGATTTAAGAGCAATAAACCAGACAATTCAGCCTATGGGATCATTACAGCCAGGACTTCCCTCCCCCACAGCCATTCCTTTAGATTACAGCTTGATGGTAATAGATTTAAAAGACTGTTTTTTCTCTATAAGGTTACATCCTGAAGATTGTGAAAAATTTGCTTTCACTGTCCCAGCAGTTAATTTTAAGGAACCTGTTAAAAGATACTGCTGGAAAGTCCTCCCTCAGGGAATGCGTAATAGCCCTACCCTGTGTCAAAAATATGTTGATCAGGCAATAGATCCCATTAGAAATAGCTTCCCTGATGCATACATTATTCATTTTATGGATGATATATTATTGGCCCATGCTAATTCAGAAGTACTTTCAGAAATTTTTACTCAGTTAGAGACCTCACTTACAACTATGGGTTTAAGTATAGCTCCTCAAAAAATTCAAAAGGTATCTCCTTTTCAATATCTAGGTCAGATAATTCAAGGGAGTACAATCCGTCCTCAAAATCTTCAGATAAGAGTCAAGGAGTTACGTACCCTTAATGATTTTCAAAAACTATTAGGAGATATTAACTGGCTAAGACCATCCTTAAAGTTAACTACTTCTGAGTTAAGTCCTTTATTTCAGATATTACAAGGAAATCCTTCTCCAACCTCTCCACGTCAACTAACTTTGGAGGCCAAAGCAGCCTTAAGGAAAGTGGAAATTGCAATTAAAAATGCACAGCTTACTAGAATAGATCCTAAAGAAATACTGTATTTATTAATATTTCCAACTGAACATACCCCAACAGGAGCCATATGGCAAAAATTAGGAGTTATTGAATGGATTTACTTATCTCATTCCCCTCAAAAGACATTAATTCCCTTTCATGATTCTACAGCTCAATTAGTGATTAAGGGTAGAACTAGGATTTTACAATTAATTGGATCTGAGCCTGATATCATAATTATTCCATTTTCTGTTCAACAGACTAATTGGCTTTTTCAAACTTCTAGTTCATGGCAGATAGCTTTTGCAGATTTCCCTGGCCAGATAGATAGCCATTATCCTCGTGATAAGATTGTACAATTTGCATCATTAACATCACTTATTTTTCCAAAGATTGTACTTTCCCATCCAATAGAGGGAGCTTTATCGGTGTTCACAGATGGTTCCAGCTCTGGTAAGGCAGGTTTCTTCAGCCGTGTTCATACAGAGGTAATACAAACTTCTTATACTTCAGCTCAAAGGGCAGAACTTCAAGCCCTGATTTTGGCCTTAGATTATTTTTCAAATGAGCCTATTAATATCTATTCTGACAGCTTATATGCAGTCAGAGTTACCAAAAATATTGAAACCTCAGTTATTGGGTTTACTTCATCACAGGAGTTATTTAAATTATTTCATAATTTACAAAAGACAGTGCTAATGAGGAAGTACCCATATTTTATTGGACATATCCGAGCACATTCTAGCCTCCCTGGACCTTTGGTTGCAGGTAATGATAATATTGATAAATTAGTAGCTTTTTGTCAACAGATGTCTTCATATGACTGTGCCCTAGCTTCCCATTCCTTGCATCATCAAAATGCTTCTAGCTTACGTAAAAAATTTAGTATTACCAGAAAACAAGCTCGTCAGATTGTAAGCCAATGCCCTAAGTGTGTTATTTACACTCCATCTCTGCCATCAGGGGTAAATCCCCGTGGTTTAAAACCAAATCAAATATGGCAAATGGATGTAACTCATATTCCTCAATTTGGTAAGCAATGTTATGTGCATGTCATAGTGGACACTTATTCTAGATTTATTTTTGCCACAGCACGTACTAAGGAAAATACTCAACATGTAATTTCTCATTGCTTAGCAGCTTTTTCTGTTTTAGGGTGTCCTATGCAGATTAAAACAGATAATGCTCCAGCTTATGTAAGCTCTGCTTTTCAACAATTTTGCCAAGAGTTTCAAATTAATCATAAAACAGGAATTCCTTATAACCCCCAAGGTCAAGCCATTGTAGAACGAGCTCATTTATCTATTAAACTTCAATTACAAAAATTAAAAAGGGGGAATAAGATAATGACTCCCCAAAATAGCCTTAATCATGCCTTATTTGTTTTAAATTTTTTAAACTGTGACACAGAAGGTCACACTGCTGCTGAGAGGCAAATGTCTCCCTCGGTGACAGGCCCTTTAGGCAGAGTTCTGTGGAAAGATTTACAGACTGGTCAGTGGAAGGGCCCAGATCCGGTAATATCGTGGGGCCGAGGGCATGCTTGTATTTTTCCAGAAGGTGCTTTTCGTCCTATCTGGGTGCCTGAACGTGCTATCAGACATGGAGGAGATAGAACCCAGACTCAAGCGACTGAAGATAGACACGGAGGAGCCACAACCCAGAAGGAGGAGATATCGGAAAAAGATAAAGAAAAACCAGATTGAACCAGCCGAGAAGCTGATTTCGTGGAAAGATGTAAAGAAATTGACAACCCAGGCTTCCCAAATACTTCGACGCCTAGGAAAGAACAGGACACCAGTCTTGATGGTAGCGACAGTAATTGCCCTACTGGGCTGTCAGGTAAAAGGGAATCAAGTAGACACTTATTGGACATATTTCCCAGATCCACCCCTGGTACACCCAGCTGTGTGGACTGGAGAATCTATTCCAGTATTTACTAAAGACTCATTCATGATGGGAGGATTTACAGATGCTCATATTACTCCCAATCATGTGACTAGATTTAATTATTCTGGCTACAGTGCCCAATTACCTTTATGTTGGTCACATGATAAACATGCTGGCTGTCTAAAAGTATCATTTGAAGAAAAGACAGCGATTGGTAAACCTAGACTGACAAATAATTCTATTTATGGAGACTTAAAACCTAATACTAGATCAGTAATTAAGATGGGACTTTCCCATAACAAGCCAGTCATTTCTGCAAAACCTCCACCGGTACCCCACTGTCCAAATAGTTCTACAATTGAAATTGGCACCTTTCCAAAATGGATGGATTGTGTAAATACCTTTCCTGTACAACATAAGGTGTCTAAAGCTAGTGGGTATATTTTAGACTGGTCTCCAAAAATTGATGAGAGACAATTACGAAGAAATTCTGCTATGACACCTGCAGGATTTGTTAGTAATATTTTGACTTATAGTGAAGGAGGCATTCAAAGAGATATTTGGCGTTTAATTGCTGCCTCAGAGTATTTACATTTTACAGATAAACCTTTACCAAAATTTGTTGGCAAGAACTGTAAAGAGGGATCTTGCTATGGCCTAAGAGCCTGTGTCCAATCTCCTTATGTTTTAATTATTGGAAATGTAAAAGTTAGATGGATAGATGATAGATATTTTGTTACTTGTAATAAGTGCAACCTAACCAATTGTATTTCTAGGTATAATGGAGGAAAAGGAGTGCTGATACTTCATCAGCCCTCTTTTGTTTTATTACCTGCTAATATTTCAGAGCCATGGTATGCTGATGCTGGTTTACAAGTTTTACAGCAAATTCATGCCCAGCTAACAAGACCTAAACGTGCTATTGGAGTCATAATTGTTGGTGTCTTAGCACTGGTCTCATTTATTGCCTCAACCGTCTCTGCATCTCTGACATTGTCTCAGAATATTCAGCATGCAAAATTTCTTAATAATTTAGCTCAAAATACTTCCAAGGCTCTGCGTAATCAAGTAAATATTGATGAAAGGATTGAAACTAAATTAAACGCCTTAGAGGCGACTGTTATTAACATTGGTAATGAACTTTCAGCCTTAAAATTTAAGGAAAGGCTTAAATGCCATGCTAATTATAAGTATGTATGTGTTACAGCTGCCAAGTACAATGCTTCTCTCTGGGATTGGGAGAAGGTTAAAACCCATTTATTAGGTATTTGGCAAAATAGTAATAATAGCTTGGATATTCTGGAACTTCATCACCATATCCAAGACATTCAAAATAATAGAGCTGATTTTTCAGATCCTTCTTCTTTGGCTAATCAAATATTGAAGGAGTTAAATGGATTCAACCCTGGAAATATTCTTAAACACTCCGCTTGGTACATTATTGGATTATTCTCTTTGCTGTTAATTCTCTTTTGTATTGTAACTATAGGATGGCGAGTCCTCCAATCAAGAATCCGGGGACTCCAGAGAGTGAACCGCCGCCTCATTGTTAAGAATAAAAAGGGGGAATATGTGGGGAGCCATTCTGACATGTGATTGGGTGACTCCCGTTAAGGGCCTGAGGCACTCTGGCTGTGTCGGAGTTATCCCGACCCTTTCCTGATGAGAGAGCCCATCCGTGTGGGGGTGTGCGTAACCACTGACCCTGGAGACCCAATCACTGACCCTGACCTTGGAGTACAGCCCCCCCTCAACCTTCATTGGATGGAATTCTCCCCTGAATCTCTTGTTTCCCCCAAATAAAAGGCTGATCCCCGGCGTGTTCGCTCTCTCTCTCTCCTGCTAGCCCAGAGTAATCCTCGCTGCCCTGCTGAGCGGCTGGAGGCAGGGAAACAGGGAGACCGAGCCGTCTCGGACCTAGCATTAAAATAAGGTACTGTCTGTGTGTTTTATTTTGATCTCTTCTAACTAACTGAATGCCAGAACCTCATTAATGAAACCACTGCGCAGGCCGCGTGGTAGAAGTAACATTAAAATTAACTTTGTTATATAATTCTATGAATCTTAACACATGTATAGATAGATTGTATCCATCACCATAATCAGGAAACAGAATAATTCCATCTCCTAAAAAAGTTTCTTCAGGTTGTCCCTTTTCCACACACTTTCCTTCACTCTTTAGCCCCTGGCAAGCACTGATGTACTCTCTATCACTGTACTTTTATTTTTTTGAGAATGCCATATAAATAGAATCATATATGATATAAATAATCATAAAATAATCATTATTTAACCTTTTTGAGACAATCTTGCCCATTTTTTGTTTGGGTTATTTTCTTGCTCTAAAGTTTTGAGAATTCTTTATATTCTGGATATATTTTTTTGATAGGTCCTTTGCAAATATCATTTCCCATTGTGTAGTCATATTTTTTTCATCACCTTAACTGTGTCTTTTGAAAAGCAAACAGTTTTGAGTTTGGTAAAGACCAATTATCAGCTTTTTCTTTTATGGAGCACATTTTTAGTGTCTTTGCCTAACACCAGGATGCAAATATTTTCCCCAATATTTACTAGAAATCTTATTTTTTTGCATGTTATACTTAGGTCTATGATGCCTTTTGTTTGAATTTATTTTTGTATAAGGTGTGAGTTTTAGAAGAAGGTTCCTTTTCTTTTTTTTTTTTAATATGTGAATGTCCAATTGTAACCAAACACCATTTGTTTAAGAGACTAGACTTCATTGAATTGCCTTTTCATCTTTGTCAAAAACCATCTGTCCAGCAGGTATGGTGGTACACACTTGCAATCCCAGGTAACCTTGAGAGGCTGAGGCAGAATGATCTCAAGTTCAAGGCCAGTCTGGGCAACTTAGCTAGACTCTGTATGAAAATAAAGTAATAAAGGGCTAGGAAGGTAGCTCAGTGGCGGAGTACTTGCCTTGCATGCCAGATGCCCAGGGTTTATAATCCTCAGTACTGCAAAAGGAAAAAAGAAAAAAAAAATTGTCCATATGTATGTGGTTCTGTTTCTCTGTTCTCTTGTTTATTCCATATCACACTGTCTTGATTATTGTAGCTTTATACTGTCTCAAAATTAGGTAGTAAGATTTCTGCAACTTAACTCTTAATTTAAAAAAAGGAACTTTTTCCATGAATTTTAAAATCAGTTTGTCTATGTTTATAAAAAAATTTCCTGATTGGATTTTGATTAGGAGTGCAGTAAGTCTAGACTAATTTGGGGGAGAATTGATGTCTTCAATGGGTTGAATTTTCAAATTTATTAACAGTGTATTTTTTTTTTGCCATTTATTTAAGGGTTCTTTGATTTCTCCCATTAGCATTTTGTATTTTTCATTATACAGATTCTATATGTATTTTATTAGATTTATTCCTTAGTATTTTATCTTTTTTATTATTGTAAATTATATTTAAAATGGAGACAATCATGTCTGGAAAGTATAGGGATGTACTTTCAGAATTCTACTCTTTTCTCTTTGGTATTTTTGCTTCTTTTGTTTACAGAGTATTGGGGTGGATGGATAGAAAAAGGAAAAAGAATGCTGTTGGGGAAAGGAATCCTTAATACTTAACAAAAGTAGTTTGGTTTTGTTTGCTTGCTTGAGGTGCTAGGGATCAAACCCAGGGCCTCTTGCATGCTAAGTAAGTGCTCTACTTGTGGTACATTTCCACCCAACAAATAGCTTTTGATTTAATTTTCTGAACCCTAAGTAAAATTTCCCCTTCATTTGGGAACTATTTGGAGGATGAAGGATAGTTACTCTTATAAACCTAAAATTAGAGTGAAGGAAAATCTTTTCTTAGGAATTTTGGGAATAATTTTAACTTTGACTCTATTTTTGGTAGTGATTATGAATTACTCTTATTATCATGAAGACTTTTAACATTCTTTTTTTTTTAATATTTATCTTTTAGTTTTTGGCGGACACAACATCTTTGTTTGTATGTGGTGCTGAGGATCGAACCCGGGTTGCACGCATGCCAGGCGAGCGTGCTACCACTTGAGCCACATCCCCAGCCCAACTTTTAACATTCTTAAATCACTAAACCATTTTTTCTTGGTGGTGCTGGGGGTGGGATCCAGGGCTTTGCAATTGCTAGGCAAATATTCCATTACTGAACTAAATCCCTAGATCTGCTTTTCTTTTTGACACAGGATCTTGCTAAGATGTCCAAGCTGGTCTTGTACTTGTGATTCTCCTACCTCAGTCTCTCGAGTAGCTGGAATTATAGGTATGCACTACCTTGCCCAGCTTAAACTCTTGACTTTCAGGATGTCACCGTGCTCTGTTCTAGACAGTGAAGTTTCAACATCAGAATAAGGGTCTAGGATGAAATGCTTCCTAGTCTGTTGTTTAACATAGTGCTCTTCTCTGAGATAAGAAAATGTTTGGGAAATACATACCCCCTCTACCCTGCAACCTCTTCCCCTAGTCACTTGTGTTTTACTAGACTGTGAGCTCCATGAGGCAGTGCTGGCCATTGTAGCCCTGCTGCATGGCAGAAGTATTTGAGCTATTAAGAAGATAGCTGAGACAGCACAATCATATCAGCAATTTCTAATAAGTAGATATTGTTAGGGGATGGCTAGTGTATTTTGCATATGTAGAACACATGTATTTGTTTTCCATGAGTGGTGTACTTAAAGAAAATCCAAAATGTGATAATTCTAATATGTATACCAAGCTAGGAAAGAATTTTTTCTGTCACAAAAAGATCATTTTGTGTATGTTAAGGAAAAATTATCTAAAATACAAAGATACTTTAGTATATTTATGAATTCAGGAGATTATTGATTTTTTATATGAATAAATTATAAAATGTAAGATATATCAGAGTAAGCCTTCTGTGTATTGACTGTTTTTGGTAGTTTGTGTATTAGTGGAAAGATTACCTGTGACTTTTCTCTGCATTAGTACAATTTATAAAAATATAAGAAAAGCTTGTATCAGGGAATATTAAGTAATTTAATTCTGTGAAATACTAATTAACTAAAATATGTCCACATTAAATTGTGTGGAAGAGTGTGGGTGTGTTGGAGGATAGGCTACTGTTTGAAAGTAATAGTTAAAATGAAATATTTGAGTAATGTGTAGTTGTTAACCTATTTTAGTCTCTAATAAATTTATGTTGTATAATATGGTAGTCATTAGACACATGACTATTTTTGTTTAAATTTAAATTATTTTAAATAAAGTAAAGTTAAAAGTTAAGTTGGTTTATTAAAATAGCCATATTTCAAGGGCTCAATAGCTTCATACACATTGCTGTGGCTACTGTGTTGAACAATACAGATAGGAAACATTCCTTTGTATCATCACAGAAAGTTTTATTGGATAGCCCTGTTCTAAGTTAATGAAAACTGCTGAGAGATTTCACCAAATTTATATATGCTGAAAGTTGGAGACTAGAATGGCTAGAAATTGGAAACTAGTGCTCTCTGGGATTCTTAGGTGGGACCTGCGAAGATAGTTAAACTCTCTGGTAGGGGAGAGAGAGGGAACTAATTTTAAATTATGATGTTCTTGCTGGTATTTGATGTTTGTAGTAGTCAGGCCAGGCAGGTGGTTTTGTCCTAATTTTATAGCTGAAATCAAGTCTTAAGAAGAACTGTAATTTTGAATCAAGCTTTATCTGCTGTCAAGTCCCATATTTTGTTTTGGTTTTGAATGTTAGGAGTAATGCTGAATTAATCCCATTATTGGTATATTGTTATTGGTCATCAGGGACTATTTTCTTCCTCCCACCCATAGGTGACTCTTTTAATGTGTTTGATGTATTTTTTGGTTTGACTTTGTAGAATATATCATTGTAGCTTCAAGTTCGTTAATTTTCTTTTTCTTTTTCTTTCTTTCTTTTTTTTTTTTTTTTTTGGTACCAGGGATTGAATTTGGGGCACTGGGTCCCTGAGCCACATCCCCAGCCCTTTTATGTAGTTAATGTAGAGACAGGGTCTCACTGAATTGCTTCGTGCCCCGCTTTTGCTGAGGCTGGCTTTGAGCTCGTAATTTTCCTGACTTAGCCTCCTGAGCTGGAATCAAAGATTCTTGTACAGTTGTAAGAAATTATACAAAGATCCTTTGTACACTTTAACTACATTTGCTGCTGCTTATAATGTGTAGGTTGGGAAGTGGGGTGGACAAGCTTCTGAGAATTATATTAAGAATGAGAAGGCCCTGGGTTCAATCCCTAGCACCACACACACAAACACACACACACACACACACACAAAAAAAAAAAAAAAAAAAAGAATGAAGGCTGGAGTCATTCTCTTATGAATTGTAATATACTTGGGCTTAATTTTAGTTACTTTTTTTCCTTAAATTTTATTGAATTTAATAAAATAGGTAATGAAATTATTATATGGCTGAGTTTTTAGAGGTGATATTTATTTTCTTTTAAGCAAATCAAGTTTTGTATACAAATTCTGTTGAAAGTAATTGTACAAATGTGCAGTCAAGTTCTGATAATGATTAGGTATTTCTGCATATGCTTTATTTTAGGTTGTTTCACGAAGAAATCCAGAGGATGTCCAGGAGGTAACATGTTTATCCATATGAAAATTCCATTATATGTATTTGATAAAAATTTAATTAAATGTTTTATTGAGAAAACTATCTGAATTATTTGTATGTTAGTCTTTGTATGGAGATTATTTTTAGCTTTCAAAATTGCAGCTGAAGTATCCTATTTTAGAACATACTAAGTAGGTGTTCAGCTTTATTAGGTGTTAAGTTATATAAATCAGAATTTTAAAAATTGCTATTCTGGTAACTAATACTCATAAGATGTCATTATAGTTAAGAGTATCTCTTTACTCATTTCAAAATTGTGCTTGTTTAATAAAAAATAAGTCTTATATATTTAAATATTATAATGATAAATAAAAGTAGAAGTTCACCTACTTTTATGTTGAATTGGCATGTTCACATTCTTGGAAGATGACTTTAAATATGATGTTTCTTTTTAACTTCTTAAAGTTAATAGTTCTTTTGCAAACTCTTTGCATTTTTATCCCCTCCCCCTTTTCTCTCTTTAGGAAGATGACCTGCCTGTTGTTTTGCTTAAAACTGTGGACTTCTCCATTTGTAATTACTTTGTGCTTGCTGCATATCTTTAGGATATCCTAACTGAGGAGCTTGCTTCTTCTTCTTATTCTTTTTTTTTTTTTTTTTTTCCTGTGGTACTGGCAATTAAACCCAGGGCCTTATGCATGTGAGGCAAGCACTTTACCAGCTGAGCTATATTCCCAGCCCCTGTGAGGAGCTTGCTTCTTTGAAAATTTTTTGATTTACTTTCATTTTAATTTCTGCTCATTTTAAGTAACTCTAGAAGGATATATTTTGGGGATTTTTTTCCCCCTGAAGTGTCTAAAACAGAAGCTGTGAATTTACAGGACTGATTCTGCACATTACTGTCTTTTCCAGTGTTTAGGTGGAGTATAAACTTTCTATTTAGCCACAGGCCCCACTACTTCTCAGTGCACATACCTGCCTTGATTCATACATTTAAGTTGATTGTTTGGTACTGGTTGGTTTGAGGGTATGACCCCCAAATTTAGAAAATATTTAAATTTTATACATTACCATCTGTTTATGTGTTAAAAAGATTTCATACTATTTCCTCATGTGTTTTGAGATATCTTCTGTTTCCCAATAGGAAGAGTATTATAATATTGTTATTTTGGAAGAAAAGGATATAGATGCCAATGAAAATAATTTGCATTCATCAATTACTTAAAATACTCTCTACTTACATAGCAGTTGATTAGTATAAACTAATTTTTTTGGAATTCTATTAATTATGTTGAATTAATAGCCAATACCAGTCTGTTCTGCTTTTGAAAATTTACAGCTCTGTTAAAATTGAAAATGAGTTGTGATTCCTTTGAATTCGCTGATTGCTATGCTGTAGTTTGTAGCTTGATGTTCCCCTTTTCCAGGGAGAATCCTGAACCAACCTATCCATGAACATACTCTCTGCTATTTCCTTAATCCTTTTTGGGGGAAACTCTTTTATAATAACAACTGTTGGTGAAACATTCATCAGAAAACTCTTGTAAGTGTCCTTTAGTGAGACAATTGCATGATCCTTTGTTAGAAATGGTATAATTTTTTAAAAAAGTCTTCTATCTAATTGACTTCTTAAAATATAGAATAACCTTGAAATTATAATAGTAGTTTTTTTTTTTTTTGGTTTCTTATTTATTTCATTTAAACACAGGAATTCTCATTTAGGTAGGAATTCACCACAGACTTTGTTTCCATTTTCTTTCTTTTACTTTCTGTCTTGGATACTTAATTTATTTAGCTACTGCTTTAGAGTATAGTCAGCCTTCCTAAGGACTTTTGAGGACTAGTAGACATACTATTGGTTCAACAAATATGAAGCAATAATATTTTATCCTTATAAAACTGGAGAAAGTTGCTGTTTTTTTTCCTTTGTATCTTGGCACATGCCACCAGATCTGAGTATTTTCTTCTTAAGAATGATAAAGAATATTCATAGGTATTAGATTAAATGATCTAGGATAGCTTTTTTTTAATGTTTTAAAAATTTCCTCTCAATTTTTATTTATTAAGAAGTATAATATGAGCCAGGTGTGGTGGCACATGTCTATCAGTAATCCCAGTGATTTGGGAGGCTGAGGCAGGAGGATTACATATTCAAAGCCAGCTTCAGCAACTCAGGGAGCTCTTATTGCAAAATAAAAAAGAAAAAGGAATTGGGATGTTGCGCAATGGTTAAGTACCCCTGGGTTCAATCACAGTACTGGGGTGGGGGGTGGGGTGTGGGAAAAATAATCCCAGCTACTCAGGAGGCAGAAGGATCGCAAGTTTAAGGCCAGTCTGTGCAACTTAATGAGACCCCATCTCAAAATAAAACTTAAGAAAGGACTGGAGTTGTTACTCAGTGGTAGAGCACTTGGCTTGCATAAGTGAGGTCTTAGGTTCAATTCTCAGTTTATAACAAAAAAAAAAAAAAAGAAAGAAAAACATGAATGAAATTGCAGCACTACAGGAATGTTTAATCTGTGGCCTGTCATTCACTAGATTGTCTTGAACATGAGCATCCTCCAAAAGGGTAAAGAAGGAGATGGTGTTATACCCTCCATCCTTTCCCTTTTAAAATAGCAACCTGTAGTTGTTTCTGTACAGGTAGCACATATTATTGGTTAAAAGAACTAAAATAGAACATTGTATATGCCATCAAAAATCTGTAAATCTTATGTCTTTTCATAAATAAAAAGGTTTTAGAAAATAGGTTCACTTAGAATTGTATCTTGATAGAAAAGGTTCTTGAAAAGAGGAGTAAGAAAATCCATATGCAAATAATATGGAAGTGATGTTGGTTGCAAGAAATGATAATACAGCCAGTTTTAAGTACCATATGAGAGTAAAAATGATAAAATTTATTGAATTAGATGATTTTGTAAAATATAGGGATTTAAAAATTTTTGGTGTCATTAAATATAATTACCTGGAAAGGAAACATTTATTATATGTTAAAAATAGCTAAGGAAATATTTTTAATGATAAAGATCAAACTTTTATTAAATTTGTAGTCTATGTGTGGTTGTCACTGAATTAATACTTCATTGATAAATTTTCTTCAAAGTTATGACTTATGAAAGAAAGCCATCTTTGGTGAATAAATAATAATAAGCAATTATTATTAATGAATAAGCATGTGTGATTCAACAAAGCAATAGATGTTATATGATTATATTTTCCAGTGGGAAAGTATCAGATGTTTGTTAGAGAAAATAATTTTCACATATGTCTTTGGGGACTTTTTGTAGTCCACATATAAGTATCAGTACTTGCTGATGTATTACAAGTGTACTTTTGTTCAATTATCCATTTTGAAAATTTATGGAAACATTCTAAGTTTAAAAGGGATAAGAAGAAAAGGAGGCAGTGGATGTGATGTTTTATAATGCTCTTAGGTATTTTGGTTTTGCATTCCCAGTATTGAGAATAAGGAATGCGTAAGTGAATAATAAAGGCCTGGTGAAGAAACACAGATCTTCATGTTGCCTCATGTTGGCAGTTCTTACTATTGCTCTAAAATATTATATATTGGCTTATATATCCTGATACTTTAATCATTATTGTGATTAAATTGTTAAATTTTCCCCCTTAAGACTTGTAATAGGTGCTTGCCTATAATCCCAGGGACTTGGGAGGCTGAGGCAGGAGGATTGCAAATTTGAGGCCACCTTCAACAATTTAGTGAGCCCCCAGCAACTTAGTGGGACCTTGTCTCAAAATAAAAATTGAAGAGGGCTGGGAATGTAGCTCAGTGGTTAAGTACCCTTGGGTTCAATCCTTGGTACCAAAAAAAGAAAAGGGGGGAGGAAGACTTATAATACCCTTAATCTTATTTAATACCCAGTTCATGATGGTGTTTACCTCACATAAGACATTCCTTTCATAAGCCATCACCCAGTTCCTTCTAATACCTTGGCAGTGTAGTACTACTATAAGCTAAAACATTTTTAAAATATAAAATTAACTCTTTTTTCCTGGTGACAGAATTATGTTCACGTATCAGATTAGAAACCACAGAGAAGCAAAAACTATGATAGCTAAAATCACCTGTAGTTTCATTATCCTGAGACTTTTTTACTTTTTGAATATTGGCTTGATTGCCAGTTTATTTCTCTTGTTCTGCCTGTTACTAGAACAACTGGTTCTTTGCTATGAGCATTTGTCTTGTTCACTTCCATTGTAAAATACAATCTTAACCCTCTCAAAGCACAGCCAGGTTTCTCAAACACTTTGTATTAGTTTCCTCTTCCTTTTTTCTGCCTGGTCCTTTGCTGTTAGTGTGTCCTACTATTCTGTTAGACTGTTCATCTTGTTAGGAACACTGAGAACATCTCTTGAGTGATTACCTCCAATATGCTCACGGCTTCTGAATTAATAGATTTTGTTCTTAAGCCCAAACCCATGTATCCTGTAGAACACCTCCAATGAGATGACTCCCATGCCCCTAATCCAGACATCTAGAACTGTTGTCCTTTCTTGCCTCAGTCCTGCTTCTTCCTTGCTTGTCACCTTAGGGAAGGATGCCTCCACTTACCCACACACAAAAGCCAAAAATCTAGGTCATCTTTGGCATCCTTCTTTCCTTCTAAGAACTTCACCCTCTGCCTTCCCTCTCCTCCTTTTTTTTTTTTTTTTTTTTTTTTAAATCTGATGACTACTTCCCTTCAGGCAACTCTCTCAAAGGAGCCTTCTCAAATACCCAAGCTGGTTTAGGAGTCTCTCTGTAACACATGCCTTTAGCATTTATGAAGACATCTTGCCTTGTATTTATGGTGTGGCTTATTCTTCCCAACTAAACTGTAAACTCTTTGAAGGCAGGGACTGTGTTTCTCATCTATTTTTTGGGAATATGGTGCCTAGTGCTAAATTGGGCCATGAAAATGTTTGTTTGGTGACTGCTTTTGTTGAGTAGATATAAAGGTGAAGCATCAGGAGGAAGCACTTTGTTTACATTAATTCATAGTAAAGCTGCCTACCCTCCTAGGATTATAGCTATATTAAATAAGGAATATAATATTTAAGGTAGAATTTTTGCTAGTAAGACAAAGTTGGGTAAAGAATTTTGTTCGAACATAAAGTAGGTTTTTTGGCAAGAATCTCTTAAATCATGTTGGTTGCCTGCCTAAACTGCTGTTTAGTCACTAGCATCACACACTGTTGTGAATGAAGACACTTAGAATTTGTTAGAAGAAAAGTGATTAGACTTTTCAGAAATGCAGACCCCAGTCAACTGTGTAACAGAATTTAAAACTCAACTGTGTAACAGAATTTAAAACTCTGTTTTGTCCTATTTGTGGAGACTGAGGGGTGTCTTAGTGATTACAAGGTTATATGTCAGATACTTTCTTTTTGCAGTTTTCTCTTTTTTTTCTAATTTAATGAGAGTGATGCTAAATAATTCAAAATAAAACAATGAAAGTAGACTCATTTTTATGTTATCCAATCTTAATGATTATTGTTTTATCTTTTGAAATACAGTAGTTTTAATGCTATTCTGATCAGTATTTACCTTGCCCCCTTTTAACTAGCTCAAATTGAGATTTATGAAAACAATTATGCAATAAAACAGTTTATGTTAACTACTTGCTACCCAGGCATTTCTTTTGCAGTATTTCTCATTTTTTTAATATTTTTAGGCAAAGGTTGAGTTTGTGTTTAAAAATTTACTTAGTTATGTTGTATTTAATAAACAAATTATTTTTGAGATAGAAAACATTTTTGACATTTAACTCATTTCCAGGCCATTCCAGAGATTAAATGCCATTTGATTCAACAAAGAAAGTTTATGCTATATCAATATTCAGGTTGAATATATTTTCAGTTTAAATAAAATAGTACTTGTTTAAAACAAATTTAAAGACCCAAAGAGACCAATGAGGAGAAATTGTTGCTTTATATTTTTAGTTAATTTCAGACAGTTAACTCTGTTGATTAGAATAAATGTTTGCTTTGTATTATGAGTTTGAAAACTTTCAAGATTATTCATTGTTCAGGTACAGGAGTACAAATGCTATGAAAAAACACACTTAATTTTTTTTTCTTTAGATAATTGTATGGAAGAGATATAGTGATTTTAAGAAACTGCACAAAGAACTATGGCAAATTCACAAAAACTTGTTCCGACATTCAGAATTGTTCCCTCCGTTTGCTAAAGGAAAAGTGTTTGGTAAGTGATTATTTTGAAACTGTAATTTGAAAAAATGGTCTTGTGGTGTGGCGAGTGCCTGTAATTCTAGATACTTGGTAGGTTGAGGCAGGAGGATGGCAAGTTAGAGCCCAGCCTGGGCAATTTAGGCCCTCTCTTAAAATCAGAAATTAAAAATAAGGATCTGGGTTCTGGGGGATGTAGCTCAGTTGTAGAGCACCCCTGGATTCAACCTCCACTATTGAACAAAAAACCAAAACAAAACAACAAAAAAAGCAATAGCTTAGGAGTGAGGGTTAGCTAAGTTTTGTGTGTGGATGCCCTGACATATAACACTTTGAAGTCACAAACCCTTTTATTTATTAAGATAATTCATTTTGTTTATCAAGCACTTGAAGTTGCTCCTTTATGTTCTTTCTTTTTCCTTTTTTTTTTTTTTTTTTTTTTTTTTTTTTGGTACTGGGGAATGAACTCAGGGGCACTCAGCCACTGAGTCACATCCCTAGCCCTTTTTTGTATTTTAGAGACAGGGTCTTGCTGAGTTGCTTAGCACCTTACTTTTGTTGAGGCTGGACTCACATCCTCCTGCCTCAGCCTCCTGAGCTGCTGGGATTACAGGTGTGCGCCATTGCGCCTGGCTCCTTCATGTTCTTGATGTATTCTTGGTATAGTTTTGTTTATGCAGAATACATTTACTCTTCACTTGCATGAAATAATAACTCCAGTTTTAACCAAATGAGTAAAAATCATTTATGACCCCAAGAAAAGATATTATTTTTATAGTTCTGAAATTCTTTGATTTAAAAATAAAGCCTCTATGTTTCCCTGAATATTTTTCTCTTCTCATAATATGAATTAATAGTTGAATAATTTGGGATGGTGCTCTGGGTATGTTATTGTCAAAATTGCTGAGATCAGTTAAGCAAAAAAATATATTTGATAGGATTTATTTATATATTTGATATAGAAAAGGTAGAAAGTATGGAAAACACATTACCCCACACAGAATGACAACAGTAAAAGCCACCAAAAAACAGTCTCTGATTACATGAATAATAATTCGGATCATGTCTTATCAATAATTTTTCCATGTGGTTTTTATGTGTATTAATTTTAAAAAAGATTACATTACACTTATCATTTTTAAAGTTGCCTTTTTAAAAAAAAACATCAATTTATTGGGAATATGTTCCTATGTGAAAAAAGTCTTCTAGAACATGGTTTTAATGTATATATGGATTTATCATAGTTCCCTTTGGGTTGGTTTTAATTAGTTAAGAGTATGGATTTTAGGATTAGTTGGATCTAAAATTGAATTCTATCTTTGCTACTTACTACATCTGTAGTCAAGGGACTGATTCTTTTTGAGCCTCTGCTTTCTGATCATTAAAATGGACATTATAATGTATGGATTAAATAAGTAATGTGTATGAAGTATTTAATGGTGGCTGGTACCTACTAAGGATCCAGTAACTGGTGGTTACTTTATTTGTCATTTTAATATTTTTACTGATTAATAAATATTTTCTCTCCTTGATTTAAATTCATGGTTATACTTTTTTTTTGATCTCAGTCTCTTTTTTTGGCATCTGGCTTTTTGTTAGTCTCTCGTAATAGGGGGCACTAGAGAGAGGCTGGAAGGTTGGAAGAAGAAACGTGCCTTTTTTTTTTTTTTTTTTAACTTCCTGGTCCTGTTTGCATGAACCCAGGAAACTTCTTCACCCTGACAGATGCTATTGTTTCAATAGCAGCAGTTGATTGCTCCTTGCATCATCCCACTGCTTCCCTGAGTGGCACCCTCCCACTACCCCATACCCTTCTCAGGGGCCTTAGTGTCAGCTCCAAGGTAGGACCCTGCCTCTAAGCTTCTAACTTTAATTCTGTCTTCTTCCCTTTGTTTTACCAGAATCAGTGATAGTAGTTGTGGCAGCTTTTCATTTTTTAGGAAACAAGCAAAATGAAATTTAATAGGAAAAAATCTGAAGTACTATATTTAGATTAGGAAATCAGTTACACAAATAGTAGCCTGATGACCTGACGGTAGTTCAAATTAAATCCCTATAACTTGATATTTAATTGAAAAAGATTAGAATTAGTAGTTTAACAGGGTTGTTTGCTATTAAAACTTTTATAATTTAAAGCTTTATGTAATTAAAAAATTAAGTTGAAGTAAAACACATATAACATAAAATTTACCATTTTAATAATTAGTAAGGTATATATAGCTCATTGGCAATAAGTACTTTTTTTTTTTTTTTTTTTTTTTTGGTGGTGGTGCTGGGGATTGAACACAGGGACTTGTGCATGTGAGGCATGCACTCTACCAACTCAGCTATATCCCCAGGCACCCCCCCCCCCCAGTAAGTACTTTTACATTGTTGTTTACTATGAACAGTGTCATTGCTACTGTTCATCTTCAAAAGTCTTTTCTTCTTGCAAAATTGAATCTCTATACCAATCAAATAATAACTCCCCATTTCCCTCAGCCCTAGCCCCTGGCAAATACTCTTCTGTTTTCTATCCCTGAATTTGACTACTCTAGGTACTTTATATAAGTGGAATCATAAAATATCTGACCTTTTGTGACTTCCTTATCCTTAGTTTAATGTCCTTTAGGTTTATTCATGTTGATTCAGGTGTCAGAATTTCTTTCCCTTTTAAGGCTGAATAATATTCCATTGTGTGTGTGTGTGTGTGTGTGTGTGTGTGTGTGTGTGTGTGTATTACATTTTGTTCATTCCCTCATCTGTTGATGGACACTTGGATTGCTTTTCCCTTTTGGCTGTTGTGAATAAACTGTCATGAATGTGGGTATACAGAGATATTTATTCAAGACTGTACTTTGACTTCTTTTGGGTATATGCATTCAGAAATCAAAGTGCTGGATTATATGGTAATTTTATTTTTAATTATTTGAGGAGTTGCCGTATTGTTTTGCATAGTGGCTGTACCATTTTACATTTATCAGCTATGCACAGGGTTCCAGTTCTCCACGTTCTTGGCAACACTCATTACTTTCTGGTATATCTTGACTATTCCTCATCTGAAGTGCCTGGGACTAGAAGTGTTTCAGATTTCAGAGTTTTTCAGATTTTGGAGTTTTTACATAGACTTTACCAATTGAGTGTCCCTGCTCTGAAAATCTGAAATTTGCAGTGCTCTAAAATCCTGACATGCTAACAATGCCTCCCAAATTTAGATTTTGGAAGTTTTGGATTTCATACTTTCTGATTAGAAATGCTCAATCTGCAGGTGTTTTTTGCTACTACCTTTTGATACCTTAGCGTTCCCTTTTCCCTCATCAATTTTCAAACACTGAATTCACAATTTTTTATATTAAATTCTCTCTGTTAAAATAACTGGTGCGGTTTCTGTCCCTGACTGGACTTGACCAGTAGGTATTAAATATTATTTCTTAATTTTTTTATAACACTATCATAAATGTTCTCATGTGGATAAACATTTCATCATATTATTTTTTTCACAATCAATTTCTGCATAGTGAATTTCATTATTTTTTAAACTGAGTAATTTTTCAGATTATAAAAGTGGTATATGCAAATAGCTCTGAAAAAAAAGTGAATACAATTTCAAACTTAATATGATTTCCTCGATAGTATGATATTTTGGCATTTCATTCTAGACTCTGTGCAAAGTGTATTTTTGTACATGTGAATGTGTATATGCTTCCTTCCTTTATACATGTAAACCTTAGAACAGAAATTTTGCAATGTTTGATTTTGTAATTTCTCTTTATATAATGGTATATTATAATTGTCTTTTATGGCCATCAGAATGACCTATATTATAATTCTATATATATTAGATATATAGAATTCCAGTTTTTATGTGTACTGTGATTTTGAACCAATCTTTTACTGATATATTATTTTTAGTTTCTTTGCTGTAAGAAACAATGCTAGTTATAAATTCTTGGGAGTAGAATTGCACAGTTAAGGAGTATGTATATTTTTGAGGCATATTGTCTTATTGTTTTCAAATAATTATAATATCAACATCCTTTCATATTGGAATTTCTTTAAAAATTAAAGTAATACAGACATATAGCTAAGAAAAATGAAAACTAAGACAAAACAAAGCTAGTATAGAAGAATGTACAATAAAAATGACAATGGTTTCTCACTTTTATTTCTAGGAATAACTGAATTTTATTCCTTCCTGTGTTTTGTTTTTGAAATGCTTATTTCCTTATCTATTTTGATAAGTTTATGCCATGTTTTCTTGATTTAACAGGTTTGGACATACACTTGACCTGCTATTCTGATGGATATTTAGCTTACTAATCTTGTTTTCTTGTATTAGTACATAACATAATATTATTAGTTTCTCTGTTGACTACTTTTCTATTTATTATTGCATAAGTAAGATTAACATCATTTATTTTTGTAAGAAGTCTCTAATAGCATTTTTCTCCTTCCTTTAACTTGTTCAGCCCCTTTTAACCACTTAACTTTTGAAATCTGTACACATATTCTAACATTTGTCAATTTGTTCAGTAATTATAATTAAGCTTAATATATAGGATGATTCTCAAAGCTGTAATTTAATAGGCATCATTTATAACATTTATATTATTAGGATTATGTATTATTCACTATAGTGTCAAGTAGTATATTACACTTATATATTGTTTCCCAAGGTTTAGTTATGATAGCTACTGTGCCAATGTGAGAAAAATGTTTAAGTGAAGTATTTTTTTTCCTTATACACATCATTTATCAAATCATGTTACATTTTAGTTTTCTTAAATATTTGGGTTATGCCTTCCTTTTGTGGTAGCCGCCATCCAAGATGATCACACATGATTCTTTTTCCTGGTATAAACATCTTTGTGTACTCCTATCCCAGATTGTATTGCGGTTGGTCAGTGTGACCAATAGCAAAAATGATGGTATGTCATTTCTGAGATTTGGTTACAAAAGATCCTGGCTTCTCTCTTGAGGATGTTTCTCTGTGTACCTCTCTCCCATCTCTTTCTAATTTGAACTGATTGTAAGGACACTGGCAACCTATGAAGAGGTCAGCATGATGAGAAATAGGGACCTTGAGCCAACAGCCAGAAAGCATGAAACTTGCTGCAACATTGTGAATGAATTTAGGAGCATGTTCTCCAGTTCTGGTGGAGCTTTGAGCTGACTATAGTCTTGGGTGACAGATAATAGCAAACTCATGCGTGTCCCTGAGCTTTTGTATTCCTAACATCTTAAAGGCTATGTGAGATAGTACATGTTTGTGATTGCTGGCTACTACATTTTGGGTTAATTTGTTATATAGCAATAACTACTTAATAAATTTTATTTTCTGGAAGTGGGGTACTGTCTTAATGAAAACCACAGAAGTGGAGAGTGGTTTTGGAAGGAGCTTGAGGACAGTGTTAGAGAGTGCCTGGAGGGCCTGGAAGAAGGGATTGATAGTAGCCACATGGTCCTTGGTAAAACTGCAGGTGAGGATTTGCAATAAAGTTAGGTAAATATTACTAGAAACTAGAGGAAGGGAGGATCTTTCTTATATAGTTGCAGAAAGTTTAGCAACACTGTTACCAAAGTTCTGTGGAAAGTAGAAAATATACCAATTGAACTAGTAATCTAGTTCAGGAGATTTTCAGCCAGTTTTGAAAGTATGATGTGATTGCTTCGTTTTTTTTTTTTTTACATAATTTTTTTAGTTCTAGTTGGACACAATATCTTTATTTTATTTGTGGTGCTGGGGATGGAACCCAGTGCCTCATGCATGCTAGGCAAGCACTCTACCACTGATCCACAACCCCGGCCCAATGATTGCTTCTTGCTGCTGCTAATAGTAAAATGTGGAAGAATAGAGAGTGATTAAAGGAATGTTATTAAACAAAAAAACATCCAGGACTTTTTTCCTCCTCCTCCTCCTCCTCCTCCTCCTCCTCCTCCTCCTCCTCCTCCTCCTCCTCCTCCCCTCCTCCTCCTCCTCCTCCTCCTCATCCTCCTCATCCTCCTCCTCATCCTCCTCCTCATCCTCCTCATCCTCCTCCTCATCCTCCTCCTCATCCTCCTCCTCATCCTCCTCATCCTCCTCATCCTCTCCCCCCCCCCTCGGATTGAACCCAGGGGTACTTTACTACTGAGCTGCATCCCCAGCCTTTTCAATATTTTTTATGAGACAATATCTTAATAAGTTGTCCAGGCTGACCTTGAACTTGAGATCCTCTTGCTTCAGCCCTTAAAGTAGCTAGGGTTACAGGTGTGTGCCTCTGTGCTTTAATGTGGGACTTGTTTTGAAAATGTTTTTTTCCAGATAACAAACAGTACTTAAAAGAAGAAATGACTTGAGCAAAGATCAAATCTAGGACACTGCCAGGCAAACATTGTCTAAAGAAAAATCCCCAGTGTGAATTAAAGTCTTTTTTAAGACTTCAGAAAGTTTGAGTCAAACAGCATGCTCTCTAAAGAAATTAAGATGTGCCTTATAGAGCCTTTCAAATAATAGGGTGTTGTGAAAGGTAAGCCTCTACTGGAAGCCACAGTTACAGAAAAGTTCTACTGAGGCAAGCTCAGCAGAAGCCAAAGTTAGAGAAGGAGAAGGCTTAACTTGAGGAGATTTGTGGGTGTGACTTTGTCAAATTGAGTGGACTCCCAAAAGAGTCACATTAGACCCACAATATTCTTTTTATTTAAGTTTTTTTTAGTTGTAGACTGACACAATATCTTTATTTTATTTATTTGTTTTTATGTGGTGCTGAGGATCAAACTCAGTGCCCTCATACATGCAAGGCAAACACTTTACCAACTGAGCTACAACCCCAACCCTGACCCACAAAATTCTTAAACTATATAGTAGAAACATTGCTAGCATGGACTGATAAGAAGTAGTGCAGAATGATAAGAGATTTATCACAAAAAATCTACTATCTAAAAGTAGGTTTAAAACAACCATCACCACCACCACAACCCCCCCCCCCCCCCCCAAAGCAACAACTACAGAGCTACAGATCCTACTATCTTTCATTGAAAAGGAGGTCTTACTCAGAAGGGGGTAATCAGTAGTTCAGGAGCAGAGCCAAGCCCTTGGGGAATTATTCCCAGGCTGTGAGACTTAATCATAGAACTTCTAACATTTGCCCTAATGGATTGTAGAATTACTGTGGAACAGTTGACTCCTTTGTGTCTCCTGCTTCTCCCTTTTTTGTATAGAAATGTCTATATCAGTTATCTTGTGCCCATCCCACTATTGTGCATTGAGTGTGTAGAGAGGGCAGGTAGTTTGTCTCACAGGTTGGGAAGAATTGTACTTAGAGAGCTTGCTTTAGGATCTTTATTTGATGAACCTTATTCATACCTGGATCTGATTGAAATGATGAGATTCTGGACTTTGAACTGCTGCTGTAATGGGATGAGGCTTTTGGAGACCTTAGGAGGAGCTGAGTGCATCTTGTATGTGGGAGGGATGTGAATCATTGGGTGCTAAAATGTGGTCTTTGGTGTCTAGCTTCTAAGATGGTTCCCAGTGGTCCCTGTCTCCTGATGTTCATGTCCTTACCTTTTTCCATCCCACATTGAACTAGGATTAGTCTATATGACTAGCATATACCAGAAGAGATGGTATGGCACTTTCAAGGCTCTTGGTTACAGAAAAAGACTGTAGCTTCCGTCTTGGGTACAACCTTTCTCCCTTGCCCACCTTTCTCTGTCATCAAGTGTTTTGGGAGAGGCCAGTTGCCATATTGTGAGACCACTCAGGCAGCCTGTGGAGGTGAGAATGTTTCAGACTTACAGAAAATTGGAAGAATAAAAATAGTACAAGAAAACCTGTATTCCTTTAGAACCAGGTTCATTTATTGAGATTTCATTCCATTTGCTGAATATTCTCTTTCTCTGTCTATATACATATATGAAACAGATGTATATCAGTTTTTTTCCTGAGCCATCTGAGAATAAACTTCAAATTTCATGGCCCTTTATTCCTAAGCACTTCAGTGTGAATTTCTTAAACAGAATATTCTTTAATAACATGAGACTTTAGTGACTGATTTGAACAAATTTAACATTGATAACAATATTTTGATCTAATCTACCATCTGTCTCCCAATTTTGTTCATTGACTAAAAATGTCTTTTTTAAATAGGATTCATTATAAGGTTGGTTTTCATTTAGTTGTTTCTCTTTAGTTTCCTTTAATCTGGAACATTTGTATAGTCTTTTTGTTTGTTTTTTATTACATTGGCATATTTGGAGAGTACAATCTCCCCCTACCCTCTTCTTCACCATTTTTTAAGAGAGTGGTCTTCATTTTACGTTCTCTGAGTTTCCTCATGTCCAGTTGTAGGTTTTGAATTTATTGCTGTCTGTATACTACGTAGGTTCCTTTGTAGACTATCACATCTGAAGGTGAATGATGTCTGTCTGCCCCTCATTAGTGATATTAATTTGTGTCACTGGGTCAAATTATTGCCTGACTGTTCCACTGTGTATTAGTTTCTGTCACTGCCAGAAACCAGATTATTACAAACTTGGCTGCTGTGGTTTAGATCTAGAAAGTTGCCCCAAAGCACCTATGTAAAAGACATGGTCCCCAGTGCAGCATTGTCTAGGGTGGAGCTTTTGGGAAGTAATTGGATCATGAGGATTTTAACATCATTGGTGGATTAATCCATTTAATGGATTAATAATTTGAATGGATTATCTGGAGGAAGCAGAAACTATAGGCAGATGATTGGAAGTGATTGGAGGAAGTAGATCACTGGAACCATGCCTGCTGGGGACTACATCTTGTTCCTGGCCCCTTTCTTTCTCTGCTTTCTAACTGCCATGAATTGAGCAGCTGTCCTCTGCTACACCTTTCTGCCATTCCACCGTCTTTCCCACCCCCATACCTACTCCCCTTCCTTCCCCTCACCCCATCTGCCCATACCCAAGTTCTCTGTTCTCCTCTTATGGTCCCCTCTCCCACCTCCCTGCCCCCATTATGGATCCGCATTAACTTATCAGAGAAAACATTTGGCCTTTGGTTTTGGGGGGATTGGCTTATTTCACTTAGCATGATATTCTCCAGTTCCATTTATTTACTGGCAAATGCCATAATTTCATTCTTCTTTAAGCCTGAGTAATGGTCTATTGTGAGATATACCACAGTTTATTTATCCATTCATCTATTGAAGGCCATCTAGGTTGGGTCCACTGTTTAGCTGTTGTGAATTGAGCTGCTATAAGCATTGATGTGGTTGTGTCTCTGTAGTATGCTAATTTTAAGTCCTTTGGGTAGACAGAGGAGTGGGATAGCTGGGTCAAATGGTGGTTCCATTCCAAGTTTTCTGAGGAATCTCCATACTTTCCATAGTGGTTGTACCAATTTGCAGTCCCACCAGCAATGAATGAGTGTATCTTTCCCCCCACGCCCTCGCCAACACTTATCGTTGCCTGTATTATTGATAATTGCCATTCTGACTGGAGTGAGATGAAATGTTAGAGTTGTTTTGATTTGCATTTCTTTAATTGCTATATGATGAACATTTTTTCATATGTTTGTTGATTGATTGTTTATATTCTTCTGTGAAGTGTCTGTTCAGTTTCTTAGCCCATTTATTGATTGGTTTATTTATTTATTTTTGGTGTTAAGTTTTTTGAGTTCTTTATATGTATTGGAGATTAGTGCTCTGAAGTGCATGTGGTAAAGATTTTCTCCCATCCTGTAGGCTCTCTCATCATGTTATTGATTGTTTCTTTTGCTGAGAAGCTTTTAGTTTTAATCCATCCCATTTGTTGATTCTTGCGCTTTAGGAGTCTTGTTCAGGAAATCAGGTTCTAAGCCGAAATGATGAAGATTTGGGCCTACTTTTTCTTCCTGGGATCACCAGGCCCAGATCAACTCTCGCAGACACAGTCACTATCCCACCCATCTGGGCTTCATATACCTCAGGCTCAGCCATGCTTTCCTACTTGCAGAGAGACTACCAGGTATATGCTCATCTAAAGGAGCGACCCTGAGATGCAGCAGCAAGAGAGGGGCCACCAGCATTCCCATCAGGAAGACCCCTGATGCCTCCAAACCTGCAGGTACCCCAACAGTGGACCTGCAGGTCCTGGCCAGGGTCCCCAGACAGAGACTCTTGTGGTAGTAAACCTGATGGTACTTGGGCCCCAGGCCCTGGCTGGCGTCCCAAGGTGGATGTGGTCACAGGCAACCAAACCTGGAGTTTGCCCCATAGCAGACCTCTAGGTGGTGGTGGTAGCAGTAATGGTGATGGCAGGTGGTTGTTGACAGCAGGCCGCGGGTCAGTAGCAGTGGTAGTAGAAGTGGTTGGTGGCAGCAGGCTGTGGATCAGCAGTGGCTGCAGCAGTGGTGGCTGCAAGTGTGGTTGTGGGGGCAGTGTCACCCAGATGATCTCTGGGGCAGCAGCGTTGTCAGCAACAGCTGTGTCAGAGGCAGCAGCAGATGGCTGCAGCTGCATGGGCAGCAGCACCCAGAAAGAAGACCTTCAGGTGACTCCAGGTGGCAGCAGCAATATCAGAGGCAGCAGCATTGGCAGTAGTGGTGTAGGCAGCAGCGAATGGGAGAAGAGACCTCCAGGAGTCAGTGGCAGCAACCTCGGAGGTAGTATCAGAGGTAGCAGTGGCCATGCCCAGAGAAAGCGGGTGTTGACTTTATATCCTGCTACTTTGCTGAATTCATTTATTAATTCTAGAAGTTTTCTAGTGGAACTCTTTGGATCCTCTAAGTATAGAATCATGTCATCGGCAAATAGAGTTTGAGTTCTTCTTTTCCTGTGCATATCCCTTTCTTTTGTCTGTCTGATTGCTCTGGCTAGAGTTTCAAGGTATGTTATGTAAAAATGGTGAAAGAGGGCCTCTCTGTCTTGTTCCAGTTTTTAGAGGGAATGCATTCAATTGTTTTTCCATTTAGAATGATGTTGGCTTTGGGCTTAGCATAGATAGCTTTTACAATGTTGAGGTATGTTCCTATTATCCCTACTTTTTCTGGTGTTTTAAACAGGAAGGTGTGCTGTATTTTGTCAAATGCTTTTCCTGCACCTATTGAGATGATCATATGGTTCTTATCTTTAAGTCTATTGATGTGATGAATTATGTTTATTGATTTCCATATGTTAAACCAACCTTGTATCTCTGAGATGACCCCCACTTGATCATGGTGCACTATCTTTTTAATATGTTTTTGCATGCGATTTTCCAGAATTTTATTGAGAATTTTTGTATCTATGTTCATCAGGGATATTGGTCTGAAATTTTCATTCCTTGATGTGTCTTTGTCTGGTTTTGGTATCAGGGTGATATTAGCCTCATAGTTGAGTTTGGAAGGGTTCCCTCCTTTTCTATTTCATGTGATAATTTGAGGAGTATTGGTATTAGTTCTTCTTTGAAGGTCTTATAGACCTCAGCTGAGAATCTGTCTGGTCCTGGTCTTTTCTTGGTTGGTAGGCTTTTGATGGCATCTTCTATTTCATTGCTTTAAATTGATCTGTTTAAATTGGGTATATCCTCCTGATTCAGTTTGAGTAGATCATATGTCTATAGAAATTTGTCGATGTCTTTGAGATTTTCTAATTTATTGAGTATAAGTTTTCAAAAATAGTGTCTAATTATCTTCTGTAATTCAATAGTGTCTGTTGTGACATTTCCTTCTTTATCTTATATTTTAGTAATTTGAGTTTTCTCTCTTTCTCTTCATTACTGTGGCTGAGGATTTATCAATTTTATTTATTTTTTCAAAGAACCAACTTTTAATTTTGTCAAATTTTTCAATTGTTTCTTTTGTTTCAATTTCATTAATTTCAATTCTGATTTTAATTATTTCCTGTCTTCTACTTTTGGTGTTGGTTTGTTTTCCTTTTTCTAGGGCTTAAGATGTAATGTTAGGTCATTTATTTGTTGAATTTTTTCTTTTAATCAATGAGCTGAATGCAGTGAACTTTTCTCTTAGTACTGCCTTCATAGTTTCCCAGAGATTTTGATATATTGTATCAGTGTTCTCATTTAACTCTAAGAATTTATTTCTGTCTTCCGTGATATCTTCTACTATCCATTTTCATTCAGTAGCATGTTATTTAGTCTCCAGGTGTTGGAGTAACTTCTATTTTTTTATTTTGTCATTGGTTTCTAATTTCATTTCATTATTGTCTGATAAGATCCAGGATGCCATCTTTTTTTTTTTTTTTTGCTAGGAAGTTCTTTGTGATACAACATATAGTTTATTTTAGAGAAGGATCCATATGCTGCTGAAAAGAAAGTGTATTCACTTGATGATGGATGAAATATCCTGTCTGTGACTGTTAAGTCTAAATTATTGATGTATTATTGAATTTTATAGTTTCTTTGTTTAGTTTTTGTTTGGAAGATCTATCCATTGGTAATAGAGGTGTGTTAAAGTCACCCAGTATTATTGTGTTGTGGTCTATTTGATTCATGAAATTGAGAGGGTCTGTTTGATGTATGTAGATGCTCCATTGTTGGGGGCATAAATCTTCATAATTGTTATGTCTTGTTGATTTATGGTTTCCTTAAGCAGTATGAAATGTCCTTCTTTATCCCTTCTGACTAACTTTGGCTTATATCATACTCTATCTGATATGAGGATAGAATCCCCTGCTTATTTACAAAGTCCATGTGATTGATGTTTTTTCCCATCCTTTCACCTTCATTCTATGGATGTCTTTTCCTATGAGATCAGACTCTTGAAGGCAGTATATTGTTGGGTCTTTTTTTAAAACCATTCTGCCAGTCTGTGTCTTTTGATTGATGAATTTAGGCCATTAACATTATTGAGATATGATTTATATTACTGGTCACTTTGGTTTATTTTTGGTTTTCAACTTGACTTGATTTCTCCTTTGACTGGCTTTTCCTTTAGTGTAGTTCCTCCCTTTGCAGATTTTCATTGTTGTTTTTCATTTCCTCCTCATAGAATATTTTTCTGAGCATATTCTGTAGTGCAGGCTTTCTAGTTATAAATTCATTTAACTTTTCTTTATCATGGAAGGTTTTTATTTTGTCATCAAGTCTGAAGCTTAATTTTGCTGGATATAAGATTCTTGGTTGGCATCCATTTTCTTTCAGATATTGGTATACGTTGTTCCTAGATTTCCTACCTTTGAGGGTATGGATTAAGAAATCTTCTTAGATCTGAATTGGTTTTCCCCTATATGTGTAACTGATACTTTTCTCTTGCGGCCTTTAAAATTCTGTCTTTATTCTGTATGCTAAACAATTTCATTAGAATATTTGTTGGTGTGGATCTGTTGTAATTTTGTACATTTGGTGTCCTGTAAACCTCTTGTATTTGATTTTCCATTTCACTCTTAGGTTTAGGAAATTTTCTGATATTATTTCATTAGAAGATTGTGCATTTCTTTCGTTTGTATCTCTATGCCTTCCTCTATCCCAATAATTCTTAAATTATCTTTCAAATTATCCCATAATTCTTGGAAGTTCTGTTCATGTTTTCTTACCCTCTTCTTTGTGTGGTTAACTTCATTTTTAAGATTATATATATTTTGTCTTCATTGTCTGAGGTTCTGTCTTCAAGGGGTCTAGTCTATTGGTGATGCTTTCTTTTGAGTTTTTATTTGGTTTATTATTTCCTTCATTTCAAGGATTTCTGTTTGTTTTTTTTCCCCCAGAATTTCTGTCTCTTTTTTGAAGTAATCTTTTGCTACCCACATTTGCTTTCTTATCTCTTTATTGAATTGATCATTTGCTGCCTGCATTTGCTCTATTATATCATTCTTTACTTTGCAGATCATTTTAATCATGTACATTATGAACTCCTTCTCTAACACTTCTTCTACTGTGCTGTAGCATCTTGGTTTATTTGAGGGCATTTTCTTTCCTTTTTTTTTTCATGTTGTTTGTGTGTCTTCCTCTCTAACAGTATGGATCCAAGGTGTTATAATTTCGACCCCATAGACTTATGGTGTCCCTGCAGTTTTCCAATACCTTACACTTAAAGGGGAGAGCAATATTAACAGCATCCAGTGCAAATACTATGCAGTGTTAAACACAATATCTCTATTAAGACGTTTACAATTTTGTTGCAATAAACAGAAATGATGTATTCTATCATTATCTACAATATAAACAGTACGTTTGCATAAGAATCTATAGATTCTAATGTTGGACAAAGAGAGAATGGTGGGTGTAGGATGAGATGTTAATGAGGGAGTGATAATATAGAGGCATTAAATCATAGGAAACATGAAAGAGGAATCTAAAGAAGTTGGTTCTTAACAGGAGAAGAGAGAGAAAGAGACTCTGAGGAAACACATAAATGAGGCAAACATAAAGAGTGAGTTAAAAAATAAAAAGAAAAGGGAAAAATGTAAAAATAAAAGAATATACAATGAATTGTAATATACTATTTAGATATCCCAGTTCTCAGTAGCCTGATGCATGAAAAGTACTTGGTTTCACAAATGTTGGGGCTGTGAGGACAGGAAAAGAAAAAAAATCACTAAGGAAAATTGAACAATTGTTTCTGTTGGAGTTCAGTATCTTCCCTGCTTTCCTTATTTGATAGATGGGGTTTTCTGGAGTTTGCTGGTATCTCCACCCTCAAGATGGTGAAGGATACTAGAGTGGGAGGGTCAGACTTGGAGGTGGAATTCCTGGAGGCAGAGTATAGCAATTGCCAGTCCCCATTGGAAGATTGCACCCCAGGACTCTCCTTTGGGGTCCAGTTGTGTGACATGGTATCCTGGTCTTAGCCCCTTACATCATCTGTGGACCCTACAATTCTTAGTCTCAAATTTAGTGTCTAAACTGTATCTCTCCCACCCCCATACTTTAGACTTCCCAATCAGGAATCTTTCTCTCTAGAGGTCCTGAGGGCTGAGTGCCAGGATCTGTGTGCCTGTCATGGAGACCTGTTCTGTATCAGGCAGATCAGGACCAGGCATTGAGAGCTATTGTCTGCTGCAAACACTGGGCCAGGTTAGTGGTTGGAGATACCTTGATGTTGGGCTTCCAGATCCTGGCCAATGTCCCAAGATGAAAGCTGTCCCAAGTAAAGATGGTGATGGCAATGGCGACAGTGGAGAACCAAAGGCGGCAGAGGTGTCCCAAGATGGAGGTGACTGCTTTCAGAGATGGGGTAGCGAATGCGGGCCCTGTGGTGGCATTGTCTGGCCCATTCAGAGATATAGCACTGTGCCAGGCGGTGCTGTGGCAGGTGGCTGCCTCCAGGCTCTGTCTTGTGTCCCAAGGTGGAGGCTACCACATCGAGGGGGCTATGGTAGTGGCTGCAGTGTCCCAAGATCTGAATATTGCTACTTTAAAAAGTAAGCAACTTTGTTGTGTGTATTGGGACTAGAAGTTATTTCATTAAAATTCATCTGTGTTCTTAATTTATGCTTACCATTTTTATTTTACTATTAAACCCAGAGCGTTATGCATCCAAGGCAAGCACTCTACCAACTAAGCTATATCCCCAGCCCTGCTTAGTATTTAAAAAAATTTTTTTTTAGTTGTTGATGGGCCTTCATTTTATTTATTTATATGTGGTGCTGAGGATCAAATCCAGTGCCTCACATAAGCTACGCAAGTGCTCTATGTTGGGAAAAGTATAAACGGCAGCCGTACCCCAGAGAAAAAACCCAACATGGCACCTAAGGACTTCTTCTTCCTACCTTCTTCTTCTCTGCAGTGGCGCGAAAAGTTCCTGCCCTTGAGAACTCTCCCGCCAGCGCCAATTTCAAATCTCGCTGGCGGGGAACCTTAGCCCCAATGAGAACTAATTCCTGGGCGCGGGAGCTGATATCTGGAAGAACTTGCCAATAAACGGGTGGCCTGCCATTTATCTAAGCCCTACCATCTCCCCTTTAGTTCTATATAAGCACACAGCTTTTTGCAATAAAATTGGAATTCTCCTGGCGAAGTGTCTTTGCGTGGGGAATTCTTTCATTCTGGTGCCCCGCGTGAGGATACGGGTGAGCTCTTTCCAACAAGAGCCCCGTCCCCTGCTCCGCCGAAGACTCTCCGCCCTGGTCTGCTCTTTTCAGACACCGGCTTTTCTGCACTCACCATTGATCCGACCGTAGGTAAGGTTCCCTTGACCCCGGCTCGCCAACTCCCTTCGGGCTAGAGCTGGAGCTGTGACCGTTGATCATCCGGCACACTCCAGACGCCCGGTGGGGGGAGGGAATTCACATCACTAAGACCTTTACTGGTTGCAGTGGACCCTCTGGTGATCCGTTTCCCTTTGGGGCGTGAGGCTTCTGGGTTTACACGAGAGGTTCTATGGTTTTTTTCCTCCTCCGCTGCCGCTGCTGCCGGCTAGAGTTGCTGTTTCCTGCGGGGCTCCTGTGTCCGGCTAAAGCTGCCTTTCTACTTGGGGAAAACTGAACTCCCGGCCTGGAACTGCGTTCTGCCGGAGCCAGAGTTCTGTTTTCATTACTGACTTTTTCCGCTGCGGTCGAAAACTTTCCTGATGTCAGGTTGCCCGTGGCTCCAACCCCATTGGGTCTCACAGATCGCACTTCACTGGTGACGACCGGGTAGTGCCCTCTGTAGTTCCTGGCGATGGCTGGTCATTTTGGGGACGCCCACCTGACCCCCGTTCGCCCTGGGCTTCCTGGAAGCCGTTCCAGCCCGGGTTTTTCCTTTGTCTCTCTCGCTTATGCTTATTCTCTCTTTCTCTCTTTCTCTCTTCCATCTCTCCCTGTGACTATGGGCACCTCTTCGTCTGTACCTGAATCCTCACCTCTCAAATGTTTAATAAAAAATCTGGCCACACTCTCTCTCACACCAGACATCAAGCCCAAACTTTTAATCAAATTCTGTACCCAAGATTGGCCTACATATCCACTGGATAATGGCAATCATTGGCCTCCAGAAGGCTCCTTAGATCCAAACCTCCTTCGAGACCTTTTTAACTACTGCCAGCGTCTGAAAAAATGGAGGGAGATTCCCTGCGTTGAAGGTTTTAGCCTTCTCGCACAGCACCCTGCTCTCTGCTCCTCCTGCTCTCCTTCTCAAGTCCTCCTTGCTTGCAAACCCCTCCCTTCCCCTACTTCTACTCCTGACTTCGCATATTCTTCCTCATTTGACCCAGCAGATGAACCCCCACCTTATCCCCCAGCCCCATCTGCTCCTTCTCTCCCGCTATACCCTCCTCTTCCTCCGCCTGGTTCCACGGATCCTCAGCCTTCCGTTTCATCCCCCTCCCCTCCGACCTCTTCTGCCTGCTCCACCTCCTCCTCCGCAGAGACACCCCCTTCCCCTCCCTCTCCTTCCTGTCCGCCGCCTGCCTCTTTCAGTCCTCCTGTTACCAGGTCTAAGGGACTCCTTCCCACCCCCAAGACAATCGCACCCCTTCGTGAGGTAGCTGGTCCCGAGGGTGTTATCAGAGTCCACGTGCCCTTCTCCATGTCGGACATTACTCAGCTAGAGAGGAAGCTAGGCTCATTCACCACTGACCCCACCACTTACATTTGGGAGTTTCAATGGGTCCTGCAAGCATATAGCCTCACTCATCATGACATCTACATGCTCTTGGCCAATACACTTCTCCCCGAGGAAAGGCGACGGGTCTGGGAGCTAGCCCAAGCCCATGCTGATGAAAATCATAGGACCAATCCCAACCACCCCACGGGCCCTCATGCTGTCCCAGAGCAGGATCCCCTATGGGATTATAACACTCCTGAAGGCTTGCAGTCTCGTGACCTTTTTATATCCTGCCTCTTGGCGGGCCCGAAAAAGGCCACCCGCAAGGCTGTTAACTTTCAAAAGGTGCAGGAGGTCATTCAAAGAAAGGAAGAAACACCTTCAGAATTCTTGGATAGACTAACCAAGGCCCTTCAACAGTACACAAACCTCGACCCAGAAACTCCTGATGGCCGTCATGTCTTAATGACATATTTTCTGGCCCAAAGCTACCCTGACATTAAAGCCAAGCTTAAAAAGCTTGAACAGGGCCCTGCTACTCCTCAGACCGAAATCCTCGCTGTCGCTTTCAAGGTTTTTCATGGTAGAGAGGATGAAAGTGAACGCCGTAGGCGGAGGGCTGAAAATGCCAAGTTCCAAATGTTGGCCCAGGTCATTCAGAGAAGGTCATCACCACGCCGTCCTAATAAGACACCCCCTGGAGCTTGCTTCAAATGTGGTAAGGAGGGACATTGGACCAAGGATTGTCCTTCGCCGAAGACACCCTCCACCCCCTGCCCAAAATGCCACCAAAGGGGACACTGGGGGGTGGACTGCCCAACAACCCGGAAGGGAGGTTGGTCAGCCGCCCGGCAACCCCAGCCTCTCCTGGGCTTGGCAGACGAGGATTGACGAAGCCCTGGGCCTTCCCTCCCGACTATTACCATCAAGAAGCAAGAGCCTAGGGTCACCTTCCTGGTGGATGGAAGCTTCATTACCTTCCTCTTAGATACTGGTGCCGCTTTTTCAGTCTTGAGGGAGTATTGTGGTCCTACCACACCCTCAAAAACTCCTATTGTCGGGGTAGGAGGTAAACAGATTTTCCCTCGAACCCCCCCCCCCCCATTATCATGTTATATGCAGGGATCCCTTTTGTCCTTCACACACTCCTTTCTCGTTATGAGCCATTGCCCCACTCCCCTTCTGGGAAGGGACATACTCTCACTATTGAAAGTCACCATTCACATATCACCCCACATCTCTCCTACCTCTCATTTCCTCATGATGTTCCTAGGGGCAGATACACCTCCTTCACACACTCTTCCACAACTATCTAAACCAGTTAACCCTGAGGTTTGGGACACAAACCTTGTGGCTAAATGTAGTCCTATTCATATTGTCTTACGGGACCCTTCAAGATATATTAGTCAACCACAATATCCACTCACAACCACAGCCCTCCTCGGATTAGAACCCATCATCCAAGATTTATTACGAAAGGGATATCTTAGGCCTACACACTCTCCTTTCAACACCCCCATTCTGGCAGTTAAAAAACCTAACGGGTCCCACAGGCTGGTTCAAGACCTTCGCCTTGTCAACTCCTCTGTGGTCCCCATCCACCTGCTAGTGCCCAACCCTTACACCCTCCTCTCTCAGATCCCTGCCACTACTACCCACTTCTCGGTCCTAGATTTGAAAGATGCATTCTTTTCTATTCCCTTGTCCTCAGAATCTCAGGATATCTTTGCTTTTACGTGGACTGACCCTCACACCCGCCATTTTCGTCAGCTTACCTGGACTGTCCTCCCACAGGGATTCAGGGATAGCCCCCATCTCTTTGGCCAAGTTCTTGCCCAGGACCTCACATCCTTTCACCCCACCTGTCCTGACTCTACTCTCCTTCAATATGTCGATGACCTTCTTCTATGTAGTCCCTCTTGGGAACACTCTCAATCCCACACCGCCTAGCTTCTTAATTTCCTAGCAGACAAGGGATATAGGGTGTCTCCCCACAAGGCCCAGGTTTCCTAGTCTTCTGTCACCTATCTTGGTTTTTGCCTTACACCCGGGAAAAAGGAAATAGCACTGGATAGGAGGCAACTCCTCTCTAATCTTCCAGTGCCCCATACGAAAGCCGAAATACTATCATTCCTAGGACTAGCAGGTTATTTTAGGGCCTGGATCCCAAATTATTCTCTTCTAGCCAAACCCCTGTATGACCTAGCAGAGGGACCCCCTAGTGAATCTCTTGCCTCCTCCCCCAACTACCACTTCTGCAGGCTTCAGCAACTCCTCTTAAAGGCAACCTGCCCTTCACCTTCCTGATCTTTCAAGACCATTTCATCTATATGTCCATGAAAAAAGGGGGCAAGCACTTGGGGTCTTAGGTCAAAACTATGGGCCTACATTTGCACCTGCGGCATGTTTGTCCAAGCAACTAGACCCTACCATCTGTGGGTGGGCCCCTTGCTTAAGAGCTCTGGATGCTGGACAAATTTTACACAAAGAAGCCTCTAAGTTGACTTTTGGGGCCCCTTTAACTATCCACTCCCCACATCACTTGAAGGATCTTTTAGCTTATAAGGGCCTTCAAACCCTTCCTCCCTCCAGAGTTCTGTCACTCCTCACTTCCTTTCTGGAAAACCCTAATATTATGTTCCTCCCCTGCTCTGCACTGAACCCTGCCTCACTGCTCCCAACGACTCCCACGTCTGACACACCAACTCATAATTGCTTGGAAACCTTAGATGATTTCCTCCCCTGTCATCCTTCCATTTCTGAGGGACCACTCACCAAGCCTGACCTTATCTGGTTCACTGACGGCAGTTCCTTTAGACAGAACGGCACTCATTACTCTGGATACGCTGTAGTTTCAGCCACTGAGATTACAGAGGCCAAAGCTCTGCCTTCAGGAACTACCAACCAGCAGGCTGAACTCATAGCAGCCACTCGTGCCTGCCTTCTAGCTCAAGGCAAATCCCTCACCCTTTATACTGACTCAAAATATGTCTTCCATATTCTATTATCCCATGCTGCAATATGGAAGGAGCGAGGCCTACTTACCACCAAAGGTAATGCCATCACTAATTCGGCTCTTATAACCAATCTGATAGAGGCCTCCCACTTACCCACCTAGTTGGGAGTTGTCCATTGTAGGTCCCATCAGAAGGACAGCTCTCTTATCACTGAGGGCAACGCCAAGGCTGACCAGGCGGCACGAATGGCTGCTACCACTTCCAATTATGACCCCCCTGGGGGACATATAATGGCCACCTTAGACAGCTCATCTGAAGCCCCTACTTCTTCCAGTAAGAACAAGGATCTTTTCGAGTTCTTTCATACTCTATTCCATTCCAACTCTCAGTCTTTGACCCTCTTTTTACAGAGCTTCTTTTCCTTCACCCCCTCTGACAAAGCCATGCTACAGAATATAGCCTCTAATTGTCAGATCTGTCAGCGGACCAACCCTCATACTCCTTTAAGGCCTAAACCTTTCCCCTCCCACCAAGCTCAGGGACACACTCCTGCTGCTGACTGGCAGGTAGACTTCACCAACATGCCCACAGTACAGTGCACTAAATACCTCCTTGTCTTTGTGGACACCTTCTCTGGTTGGGTTGAGGCATTTCCCACTTCCAATAAAAAGGCTTCCACTGTAGCTTTAATCTTACTGACAGACATCATCCCTAGGTTTGGTATGCCCACTTCCTTACAATCTGACAATGGTCCTGAGTTTATTTCTAAGATCACACAAAAGGTCTCTCAAGCCCTCTCCTTCAAGTGGCATTTCCACTGTCCATATCGCCCCCAGGCTTCAGGGAAAGTGGAAAGGGTAAATCGGACTCTAAAGGAAGTCCTTACCAAATTGACAATGGAATTAAACTTAGACTGGGTCAAACTCCTTCCCTTGGCTTTGCTTCGAATCAGAGCTCTCCCTAAGAAACCATCTTTACTGTCTCCCTTTGAGATAATGTATGGAAGACCTCTTATACCCCCTGGGTTGGTCGTTTCACAAGGACCTCTCACCCGAGATTTGTCTTTGCCTCTCTTGTTTCATCTCTGCTCAGAACTCTGGAAATATCAAGACTGGCTTCTTCCGGACCCAGTTTCCTCTCCAAACACTCCCCCCTTAACACCTGGAAGTCTAGTCTACTATAATACCCCAGAGGAGAAAGGGCCTCTTACCCCAAAATGGGAAGGCCCCTATCCTGTCATTCTCTGTACCCCCACCGCCGCCAAACTCTCCTTACCAGACAACCGTCTCACTCCCTGGATTCACATTTCTAGGTTGAAGCCATATCACCAGGAGGCCCCACCTGCTGACGACAGGACCACCCCAGAGGAACTCTAAGAATCACCTCCTGAACCTCCCCTTTACTCCTGCTCTCCACACCCATCTCACCCCTTTAAGTTGCGGCTCACGCGGTGTTCCCCGCAGCCCAATTCCTCTTAAAGAAGCCACAATGAGCTTTCCCAACACCTCAGTCTTCTCTCTCTGCTTGTTTCTTGTGCTCTGCTTCTTTTCTGTGCTCTGTCGGGACCGGTCTTTACCCTCCTCTCCTACCATGTATCTATTCACTCTTCGGGACCGATACTCAGAACATGGCATGCTGAAGGTCCGCGAAGTGGATGCAACTACTTGCTTCATCCACAACTGCACCTCTATTTCCCTAAAATTGTCACCTTCCAGGACCTTCGTCCCTGGTAGCTGGAACTGGCCTTTCATTTGCTTCCTTTTTGATCAAACCAAAGGCTATTGCCATTGGTGGCCTGAGATATATAATGGGTGCCCCAATTGGTCATGCAGGTTCCATGATGAACGTGGTAGCTATTCTTACCACTCACTTGGTTACCCTGTAGGATGGACTTCTAGTTACCTAAAATGGCATAAAGGCTCTTCATCCGATAACCATAGATGGTATACTTTAGATATACCTGACCCCAAGGCCAAACGTTGGGACTATGTTGAGTTTGCTGTCTATGCTCGGACAACCTCAGCCAGACCCACAAGGTGGATGACTGTTGGCCGCACCCTGATTACGCCACCTAAGGCAACCATTCAGGTAGTTGAGCACATCAAGGAGTCAGAATCAAAACTTCAAGATCTTATCCATAGCCCATCCAAAGAGGATTCAGAGCCTTCAACTCCCTCAGGCCTCCCTCCCACATGGCTCAATTTGCTACACCAAACTCTTCGATTATTAAACTCCACCCCTCTTTCTGTGCCTACTTCTCAGTGCTTTCTCTGTGCTTCACTTAGTCGTCCACTTCTAGCAGCGGTCCCATTAGCAGCAGGAAATATTTCAGCAAAAACCTACAATTTCTCTAAGAAAGGACAACCCCTACACGTGACACGTATCCCACTATGGGAAAGTTATTCCACCAATACTTCATTTCCTTTCATCTGTTTCCACCCGCCAACAATGAATCCTTTACCCATTTGTTCCTTGAGCTATAGCACCCCATCGAGCCCTGTGTTTATGCAACCTGGACATTTCCTCTGGTGTAACGGGTCTTTAAGTACCTCAACAATCAATGTCTCTGGCACCTGTTTCTTGGTTACTGTAGTTCCTCAGCTGTCTTTGTATACTCCCACCGAATTCCGACAGTTGGCCCTACCTTCCCGCACCCGTAGGGCAGTCTTTCTGCCGGTTCTGGTAGGCCTCACTTTAACAACCTCAGTGGCGAGTCTCGGACTCTCTGGTGGAGCTATAGGTCATGCTCTATGGGCATCCAATGACCTGCAACAAAAACTGCAGGAAGCACTCGATACCACTGCTGAGTCTCTGGGCTCCTTGCAGCGGCAGGTTACTTCATTGGCACAAGCGGCTTTACAGAACCGAAGAGCGATTGATCTTCTCACTGCAGAAAAAGGGGGTACATGCCTGTTCCTCAGAGAGGAATGTTGCTACTATGTTAATGAGTCTGGGCTAATAGAAAAAAATGTTGTTAAATTGCAGGAATTATCGACCCAATTGCTCAAACCCACCTCCTCTAATCCCATAACTGGGTTCTTCCAATCCTCTCTTGCCACGTACTTACTACCTATCTTGGGGCCCCTTATTGGGATGCTCCTTTTTTGTGCTCTCTTGCCCTGCATAATGAAGTTCTTTCAAACCCAATTGCAGAAAATTTCTAATCAAACTTTCAACCAGCTTCTGCTTAGGCACTACCAGCCTCTGATGACCGATGAACCCCCAACATCTCCAAGAGAACAGTTCACTCAATGCTGAAGCTCCCTACCAGGCACGATGGAATGCAACGGACATCAGACAGCGGGAGACAACGAGCCCAAAGAACCTCTTAATCTGCCATCCTGGATTCATGAGTCTTTATGTCCTTTTAAGCCTCCTCATGGCCTTTGGCCTCTTCTCTGTCAGTCCCCCAACATGGAACTTCTGCCAAAAATTGACCTTTGCTTTAATTTTTATCTTCATTCTGTTTTTATTCGCTCTGATCTTCTTCAGGTGCTGGTGACGCCATGTCCAGGCAACGCTTCCAGTATTTCCTAGAGTCTCTGTTACAGGACCAGTGGCTGACCAACAATCTCCTCCATCCAGGACTGGTTCGATGCCATTGACGACTTGTGGCTTCAGGGAACTTTCATAGACTTCACCCCTACGGAAGTAGCTGTCTATAGCCACTGGGTTTTATTTCTGGCTGCCATGATATCCCCAGACCTGCCCCCCGAACATTCCTCCACTTCCCTTTCTAGGCCCTATGGCGCCCCCACACAGCAGGAAGCAGCCGGATCTGACTAACGATGCCCCAATTCCTAAGAAAAAAAAAAGGGAGGAATGTTGGGAAAAGTATAAATGGCAGCCGTACCCCAGAGAAAAAACCCCAACATGGCGCCTAAGGACTTCTTCCTACCTTCTTCTCTGCAGTGGCGCGAAAAGTTCCTGCCCTTGTGAACTCTCCCGCCGGCGCCAATTTCAAATCTCGCTGGCGGGGAACCTTAGCCCCAATGAGAACTAATTCCTGGGCGCGGGAGCTGATATCTGGAAGAACTTGCCAATAAACGGGTGGCCTGCCATTTATCTAAGCCCTACCATCTCCCCTTTAGTTCTATATAAGCACACAGCTTTTTGCAATAAAATTGGAATTCTCCCGGCGAAGAGTCTTTGCGTGGGGAATTCTTTCACTCTACTGCTGAGCTACAACCCCAGTCCTTACTATTGTTTTGTATTTTTGTTATGCTTACTATTTTTTTTTGTTTTTATTCTGAAATATTTTTTCTTTAAATTGGTTGTTCACAACATTACAAAGCTCTTGACATATCATATTTCATACATTAGATTGAAGTGGTTATGAACCCCCAATTTTACCCCAAATGCAGATTGCAGAATCACGTCGGTTACACATCCACAATTTTACATAATGCCCTATTAGTAATTGTTGTATTCTGCTACCTTTCCTATCCCCTACTATCCCCCCTCCTCTCCCCTCCCATCTTCTCTCTCTACCCCATCTACTGTAATTCATTTCTCTCCTTGTTTATTTTCCCATTCCCCTCACAACCTCTTATATGTAATTTTGTATAGCAATGAGGGTCCCCCTTAATTTCCATGCAATTTCCCTTTTCTCTCCTTTCCCTCCCATCTCATGTCTCTGTTTAATGTTAATCTTTTCTTCCTGCTCTTCCTCCCTGCTCTGTTCATAGTTGCTCTCATTATATCAAAGAAGACATTTGGTATTTGTTTTTTAGGGATTGGCTAGCTTCACTAAGCATAATCTGCTCTAGTGCCATCCATTTCCCTGCAAATTCCATGATTTTGTCATTTTTTAGTGCTGCGTAATATTCCATGGTGTATAAATGCCACATTTTTTTTTTATCCATTCATCTATTGAAGGGCATCTGCGTTGGTTCCACAGTCTAGCTATTGTGAATTGTGCTGCTATGAACATCGATGTGGCAGTATCCCTGTAGCATGCTCTTTTAAGGTCTTCAGGGAATAGTCTGAGAAGGGCAATAGCAGGGTCAAATGGTGGTTCCATTCCCAGCTTTCCTAGGAATCTCCAAACTGCTTTCCAAATTGGCCGCACCAATTTGCAGTCCCACCAGCAATGTACAAGTGTACCCTTTTCTCCACATCCTCGCCAGCACTTTTTGTTGTTTGACTTCATAGTGGCTGCCAATCTTACTGGAGTGAGATGGTATCTTAGGGTGGTTTTGATTTGCATTTCTCTGACTGCTAGAGATGGTGAGCATTTTTTCATGTACTTGTTGATTGATTGTATATCCTCCTCTGAGAAGTGTCTGTTCAGGTCCTTGGCTCATTTGTTGATTGGGTTATTTGTTATCTTATTGTCTAATTTTTTGAGTTCTTTGTATACTCTGGATATTAGGGCTCTATCTGAAGTGTGAGGAGTAAAAATTTGTTCCCATGATGTAGGCTCCCTATTTACCTCTCTTATTGTTTCTCTTGCTGAGAAAAAACTTTTTAGTTTAAGTAAGTCCCATTTGTTGATTCTAGTTATTAACTCTTGTGCTATGGGTGTCCTATTAAGGAATTTGGAGCCCGACCCCACAATATGTAGATCGGAGCCAACTTTTTCTTCTATCAGACGCAGAGTCTCTGATTTGATATCTAGCTCCTTGATCCATTTTGAGTTAACTTTTGTGCATGGCGAGAGAAAGGAATTCAGTTTCATTTTGTTGCATATGGATTTCCAGTTTTCCCAACACCATTTGTTGAAGATGCTATCCTTCCTCCATTGCATGCTTTTAGCCCCTTTATCAAATATAAGATAGTTGTAGTTTTGTGGATTAGTCTCTGTGTCCTCTATTCTATACCATTGGTCCACCCGCCTGTTTTGGTACCAGTACCATGCTGTTTTTGTCACTATTGCTCTGTAATATAGTTTGAAATCTGGTATCGTTATACCGCCTGATTCACATTTCCTGCTTAGAATTGCTTTTGCTATTCTGGGTCTTTTATTTTTCCATATGAATTTCATGATTGCTTTATCTATTTCTACAAGAAATGCCGTTGGGATTTTGATTGGCATTGCATTAAACCTATAGAGAACTTTTGGTAATATCGCCATTTTGATGATGTTAGTTCTGCGTATCCATGAACAGGGTATATTTTTCCATCTTCTAAGATCTTCTTCTACTTCTCTCTTTAGGGTTCTGTAGTTTTCATTGTATAAATCTTTCACCTCTTTTGTTAGGTTGATTCCCAAGTATTTTATTTTTTTTTGAGGATATTGTGAATGGAGTGTTTTTCCTCATTTCTTTTTCAGAAGTTTTGTCACTGATATACAGAAATGCCTTTGATTTATGCGTGTTGATTTTATATCCTGTCACTTTGCTGAATTCATTTATTAGTTCTAGTAGTTTCTTTGTAGACCCTTTTGGGTCTTCTAGGTATAGAATCATGTCATCCGCAAATAGTGATAATTTAAGTTCTTCTTTTCCTATTTTTATGCCTTTAATTTCTTTCGTCTGTCTAATTGCTCTGGCCAGTGTTTCGAGAACTATATTGAATAGAAGTGGTGATAGAGGGCATCCCTGTCTTGTTCCAGATTTTAGAGGGAATGCCTTTAACTTTTGTCCATTCGGAATGATGCTAGCCTGAGGCTTAGCATAGATAGCTTTTACAATGTCAAGGTAAGTTCCTGTTATCCCTAGTTTTTCTGATGTTTTGAACATAAAGGGATGCTGTACTTTGTTGAATGCTTTCTCTGCGTCTATTGAGATGATCATATGGTTCTTATCTTTAAGTCTATTGATGTGGTGAATAACATTTATTGATTTCCGTATATTGAACCAGCCTTGCATCCCAGGGATGAATCCTACTTGATCATGGTGCACAATTTTTTTGATGTCTTTTTGTATTCGATTCGCCAGAATTTTATTGAGGATTTTTGCATCTAGGTTCATTAGAGATATTGGTCTGTAGTTTTCTTTCTTTGAGGTGTCTTTGTCTGGTTTCAGAATCAGGGTGATGTTGGCCTCGTAGAATGAATTTGGAAGAGCTCCCTGTTTTTCTATTTCCTGAAATAACTTGAAAAGTATTGGTATTAATTCTTCTTTAAAGGTTTTGTAAAACTCCGCTGTATACCCATCCGGTCCTGGGCTTTTCTTGGTTGGTAGTCTTTTGATGGCTTCTTCAATTTCATCCATTGATATTGGTCTGTTCAAATTGTGTGTATCCTCCTGACTCAGTTTGGGCAAATCATATGACTGAAGAAATTTATCGATGTCTTCACTATCTTCTATTTTATTGGAATATAGGTTTTCAAAATAATTTCTAATTGTCTTCTGTATTTCTGTAGCATCTGTTGTGATATTGCCTTTTTCATCCCGTATGTTAGTAATTTGAGTTCTCTCTCCTCTGCGTTAGCATGGCTAAAGGTCTGTCGATCTTATTTATTTTTTCGAAGAACCAACTTTTAGTTTTGTTAATTTTTTCAATAGTTTCTATTGTTTCAATTTCATTGATTTCCGCTCTGATTTTAATTATTTCTTGCCTTCTGCTACATTTGCTGTTGTTTTGCTCTTCCTTTTCTAGGGCTTTGAGATGAAGTGTGAGCTCATTTATTTGTTGGTTTTTTCTTATTTTGAGGAATGACCATCAGGCGATGAATTTTCCTCTTAAAACTGCTTTCATTGTGTCCCATAGATTCCGATATGTTGTGTCTGTATTTTCATTTATCTCTAAGAATTTTTTGATTTCCTCCTTGATGTCTTCTATAACCCATTGATCATTCAATAACATATTGTTCATTTTCCATGTGATGTAGGATTTTTCCTTCCTTCTTTTATCATTGATTTCCAGTTTCATTCCATTATGATCAGATAAAATGCAAGGTATTATCTCCACCCCTTTATATTTACTGAGGGTTGCCCTATGGCATAATATATTGTCTATTTTTGAGAAGGATCCATGTGGTGCTGAGAAAAAAGTATATCCATTTGATGATGGTTGATATATTCTATATATGTCAGTTAAGTCTAGGTTATTGATTGTGATATTGAGTTCTATAGTTTCTTTATTCAACTTTTGTTTGGAGGATCTGTCCAATGGTGAGAGAGGTGTGTTGAAGTCACCCATAATTATTGTGTTGTGGTCTATTTGATTTTTGAACTTGAGGAGAATTTGTTTTATGAATATCGCAGCACCATTATTTGGTGCATAAATATTGATAATTGTTATGTCTTGTTGGTGAATGGTTCCTTTTAACAGTATAATGTCCTTCTTTATCCCTTTTAATTAACTTAGTCTTGAAGTTGATTTTATTCGATATGAGGATGAGCACCCCTGCTTGCTTACGAGGACCGTGTGCGTGGTATATTTTTCCCATCCTTTCACCTTCAGCCTGTGTATGTCTTTTCCAATCAGATGTGTCTCCTGGAGGCAGCATATTGTTGGATTTGTTTTTTTAATCCATGATACCAGCCTATGTCGCTTTATTGGAGAGTTTAAGCCGTTAACATTCAGAGTTACTATTGATATATGGTTTGTACTTCCATCCATGTTTGATTATTTATCCTTTTTTTTTTTTAAAATTTAGTTTGTTTCTCCATGATTATCTTTCCCCTCGCCCTCTGTCTTTACTGAGGCACTTCCCACTGATGGTTTTGGGTATTGTTTTTCATTTCTTCCTCGTGTAGTGTTTTGCTCAAAATGCTTTGCAATGCTGGTTTTCTGGCTGCAAATTCTTTTAACTTTTGTTTATCATGAAAGATTTTTATTTCGTTGTCATATCTGAAGGTTAATTTTGCTGGATACAGAATTCTTGGTTGGCATCCATTGTCTTTCAGTGTTTGAAATACATTGTTCCGTGACCTTCTTGCTTTCAGTGTCTGTGATGAAAAATCCGTTGTTAACCTTATTGGTTTACCCCTGAATGTAATCTGTCTCCTTTCTCTTGTAGCTTTTAATATTTTCTCTTTGTTCTGTATATTGGATATCTTCATAACAATGTGTCTTGGCGTTGGTCTACTGTGATTTTGTGTGCTCGGTGTCCTGTATGCATCTTCAATTTGTATATCTGTTTCCTTTTTTATTTCTGGAAAGTTTTCTGTAATTATTTCATTCAGCAGGTTACTCATTCCCTTGGTTTGAACCTCTGTACCTTCTTCTATCCCGATGACTCGTAAGTTTGGTTTTTTTATGTTATCCCATAACTCTTGGATGTTTTTCTCGTGATTTTTTACCAGCCTTTCTGAGTTGGCTAGACTCTTTTCAAGATGATATATTTTGTCTTCATTATCTGACGTTCTGGCTTCTACTTGCTCCACTCTGTTAGTGATACTCTCAATTGAGTTTTTAATTTGGTTTATCGTTTCCTTCATTTCTAGAATTATTGTTTATTTTTTATAATCTCTATCTCCAGATAAAGATGGTTAACTTCTTCTTTTATCTGTTTATGTAATTGATTCTCAATGTGTTCTTTCGCTGCTTGAATTTGCTGTCCTGTATCCTCTTTAAGGTTCCATTCCATCTGTCTAAGGTGTTCCTTGAGTTCTTTATATGACCATTTTTCTGATGACTCTAGGTCCTCCTGAATATTTAGGCTGTCCTGCATTGTTTGTACTCCTTTTCTTCCTTGCTTTTTGAAGCTGCTCATGTTAGTTCTTGTTCCGTTTGACTGCTGAGTTACTGTTTACTCCTATAAATTTATTTTATGCTTGGGAGGAAAGGTATTAGAAGGGAAGGGAAGAAGTCACTAAAGAGAATGAGAGTAAGCAGGTAGAATTCAAGGAAGGGGGGATAAGATAATTTAAAAGAAATGAAAAGACAAAAGAAGAAAAAAATAGGAAATAAAAAAAGAAATTTAAAAAAAAAATTATAAAAAAAATTAAAATTAAAATTAGAAAAAAAAATTTTTAAAAAATTGTAAAAAAAAATTTAAAAAAACAAGAAAGAAAAATGAAAATGAAAGAAAAACCCAAATCAAAAAAAAAGAGAAAAGAAAAAAAGAAAAAAAAAACTAATAAGTACAGTCTTAGAGTTTGATTAATTTCTCTTCCAGTAGGTGGCGCTGTGCCCACCAGGCCATGTTTCTCCTGTCAATACGCGGGAACCAATCACTGTGCAGCAGCTCCTCCCAGACTGGGCGAGTCTCCAATCCTGAGTGCCTAGGGCCTCCTCTTGTGTCTAGTCACTTCCCACTTTTCCTCTAGCCAGGCCCCTCTCATGGGTGCCGCTCACCACAATACTGGCTACACGCCTGGTCTGCTGCTCCCGGGAGCCCTGTTTTCATGAACGACTGGGCACACTCTTCCAGTTTGCCATTCCCTCAGACCCTAAGTTTGTAGAGCTTGGGGCTGAGAATCCTCAGCGAATTTTACTTGCCCTCCGGTAGCCATGCCCCCGGTAGGTGGTGCAAGAGACCTCAGCTGTCAGCTCTGGTGGGAGCGGTAGTTCCGTGCCGCGGGTGCCGCGCCACCTCTGATTCCCTCTGGCTGGCTATCGTGCTCACAGGAGAGCTGGGAGGGGCCTTTACGGGAGAGCTGGGAGGGGCCCTTAAGATTTCCCCGTTGTGTGTAGAGGGAAGGCTAGGGAATTACACACCTGTAGCCGCAGGTTTCAATGAAGTTATCTCCTCCGCCGCAGTCTGATGACGTCAGTTCTCTGCCATGGTGGTGTCTCTTGCAAATGGCGACAATTCGTTTCTCTTTGCCGGGCGACCAATGCAACGGTGGATCCTTACTGTCTCTCCCAAGCCCCGTTTCAAACCTGTGGCCACTACCTATGAAGGCTCGGTAGGCATTTACCTCCGTAGGATCAGAAGGGCTGACCAGTTGTTTCAGCCGGATGGATTAGTGCTGAGTCACAGCTGTTTGTCTGCAGGAAGCAGGCGAACGGGAGCTTGAATTCAGCCGATCCGGGCGCAGTGTGTGTTCTGAGAGGCCCAGACTGTTCGCCCTAGATCCACGTCAGCTCAGCATTGCCTAGTGATCCTGAGCAAACAGATTTAGGTTATTTACGACTCCCTATGCCTGCACAGCTGAAGAGGTCAGGGACTTGATCTCTCTGCGCCCGCCGCCATGTTGGAATCCCTCTATTCTGAAATATCTTAGGAACAAAGAAGTGAGTTTGTTCTGTCATTGTATTCTGGTGATAGGATTGAATTATAAGCTATTTTTTTTGTACTCTACTTTATAAAAATGTTTTAATTCATTCCTGCTTACCCAAGTTTAGTGGAATAGAAATGGATAGATCAAAGATGAGCTTTCTACATATGTATTCCAATTCTGAAGTGTTGTAGCTTAGATTAGTAGGGAGGTGAAGTGAGTTATACTAAGATTAGGGCCCTCAAATTTTTATGTTTCAGATTTTCATATTTTTATTGTTTCAGATAGAAATAAGATCTTTTTAGAGTTTCATAAACTATTAAGAAGTCTTTCATTGAAATTTCTCAACAAGTAATTAATATTTTTAAATAATATCAGGTGGCCGTAGGGGTTGAAGCATAAAAAGTTTGTATTTTCTAGGTTTCTGTTTCAAGATGATAGATGTTTACAAAATTACTAATATGAATTCACAAGCACTAGAATTAGCAATTTTAAAGGATAAATTTGTTGAATTATAATCATGCACAGTTTTATACTTTGTAGGCAACAAAAAATAAATATTAATAATAATATTTTTATTTAACTACTACATTTTCTCAAAGATTGTTTTCAGGCTGGACAATTTATTTATTGAAGATTTTGGAAGGTTGTTTCTGGATAATATTGTTGATAGGTAAGCTAGTAGTGACACTTTATGTGTGCTATTGTCATGAGAGAATTGAGTGTAATCTAATTGTTGCATATGAACTGAGAACTAATAGAAACATAGATTTAGCACAGTGGATTATATTAGGTTTGGTTACTTGTGACAAAATTTACAATGAAATAGGAGCCAGTTTCTTTCTTACGGTCAAAGATTTGGAGATAGCCTCATGGCAGCTCAGTGATTAGGAATCCAGCTCCTGTTTTCTTGCTCTTGTGTCTTTTTATTTTTTATTTTTTGTGTGTGTGTACTAAGGATTGAACTCAGGGTCACTCTGAGAGTCTCACCAAATGGCCCAGGCTGCCCTTGAATTTGCAAGTCTCTTGCTTCAGCCTCCTGAGTTGCTGGGATTACAGGCATGTGCTACCATGCATAGTGTCATGTCATTTTTTTAGCTTTCCATTTCACAGTATTTCCTGGTGTTGAGGGCCACAGCCAGTCGGGTGGCACCTGGCATTTTGCCAGAGGGAGTGGTTGAGAGGTGACACCAGGAGCCATTGAGATGATGATGGTTAAGTTAAGCTGTGTATTCAGTTGTATTATAGACCTTTGCTGTCCCGCAATAGGGCGGCTCCTGCTGCCTCAGGCGCCCGCTACTTTGGAGTTCCCGTTGAGTTCTTGCGGGGTTCCCAGAGAGTTCACGCGGAGCCCAGTGGAGGGTGAGAGGGTTCCGGGAAGTGCACGTGGAGTGCTGGTGGAGTTCGGGCAATAATGTAGTTCCTGTTTGAACCTACAAGTGCCTCGTGGCGGCTCGGTTATTTTGTGCCCAGCCAGACTGCGGCATTTGTAGAAAGGAACAATGAAGAAAATCTGGGAGAGGGTTTATATCAGCTCTGTTTTTTAAAAGACTTTCTGGAAAGCTACAATCTAACTTTTGTTTACCTGCTTTAGGCCAGAACATATATAGTCCATGTCCACTCCTAACTACAAGACAATATGACAATTATAGCCTTTTTTTCCCCTGTGCTTCATATATCTATGTAAAAATTAAGGATTATTTTGCTAAGTAGGAAAGTGAATATTTGAATAGCAACTGGCATCTTGTTTCATAGTAAATAAAGCAACCCTAGATATTAGAAATTCTCTAATTGACTGCTACTTTCCTGCTAACCTTTACCAATCCCTGGGCTCTTAGAGGACACTAAAGAACATTATACCCCCTTTTTTATAAAATTGTACCTGTGTATACATGCATGGATTTTATTAGGATTGTTATCCCTGAAATCTATCCATGAACTGTGGCCTTTTTTTTTTTTTTTTTTTTTTTTTTTTTTTTAATGAACCCACTGTTAAGATTTCCTATTAGAGTATTTCACTGTAAGAGTTTTTTTTTTTTTTTTTGAGAAAATTTCTCTGTTTATTCACTCACAGGTTGCTAGTGTGCTCTGTTATTCAGTAAATACAACAGCTATTAAAGATTAAAGGACAGCATGATACTCTATTAAGTGCTTACTGTAAGGGTCTGGCGAACGTTGGAGGAAGAGACCACCAAGAGACCGATTCATGCAACAGCAAAAGGGGGTTTATTGAGGATCCAGTCCAGCGCGCTGGGGCTCCAGGCTCTCTCAAGAAGGGAGAGCAGCCCAGAGCTCCGAGCAGGGGTTGAGCAGTGCTTAAGTACACTTCTTTAGGGAGGGCAGGGACTTTGCATACATCAGAGCAAATCATCATGAGGCACGGGAAAATTGAACAACTCTCAAACATGATTAGTCCATTCATTGGCGGGAACAGGTCAGGGGGGGGTGATAGGTCAGTCCTAAGGATGGGGGTACATTCAAACTGATTGGTTTGGGCCCTGAATGCCTACGTGCCAAACTGCACAGGGTCCAGGTTATTTAACAACTAAATGGTCAGTACCAGGCATTGTCTTAACTGCCTCAGGAATTTCAGGTTCTGTGTGCAGTTCAGAAACTTTATAATACCTAGTCCTTTACATTTTAACTCAGGCTTTGCAGCTTAGAAACTTTACTCTTTCACTTACCATGTGCCTGACATGGAACTGTAAGCCTTAAGTACATTATTACTTTTCTCCGTTTTATAGTGTGAAAATAATCAACCTTAGGATTTACAGCTAGTGAATGCTGGAGCTTATATTTGAACCCAGGTCTAACATCAATATCCTTTTTTAGTTATCATGAAATAGACACTTTACAATAAGTATTAGATACATTGAGGAGAAGGATTTTTAACGGTTCAGTTTCAAATTCTTTCCTTGATTTATATAACTAGGTGTCTCTTTGTGTCTTAGTTTTTTATTACTGCTTTGCAAAACCACTTAAATTGTTGAAGTATATGATAATGCTCCTCTTCTGATTTTGTATTTTTTAAACCTATATTGCAATCAGTAAGAAACAAGGCATGTGACAAATGCCAACCAGCTATCTAAACTAAGCGCCATACAAAATGATCATATTTGAAAATGTCTTCTCCACATTCAAATTGTATATATCATTAAAACATTCTGTGAAAACCAACATTTCATCACCTTGTAAAGTGGAACTCGCTGTTGCTGTGGGTTCTTTTTTCTCCCAAGTGTGCTGTCATGGACGCAGACGGCATCACACATGTACTTGAACATAAAAGCTTTTTGCTTTAAGCTGAGGTTTTTGACCCCATTGATAATACAGACATTCTCATAATTTTCTCTCTTCAGCCCCTTTATGAACTAAAAAGAGTAGAAAAGGGAAAATTATGAGTAATTATAGTATTAAATTACTATGGAAAACCATTTGAGTCCTTTAAAATTCTCTTTTCAAATCACCAGCTTCTTAAATAGTAAAATTCTTACATTGACAGGTTCTAGATTGTGAGCACGCCTTTATTTATCAACTGATACCTCTGCCTCTTGTTTTATCAAAAACGTTCTTTTCTTGCTTATTTTCACTATAGAGGCTAGATGTGACTCCAGAAGTTTTCATAATAAGCAAATAGGCAGTAGTAGGCCAGCTGCTGCTTTCTAATCTCTGGACACAAACTGTCATGAAGCAGCATTTGGTTGTTCTTTCTGTAAGTGTTGATTCTTATTTAATTCTAGGGCGATTTGACGAAACTGTTATTGAAGAGAGAAGACAGTGTGCTGAAGACCTGCTACAGTTCTCTGCCAATATTCCAGCTCTTTACAACAGTAAACAGCTTGAGGATTTTTTTAAGGTTTGATAGTCTTCTGGAATATTTTATATCATATTGAATATTTTTATTTTCTAACTTGTAGTAAATTCAAGTAGAAAATTCATTTCCTTTTGAATTTCATTGTTCACTAAAAATGTAGAAGTTAATTTCTAAATAACCATGTCTGTGGCATATCTTGCTTTTAGCATAAAGAGCTATACAGTTTTTGATTGAAAGATCTTAAAAAATTGATGCAAAGGGCTTAGGGATTTTCGAATTCAATCACAATTGTAATACATTAAAATTTGGTATCATGAAACTCTTTTTCTTTTTGAGGTATATTTCAGTGGCAGACTTCTCTTTGAGATATAAAATCCTACAAGTCCATATTACATTTGTTGTAATTATGTTGGTTTGTGTAAAGATATAAAAAATTAGTCTTTGCACAGTTTTAGAGAGGTAGGCCATTACACGTAGTATTATCTGAGATCATTGAATATTAATGTTTTGAGTTTTTTGACATAATGCTTTAATTCTGAGTTATTTATCATTTTTAATAATTATTTTCTAATATATTTTCTTTTTTTTTTTAAAGAGAGAGTGTGAGAGAGAGGGAGAGAGAGAGAGATAGAATATTTTTTAATATTTTATTTTTTAGCTTTTGGCTGACACAACATCTTTGATTGTATGTGGTGCTGAGGATCGAACCCGGGCCGCACGCATGCCAGGCGAGCGTGCTACCGCTTGAGCCACATCTCCAGCCCCTAATATATTTTCAACTTAACCTGTGCAGGTTGTCAGTTTCTTTCACTGTTTTTACCCCCAAAGTTTTCCTATTGCATTTAGTTAGCCTTTTAGAAAAAAAGCTAGGTGATGGTTTTATCATTGTTTTTTTCCTTTTTTTATTTTAGCTGAAAATACATTGGTTTGTATAAATTAAATTTCTTAGAATACATAAGTATCATGATATATCAGTAGTGGGGTATTTAATTTTACTGGTGCTAGTGAATCTCTACACAGGGAATTCATTTTTTTATGACCTAATTTAGTTTACTGAAGAAATATGATCTTTTGAAAGACATTGCAGACTTATGACTTAGAGTAATAGAAATAGTAATAGAAAATTTTGTAATGACTAGGTGTAGTGGTGCAGACCTGTAATCCCAGCAATTTGCTGAGGCAGGAGGATCACAAGTTTGAGGCCAGCTTGGGCAATTTAGTGAAACTCTGTCTCAAAAAATGAAAGGGGTGGGGATATGACTCAGTGGTAGAGTGCCCCTGGGTTCAATCACCAGTATGAGAGAGAGAGAGAGAGAGAGAGAGAGAGAGAGAGAGAGAGAGAGAGAGAGAGAGGGGTAGGTTTGTATTAACTAAATTCCTTATGATTGACCTTGTTGCTTACTTTTTCATTACTCTGCAAACTAGACTGAGATTGTAAATTTGGTTTCTGCTAATTCCCCAGTGCAGATCTTTGGGATAAAAGGCCAAGTCAAATTGATACAGTATTTGACTCTTTGCTATTCTCTGTTATAGTTTTTTCCCCCCCACTATCTGACAGAGAATCAGTACTTACAGAAAAAGGCTATTACTATTAAGCAAGAAGATTTTTTCTTTATAGAGGTGGTGAAAGGTATAGAATTAAAAAAATCAGTTTGGGAATTAATAGAAGTCAAATTATAGGTTCTAAACAGTTTAAATAAAAGTTTCCTGTTTGTTCCATTTCTTTTGGATTTGGAATGCCTGATTATAATTGCTCCTGGAAGAATTTTTACACTTTAGGAAATGAGACCTTATTTTTAGGGTTCATGAAAAAATTGACAGTTTTAAGAGGAGTCATAGTAATTTTGGAAAATATCTTGGAACTATTTTAAGCAGTGCTGGACAGGAGCAGGATATGACAGTAGTTTTAGTCTTTTGAAATAGAGAAAATATGGTCTTTAAGGTTATTTAGCTACAAGCAAAGAAAAAAAAAGCTTGCCTCTTGTCTCATCCAAGAGGTCTGAGTGAGGAAGGTAGTTACAGGCTGCTTAGAGTTTAGGAATGTTATCAAATATCTAGATTTCTGGGTTTGAGTATGAAAAGCAAAGTGTCAAAAGAAACATGCTAGCTTTTACAGAAAGAATGTCTAGAGGTAGTTCTTACATCTCTTTGACCAGAACTGGGTCACATGACTATCCTTAATTTGAAGGAGATCAGCGGAAGATGATTTTTAGCTTTCTGATTCTGATCATGGTTGAAGATGGGGTAGTGAGGGGAGGTTTTGGGTTAGCCAGTCTGTAGGGTATGTGCCTCAATAACATTTTTTTTCTGTTTGTAGGAACACTGATGATATCACACACAAATGACCATATAGCCACTTGTTTAGGCTGAATTTTTTGTTTTTTGGGTACCTGGGGTTGAACTCAGGGCTCTCCACCACTGAGCCACATCTCTACCCCTATTTTGTATTTTATTTAGAGACAGGGTCTCACTTTACTGAATTGGCTAGTGCCTTGCTTTTGCTGAGGCTAGCTTTGAACTCATGATCCTCCTGCCTCAGCCTCCTGAGCTGCTGGGATTATAGGGGTGTGCCACTGTGCCCAGCCTGACTTTTCTTTAAAACATTCTTAAGAGTTGAAGGAATAAAATAATGGATCTGTGTATTACTTCTCATTTACCTTCAAAAATTAATAGTATAGGGGCTAAGGCTGTAGCTCAGTGGCAGAGCAATTGCCTAGTGCATGTGAGTCACTGGGTTCGATCCTCAGCACCACATAAAAATAAACAAATTAAATAAATGTATGCTGTCCATCTACAACTACATAAATTATAAATTATATAATTTATAATTTAAAAAATGTTACCAGATATTAAAAAAATTTAACAGTATATTGCCAATCTTGTTTGACTTATGTTTTTCCATCACATATTATTTAATGGTTATTTATTATAGCTTTATTGACGTAACTTAAAATTTACTAGTTATAATAAGTATGCAATGAATGCACTGACTTTCGTTTACAAACTTGTGGAGTTATTGCCACCGATCAGTTTTAGATCATTTCCATTACATCAAAGAAGTTTCCCCATGTCTTCTTGCCAGTGTTCCCCTTTCCCATTCCCAGCCCTGCACAGCCACTGTTTCTGTCTATAGATTTGCCTTTTTTCAGTGTTTCAGATACATTGAATCATATGATAAGTAGTCTTTTGTTCTAGTTCCTTTCACTTAACATGTTTTTGAGCTTCATCCATGTTATATCTTGTATCACTATGTCATTCTGTATATTATTCACTGTATATTGCTGGATAGTTTTCTGTTAGTAGTTTCCCTCTTATTAGTGGGGATGCTTGAAACTGTGGGAGTACCAAACCCTATATAAGCTATGTTTTTTCTTGTTTATACCTATAAAGTTCAATTTATGAGTTAGGCAATAAATGATTAGCAACAATAATAGTAAAATACAAAAATTATAGCAATATCCTATGATAAAAGTTGTTAAAACTTATAAATTGTTTATTTCTAGATTTTTTTCATAAAATATTTTCAATCTGCACTTGATGGTAAATGCAAAGCAAAGTTGTAGATAAGGAGGGACTTCTGTATATGGTTTATACCATATCTTGTTTATTTGTTGACAAGTTGATGGACATTGAGTTATTCTAGCATTTGGCTCTTACAACTTAGGCTACTGTGAACATTTATGTACATATCTTTGTGTGGATATATGTTTTCATTTTACTTGGGTAGATTGTGAGGACTGGAATTTCTGAATCTTAAGTTTATGTATTAAAGAAACAACCAAACTGTTTCCTGAATTAACTTACCATTTATATTCCCCAATAATGTGTGGAAGTCCCAGTTCTCTTACAACCTCACCAACACTTGGTATTGTCTGATTTTGCTTTCCTAATGATGTAACGATGTTTAATGTTTTCCTGTGCTTATTCATATAAGTTCTTTGGTGAAATGTCTGTTAAAAATATGCTTGTTTTTTGATTGAGTGGCTCTGAATATATTCTGGATAAAGTCTTCTATTAGATATAGGATACAATCCTCAGAACAGTACAATATTATTATCCCTGTCCGATATGGGACTTGTAAATATTTTCTTTGAATCTGTGGCTTTGTCTTTTCATTTTCTTAATGGGTGCTATTTGAAGAATAGAAACTTCCAGTTTTTAATAAAGTATAATTTATCAGGTTTTCCATTTTTCATGGATTATGCTATTTTTGGCATTTCTAGAGCTTTTTGATTTACCCAAGGCTATGAAGATTTCCTCCCTAGATGGTTTAGTTTTACGTTTAGGTCTGTGATCTGTTTTCAGTTAATTTTTATGTATGGATTAAAGCAACAGTGTAAATTCATCTTTTGTGACATGAAATCTAATAGTCTTGGCACCATTTATTGAAAAGATTCCTTTCTCCAGTGAATTGACACTATTATTGAAAATAAATTGACTGTAAATGTGATGGCTTATTTTTGGACTGTTGATATGTCCTATTAATTTGTGCTTATTCTTATGCTAGGACCATACTGCTTAGATTACTATAGCTTTATAGGTTTTGAAGTCAGATAGTATAAGTTTGCCTACTTTTTGCCCAAATTGTTATGGAAATTTTGAGCCTGTTGAATTTACATAAAAAAGTTTGGCATCAGCTTGTTCATATGAGCAAAAATTTTCATAAAATTTAATTTGAAAGTACATTAACTTTGTAGTTCAATTTGGGGAGAATTGTCATCTTGACTATGCTAATCCATGAACATGAAATGACTCTCCATTTATTCAGATGTTTTTAATGTCTCTCAGTAGCATTTTTTAATTTTCAAGGTATAAGTCTGGTATTTCTTGTGTTACTTTTATTACTCAGCTTCTTATTCTTGGAATCTAGTAGTGAATGGAATTCACTTAGTATGATGCTTTAAAGATTCATCTGTGTTGTAGCATAGTACTTTATTTTTTTTATGCCTGTATGATATTCATTCATATGGTTATGGATATGCCACTTTAGGTTTGTTTTTGTTTACTAGTTAAAATTTAGATTCTGTACATTTTGGCTATTTATGAATAATGTTATTACGAATATCAGTGTATAGTTTTTATATGGATTGTGAAAATTTTGTTTCTCTTAGGCCTGGGAGGAGCAGAATTGTTGTGGGAAGATTTTTAATTTTAATTTAATTTATTTACTTATTCTTTGTTCTGATTTTTTTTCTTCTTTTTGTGTCAGTATTGGTAACATGTCTTTTGATTCAGTTTTTGTTTATTGATTTCGTTTTCTATTTCATTTTGTTAAATTTTGCTCTAAACTTTCCTTCTTTTTACTTGCTTTGGAATTATTTTGCTGTTTATCTAATTCCTTAAAGTGAAAAATTAAGTTATTGGTTTGAGAATGTTCTTGTCTAATATAGGATTTACAGCAATAAATGTCCCTGAGCACTGTTTGAGCCTCAACCCATAAATTTCTCTTTTTTAAATATTTTTTATTCAGCTCATTGTATATCCTGTTGTATAATTTCTCTGTTGACCCATTGGTCATTTAGAAATTGATTCTTTAATTTCTAAATATTTGTGGATTTTCTGAAGTTTCTTTTATTGTTGGTTTCTAATTTTGTTTAATTGTGATTAGAGAATGTATTTTGTGTGATTTCAGTTCTTTCAAATTTAGGAGACTTGGTTTATTCACTAGCATATGCCATGTCCTTGAGAATATTCTAGGGGTACTTAAAAGGGATACATATTTTGTTGTCAGGTGAAATTTTTCTAACTAGATAAAGACAGTTCTTTTTGCTGTGCTAGAGAGCTAATGGGGTCTGTATTTCTCTGGGAATTTACTCTCTTAGTAGTAGTGTTTGGGCATAGAACTTGCTGGTGGGAGGCAGAAAGAAGGATGTTGAGGAGCAGAAAGGTTACTGTTTTAATTATTTATAATGTCTTAAGGATCATAAGTCCTTTTATTTGTGATTGGAGATTTTGGTCCATAAAGTCACAGCACAGAATCGCGCCACCACTGCTTGTCTGATCATAACATTCTCTGGTTGCATATCGAGGAAGTGAAAATGTCTTTTGAGGTCTGATTTGCAAATCTAGATATTTGATTAAAATGATGGTCACACTGAGAAATCAATCTTATATTTGTTTTTATGTCTTTAAAAAACTCTTCACTAGAAATATCTTATTTTTTTTAACTTTTACCTAAGTTACATGTGAGTCTCAAACCTGAATGGCTTCTCAGATCACTTGAGATGTTGTGTAATATGTTGTAGTTTATAATTTGATAAAATTCAGTGACTTCCTGATACATTTCATCATTTATCACTAATTAAAATTACCGGTACTTAAGAAAAAATATTCTTAAGCTGGTGAGTTTTTTCTTCTTGTGCATTTTCACACCTCAGGTTTTTCTATTATTAACATCTTGCATTGGTGTGGTACATTTATATAACTGATGAACCAATATTGATATACGTAGTGATTTTTGGAATGTAATTGTGAACTAGTTTAATAGATTAATAGCTCCTATATTTCTTATATATACTCAGTCAAGATAACTAATATATACTACCATTTTAAAATATTCTTAATGACAAGAAAACAATTACTCTGATCTTTTTAGGGTGGAATAATTAATGATGGTTCTGAATTAATTGGTCCTGCTGAAGCTCACTCAGACTCCTTCATTGATACCTTTCCTGAGTATAGTACAGAAGGTAAGAGACTTTAATTTTTTTTTTTTGCATTTAGAGGTTTTTCTTGTAGAAGACTGTAAATCATATCTATATAGTAAAAATAGATGTATTTAGGAATTTGAGGGGATTTTACTGATTTTTTATGTAAGATTTTTTTTTTTTTTTAGATTTAATTATCTCTGATATTGGGTCCGTTGGTATTGGGTTGATAGTATCTCACATTTAATTAGAAGTTTTTTTTCTTAGTGGTTTATAAAATAGTGATTCATCCTCAAATTAGTGGCATCTTAAATTTGATGAAATGGTATATTGTGTAGTTTAGTGTTTAGTAAGGCATTCTTATATACTAGACAGTATAATTTGTGGTATAAGAATGCTTTACTAAAGTTTATTTAGCAGTTTCTTACTTTTAGACAATTTCAAGGCTGGCTTTAAACATTTACTTATTTTAATTGCCTAAAAAGAATAAGACTAAGGTAATTTCAATCTTTTTGATATGTTTTCTAATAACATGAGTCTAAACCAAAGCAATATTTGTACTTTTAATCACTTTAATTCAAGAATGTTTACTCTTTAGTTTGATTCCTTTATTAAGCCATACTTGAATTTATATGAAAATTTTAATACATATGTTTTAGCTTTTGGATTTCTGTAACTAGTGTTTTTTCAAGGAAGATAATGGAATTAAAAAGAAAGATGGGGGGGCACTGGGGTTGTGGCTCAGTGGTAGAGTACTTGCCTAGCATGCACGAGGCACTGGGTTTGATCCTCAGCACCACGTAAATGTTTAATAAAGATATTGTGGGGCTGGGGATGTGGCTCAAGTGGTAGCGTGCTCGCCTGGCAAGCGTGCGGCCCAGGTTCGATCCTCAGCACCACATACAAACAAAGATGTTGTGTCCACCGAAAACTGAAAAATAAATATTGAAGAATTCTCTCTCTCTCTCTCTCTCTCTCTCTCTCTCTCTCTCACTCTCTCTCACTCTTTAAAAAAAAAAAGATATTGTGTCCACCAAAAACTTAAGAATAAATATATTTTTTAAATATTTATTTTTTAGTTGTAGTTGCATACCATATCATTAATTAATTTATTTTTATGTGGTGCTGAGGATCAAACCCAGGGCCTCGCCCGTGCTAGGTGAGTGCTGTACCACTGAGCCACAACCCCAATCCCTTAAAAATAAATATTAAAAAAAAAGAAAGAAAGTTGGGGGACAGGTGGGGGTGGGTCTTTAAAAATAGAGTTATTTGAGGTGTAGCTTAGATTTAGTATATTAAAGGTAAGATAATAGAGTAATATTTCTTGATCTCTTTCATGAGTTGAGTTTGTGGTGGAGGATAGGATGATGCTTTATGACTGTCATATAGGAGGTAGTTGCAGTCTCACTGCTGTAGTACTGGGTTTGTGAGGCTATGCACTGATGTCAGACATCACTAGCCACATTGATATATCTATTGCAGGATATTTGCCTCTTGATTTGTAAGAGCAGATATATTCCTATCAGTTATGTGGGATAATGTACTTACTTTTTTTTTTTCCTTTTGATGCTACCATTTGAGAAGTGGTTAGCTTTTATTTTTACCTTGTGCCTCCCATTGACTTAAGTCCATTCATGTAAACCTTCTGTGTAATGCATGGAGGCCACGTGCATTACACAGGCTTCTAGGGCTCTCCATTTAGCCCTCAGTACCTTTGATTTCATCTTGATTTTGCCAGAGTTATAGACAAACATTGTTGACAGTAATTTTTCTCCACAACCTGTCATGCTTTTTAGGAAAAAAAATAATCTATTCTCCATGACCTGGTAGACATAGTCCCTTCGCAAAGATTTGAAAAAAAGTCTAGCCCTTGCTTGGGATGCTAGTGTGATCCTAATTCTAGAACTGGTTTCCTTGAAAGGTGACTTCTCTGGGAATAACCTTATCATTCTGTTGCCTCAGATTCCTCACTCATCAGGAAGAGGAGTAGATTTTTTCACCTGCAAAATATACTGATTATTTATGATGTCCAATATCAAACAAGTAGGAAAGTTAGAAAGATTTGTAATTACATATTTATTAATGAGGAGTGTTGTTCTTGAACATGTAGACTGTTTCTTTCCTCTCTTTTAATTTTTTTTATATAAGAATCAAAGGTTGTGTGATATGGGAGTGATTATGTTCTTTTGATAGCCTTTGTTAACTAGATGGGAGTCTACCCTGATGAGGAAAGGGTATTAGGAGTCTCTTTTAGTTTAAGGTAGGCATAATGGGAGCAGTGCAATGATCTTTTTGTTCATTTTTGTAGTCTGGGAGAGAAGGAGAAGGAGGAGCATTATTATTAGGAATAATTTTTCTTGGGATGGTATGCTAAATATTGAGGTTGTTCAAGTGAACAGGTGGTTGTATTAATACTAAAGGAGAGACAAACTAAAGCTAGGGAGAACCTACAATTTATTGTTCAAATTGAGATACTTCTGAGAATTAAAGCCAGTGCTGTATTAGTAATTACACCAAGATCACAGGCATAACACAGGACTACCCCATAACCCTCCCAAAGCACTTGTTTTAGAGTTTACCTCTAAATTTTCAAAAAAGATGTATTTTCTTTGGAAGGATTTATTTCTTAGGAATGTGTAATTCCTTTTATGAGAGAAATGGGGACAACATTTTTGTTAAAAACACAGAAAAAGCCTTATGCACCTAAAACTAATATTGACATTTTATCCTGTCACTAAAGTTTAGTTTTTCAATTGCAGTACTATCTCTAAAACATCATGAGACCGAAGAGTATGAAACTGGAAATGCTTATGTCTCCTTCCCCATCCCTTTTAAAAGCCTTTTTGTCTGGCTAATTAATCCTGATGAACAAGACACCTAAGTTGACAAATACAGATAGATAGCATTGTCAAAAAGCTTACAAATTCATTGTTATTTCAGAGGGAAAATGAGTAGTAAATATCATGAGATTGTCTGATATAATAGGAAAGTGGAAGATTTACTTTGTAAAAAGTCTGGAAAATACAGAGACAACCACAGGAAAGGGCATTCTGTAGCAACAGAGCAAGAAAGGTGACATCCAACCAAGCCCCACAGGTATGCAGTGAAACGGAGGATCGTAAAGAGATCGTATTGACAAATGCTTGTAGTTTGGATTTAGAGCCAAAATGTGAGATGATTTACTCCATAACAGTTTCTTTGAGTGTAGTATTTCAAATGACGTCTTAAAAATGGATTGTCATTTTACATACTTAAGAATTTGTTTCTTGGTGGAATAAGCCAGAGGGGTAAATCTTAATACAGCCTGCTCTTTTCAAGATTGTTTAATTGCAGTTAGAAAGACAAGACATAGCAGTTTATTTTCTGTTGCTGAAAACAGTTTGTTTTCTGAGACTGGGTACTTTATAAAGAAGTGAGGCTTATTTTGCTTATGGTTTTGGAGGCCGAAAGTCCAAGGTTGGGTAGCACATTTGTTCAGCCTCTGGTAAATGCCCTCATGGCTATGTCATAAAGTGGTGGAAAAGCCTAAAGGAGGGGAAATAGCTTCATGCAGAGGCAATCATATGGTGAGACAGGAACCTAGAGACTGGGGAAGGGTCAGTCTAGTTCTTTTTACAACAACCCACTTGGTAACTAATTGGGGTCCCATGAGACCTACATTAATTTATTCTGAGGATGATGTCCCCATTGACTTCATTACCTCTCATTAAGTCCTTTTAACTGTTATATCACCTAACATTGCCACACTGAGGACCAAGCTTCCAGCACACATGCCTTTTTGGGACAAACCATATATAAATCATGCCACATAGCAAGTTTATCACATTAACAATGCAATCAACAAATCCTAATTTACTATGGAATCAAAGTAGTGATGGAAACATGAAAATCTGGGGTATATCCTTTTGTGTTAAAATTACAGTTGTTTTATAGTATAGTAGAATAGAGAAACCCCTTTGAGATGTCATGAAATCAATAACTTTGTGATAAGTTGGCACCTGTATTTTATTTAGCATGAGGCTGAACATTTTGAAATTATTCTGTAGATTTTTAGACAAAAGGTTGACATTGTTTTGCATTTTTAAAAAGAAATGTTGGTTATTATTTATCTCCTTTGTCCAAAGCAATTAAACTATATTTTTTCAAAGATGAGAGGAGATATAATTGATAGTTAACATTTTATTTCCATTTTAGGCTTCTGTGTTTTATTTGAATTAAACTTAGCTATGAAGTTACTATGACATTTGTGGAAACCTGCCCAGATGGTGCATGGGAACTGAGCATCTTGACATGTTTCTCTCATCTGTTGGCCTGTTTGAAGGATGCAGGTGGCTTTCCTGCCATGCTGCCCTTGATATTGGTGCCTTTGATGTTGGTTTAGTCTCATCTGGTAACCTGTGTCATTTCCTCTTCCTAATACTTGACTTCCTTTGCAGTTTCAGGAGGGATGTTATCCAGCTTCATGCAGCAAATAAGGGAAAATAATTAGGTGATCATAACCACAAGCAGAATATGAGAGATTGGCTTATTATATGTAGCAGATCTTAAGATTTTTTTTTTTTTTGGTGGTGCTAGGGATCGAACCTGGGGCCTTGTGCATGCAAGGCATGCACTCTATCAACTGAGCTATATCCCCCAGCCCAGATCTTATGATATTTAGATGTGCCTTGGAATAGCAAATCTACCAGTTTTTTAGGAGGGAGTTCAGTGGGGAGGATGTCTGTGAATTATGAATTAAGAACTCACAAGTACTCATTGTAACACTGATGGAGATAAGAAATGATCTATTAAGCAGTCTTAAACCATCCATTTATTTATTTATTTATTTGGTGCTGAGGATTGAGCTCAGGAGCACTGTACCATTGAGCTATATTCCTAACCCTTTTTGCTTTCTTTTGTCAGACAGGGTCTTGGCTAAATTGCTTAGGGTTACCAAATTTGCTAAGGCTGGCCTTGAACTTGCAATCTTCCTGTCTTAATCTCTTGAATCACGATTATAGGCATACATCATGGTACCCAGCTAACTAGCCATTTTAGATTAAATGAGGTATAGAATGTATTATATATATACACATATATATATTATATATATAATATATTGCACGTATTTTTGGAGGATAGCATATATTGCTGATTTTTATAAGGGTTTCCGTAAAATGACATTTAGCTCAAGATTTATGTGTTTATTTGATGAAAAGGCAATTCTTTTCTATATGTAGACAAGCACAAAGATTGTGGTTAAACTGTTACACTGAAGTGTTGATTATAATTAAAATATTGGAGGACTAATTGGGGAAAGTGTTTTAGTTAGCTTTTTTGCTGTTGTGACCAAAAGACCTGACAAGAATAGTTTTAAAAGGAAAAGTTTATTTTGGGGCTCATGATTCCAGAACTTTTAGTTCACAGACAGCTGACTCCATTCCTTGGGGCTGAGGTAAGGCAGGCATCATGGTGGAAGAGTGTGGCAGAGGAAAACAGCTAGGAACAGGGTACCTGGAAGGGGGGTGGGGAGAGAGAAGAAGAGAGGCGAGGAGGAGAGAGGGAGAGGATGGGTAAGGCATGTCCCCAGGGACCTACCTCCTCTAGCCTCACCCTATCTGCCTTCATTTACCATTCTGTTAATCCCTGTCTGGGAATTAATTAACTTTTTGGGTTAAAGCTCTCATAACCCAATCATTTCACCTCTAATCCTTCTTGTATTGTCTCATATGTAAGCTTTTGGGGGACACTTCTCATCTAACCTGTAGCATTTCCACCCCAGGCCCCCAAAAGCTTTTGCTTATTTCACATTTGCAAAATATATTTAATCCATTTACAAGAGTATCCATCCCATTAGCGTTGCCCAAAAGTCCAACTTGGAGTCTCCTTGGAGACTTAAAGCAAACTCTCATTGTGAGCTCCTGTAAAAATCAAAAGCAGGTTACATGTATCCAGTATATAAAGGTACAAAATAAACATTTCCATTCTACCAGGGAGAAATAGGGACATAGAAAGAAGGGATGGGATCAAAACAAGACTGAAATCCAGCTGGCGAACAAGTCCTGTAGTTCCATGTCTGGCATCTGCTGGCATCTGCTGGTATCTGCTGGCATTGTGTGTTCTCTCCAAAGGGCTTGTGTAGCTCTGCCCCTGTGGCTTTGCTGGTTGCAGCCTACATGGCTTCTCTGTTGGTTTGTCTGTGCTCAATTCCTGTAGCTTTCATTGGCAGATATTCCCCAGTATTGTCATTTCTTAATCTTGGGGGTCTCCCCTGCAGCCTTGCCTTCCTTCTCACAACTCATGTATCACCCTATCAGGAGCTGCCCGCAGGAACTCCCACCCTGCTGCACTTTGCCTGGCTTCCCAGGCCTGCCTTTGAAATCTCAGTGGAAGCCTCCATGACCCCCTAACTCTAGCATCCCACTCTCCTGTAGAACCAGTACTACCTGGTTGATGCCAGGTCTTCTGCCACCTCAGCAGTAGCCAGACCTCTTAGGATCTTGGCTGCCGCAGCCTCTGATTGCCTGCCTGGCTGAGCATGGTGAAACATCTTCTTAGGCCCTCCTGTGCAAGTAGGGTGCCCCCATGGTCTTTTCTCAAAGGAATTTTTACTTTTATACCCTTCATCCCTAGATGGGTATGGTCTTGCCAGTTCCTGAGATGCCCTCAAGACATGTCTCCTATTGTTTTTGGTCAAAGTATTTATCTTTTCTTTAGTGGCTGTAATGTCTGTAACTACCACATATTCCTTAGCACTAGTTTTGCTGGCAGTTTTCTGACCAAAGTGAAGCTTTTTCAAATCTTCATGCTCCCAGTTATCACAGTAAATTTGGCTAAATGCTAACGGCAATAATCATACCACCAACTGAATGCTATGATGCCTACACATTTTCCCCACCAAATTAAGAAGTCCATTGCATTTATTTTTTATTTATTTTTTTTTAAAGAGAGAGTGAGAGAGAGGAGGGAGAGAGAGAGAGAGAGAGAGAGAATTTTTAATATTTATTTTTTAGTTCTCGGCGGACACAACATCTTTGTTGGTATGTGGTGCTGAGGATCGAACCCGGGCCGCACGCATGCCAGGCGAGCGCGCTACCGCTTGAGCCACATCCCCAGCCCAGTCCATTGCATTTAAAATCAGCTTCGAAGAAAGTCTCAGAACATGGGCAAAATACAACTTCTTAGCCAGAATGTAATATGAATAGCCTCTGGTCAAATTTCCTTGACTCCTTTCTTTCTCAGTTCTCATCAGAACAATTTTTACAGTCCATTGTGATACTGGCATTCTGGTCTTTTGAACTCACAGTAGAATGGCCCATTATATTCCACTGTTGGGAGGCAAAAGGTGTGACTTATGTTGTCAGGGGGAGAAATAAAGAATGTCCATGCGCTTCTGCCCTTTTCAATGCTTAATCACTCAAATCACTAAATACAATTTCACTCTATAGGTTCTTTTTTGTATTAATTTTTTATTTATAAATGACACAGAATGCATTATACTTTATACATATAGAGCACAAATTTTTTATATCTCTGGTTGTATACAAAGTATGTTCACACCAATTCGTGTCTTCATACATGTACTCTGGATAATGATGTCCATCACATTCCATTATCATTTCCAACCCCATGCCCCCTCCCACCCCTCTGCCCCATCTAGAGTTCATCTATTTCTCTCATGCTCCCCCTTCTATAGGTTCTTAATCAAGAAAATGACAATCCTTAATGCTAGGCATAATCAATTCACAGAGAACAATTCTAGATTAATTCTGAGCACTGCAAACACACTTAATCTGATAGGCTCATGACAGACATTTCCCTCTACATGCTAAGATCAAAAGTCTCAAGCCTTAGGCTTTAAGTCCAGCAGATGCACACTTACTCAGACTATGGTGATCAGATCAGGAACCAAGGCAGGCTTCTCCTGGGGAGGAGCTGATGGCCGGTTGAGGAGAGGGTCATAGGGAGAAGTTGCAGTTCTCACCAGGGCCAAGATGTGGCTGTAGAGTTTGAGAGTGGTGAGGAAGATGCAGAGGATCAGGCAAATTATGAAAAGAGTTAGGATGTCAGTCCAGGTCTTCATTAGGCCCTCCAGCATGAAGGCTCCGTGTCGGCCGGCTGGATGTCTGTTCATTTGCTCCATCATTTACACTAAATCTTGGGGCTTCTGACCACCCTTTCATCCCTATCTGCTGCCACTGGATTTCTCAGTGACGTCATTTGCCCTGGGGTTAAAGCATTTGGTCTTGTGGTACCCACCTTGATTTTCTTGCCTCTCCCTCTTATCGGGCAAGGAGCATATGAAAGGGACTTCACTCTGAGCTTGCCAGGGTGGGGAGAATTGACTTGTTTATGTCAGGGCTATGCCTGATGATCATATTGGAGGGCTCCATAGGCGTGAGACTACAGGTTTCAAAGTGGAGTTTTTAAAATGGAGAAGCTTGGGCTAAGGCCTAAGGCCTAAGGCCATCCTTATGTCCACTTACAATCTAAAGCTTTCCCAGTTTTTATCACTAACCTTTCCAAAATTCTTCCCACAAGTTTCAAAAAGCTCCAAAAGCTTCTGAACAACATAGTCAGGTTAGTCACAGCAAGAGCCCCACTTCCAGTACCATTTTCTATTTTGTTAGCTTTGTTGCTGTTGTGATCAAAAGACAAGAACAGTTTTAAAGAGGAAAAGTTTATTTGGGGGCTCACGGTTTCAGAGGTCTCAGTCCATTGACAGCTGGCTCCATTTCTTGTGGCTCAAGGTGAGTAAGAATATCACTGTGGAAGAGTGTGGCAAAAGAAAGCAGGTCAGGACCTGGCTAGGAAGCAGAGAGAGACTCTCCTCATCACAGACAAAGTATGTACTATAGATGCACACTCCCAATGACCCAATCCCTCCAGCCATACCCCACCAGCCCATAGTCATCACTCAGTTAATCCCTACCAGTGGACTAACACACTGATTAGGTAAGATTCTCATAGCCTAGTCATTTCACCTCTAAGCTTTCTTGAATTATCTCACACATGAGCTTTCAGGGGACACCTATCATCCAAACCATAACAGAAAGCATATAATTATTTAATTTGATCAAAACTTTCTTTATAGAAATCTTATTTATTTTATATTTTGATTACATGTACTGTTTTTATTTAATGGATTTAAAAGCTTATGCTTTGAGGCAGAATCATTTTTAAAGAGGGGTATTCTTAAATAGATCGATTAAGGCTGCTTTTAAGATAAATTTTAAGCCAGGTGTGGTGGTGCCCATCTGTAATCCTAGTGACTTAGAAGACCAAGGTGAGTCAGGAGGATACCAAATTCAAGGCCAGCCTCTGCAATTTAGCTAAACCCTGTTCCAGCTGTTTAAAAAATAAATAAAAAGGGATGTAATTTAAAGGGTTAAAGTGCCTAATGGGTTCAGTCCCTCAGTACATGGAGAAAAAGAAAAGAAAAATAGTTTAACTTAAAGTCTGTGCAGTACAGGGTGTTAATACAATATGACAAAATATAGAAAGTCGAATGAAAAGTTAGTTTTATTCAACAAATGTCCACAAGGTGGCACCATGAGAACTCTGTCTTACAGCTAACATCATTCTAGACCCTTCTGTGTTATATTGGTTATATTGTTAATATTGGTTTACTCAGCTTAAAGACATTCTTTTTCCTTTTAAGTGCTTCTTTACCCATCTTTATTTTATTCATTGCCCCTTATTAATTGAATTTTCTTTAGTGGGAAAGCTTAAATAGGGAAAAAGAATAGTTCCTTTTTCTAATGTTAAGCACAAATGAGAGAGAATATGTCAGTATGTGTAAGTATATAAGAACAAACAGATGATGCAAATCATAAGTATTGACTTTTAAAAACCCAAGGCTGTTGAGAATACTATTGGATATTAGATGGTTAGGGGTCATATGGATTAAATAATAAAAAGTTCATAAAATGTTGAAGGAATCAGAGTTTTAGAGTACAAGAAACATTAGAGATGATATAAATAAATCCCTTACTTTACAACTAAAAATTTGGAGTTTCAAAGGGTTTAAACCATGTATCTAAAGCATTGCAGGTATTTGATAACACTCCCAGAACTAAATTTTGCAATTCAGATTTAATTTTATGGCAGGGAGGATACATATGTGGTATAGAAAGTGCAGTGTGACCTCCATGACCACTGGGAGCAGTTTTGAAATGCTAGAGTCCAGAGAAGGTTATAAAGAGTAGCAGAATGAAAGTTCTTTGGGTAGAAAGTGAAGCCAAGTGATAGAGCTTTATTGTTTATGATAACAGTATTAGGTTGTAATTATAATTCATACATTGTTTTGTGAACTTAGTTTTTCACCAAATGCACATCAGATATTGATGCTCTTTTCATAAATTTTCAAGGGTGAGGCATAGACATATCCCAAGGATGTTTTTAAACATGTGAAACATTAAGGAAATGGTTCTTGTTAGTAATAGTAGCTATTACTAAGTGACGAATGTGGCAACAAATGCAAGAATCTCAACTAGATTAAGCTTTACATGTAGGTTATCACTTAAAATCATATTTGTTAGGGCTTCTTAATGGAAACTGATCTCTGTGTTTTCTACCTCCAGGTAACTTCTGTTCTGCTGGTTAGATGTCTTGCTTTGTGTGTGAAGCATGAGTGATTGCTACTAGGACAAGTAGAAATTCCCTTTGGTTGACTATGGCAATATTTGAACCTCAGAGTTTAGTGAAGGTTATCAGCTAATAGTAATGAGGCCATGTATTTTATATATAGTCACCCATGAGAGCCCACCTGTTGTACTAAAGGAGACTGATCTCTTTTTACAGATGGTCTTCAAATGCGGATTTCTGATAGCTTATAGTATAAAGATTTTTTTCCTGTGACAGCTCAACCTTTCCCCCTGGGGCCTGTCTTTCAGAGTTGGTGTCCTAGACAGATTTCGCTATACTGCCCTACTCTAAGCAGTTCAAAGCACAGAGGTGAGGGTAGGTAGGTGAACTGGGATGCTAAATAAACCCCTAGTTGTCTGTAGCTGCTTTTTAACAAGTCACCTGGGGCCCTCTAATAGCCCTGTGACTGGAATCTCTGTGATATGAACCTGGAGGCAGAACACTTTCATAGAACCTTTGACTTCCCCCGCTTGCATCACTTCCCCCAAAGGCCTAGGTTTCTGACTTGATGATGTTGGTGAAGGAGACACCTTTTACTCTTGTGGTGGCCTAGAGGGCCCCTGTAAGGATGGATTGACTTCAGGTTGGTTTAACTTTGACATATATTCTCTGTATTATATCAAGTATCAGTGGTTGCCCTGCCTAATCTTGCATGTTTCTTTTACTTATCTAAATAGAGACCTTATTATTTGCTTGTTGCTCCCCATATCTTACTTGTTAACTTTCTTTGTGGGTTTTAGTCTCTGTGTGAAATTTATGTATAGCTTTATGTAAAACAAGTTAAGCTATAGGACCACAGTTTCTAAGAATTGAACAAACACTGTATTAAGCTTATGTATTTAGGATATAAGGTGAATAAACTAGGTACTGAATATATATATGTGTATATTCATATATGTGTGTGTGTGTGTGTGTATATATATATACACACACACACACACACACACATATACATGACATAGCTATAAAAGCAAAGGGAGTTTTAAAATGTGTTTTAATAAACTTTTTATCAATATGACAAAATACCTAATGTAAACAATTTATTAGGAAGAAAGGTTTATTTTGGCTCATAGTTTCAGAGGCTTTCGTCAATGGTCAGTCAACTCTGTTGCTTTTGGGCCTGTGTCAAGGCAGTTTAACATGGTAAGAGCACATGGTGGAGGAAACTGTTTACCTCATAGAGGCCAGGAAGCAAAGAGATGGGAAGGGGCTAGGATCCCAGTATCCTTTCCAAAGATACACCCTCAGTGACCTAACTTCCTTAGTGGTAGAGTGTTTGCCTAGCATGTTTAAGGCCTTGTGTTTCATCCTCAGCACTGAAAACAAACAAACAAACAAACAAATCATCTCTGTGAGCAGGTTGGGGAATATTTCATTGGTAAGAATGGAATTTAGGAATTGCTCAAATATGGAAAAGAGAGATGTCCACAAGTAGTGCAAGATGAATAGTGGCAGTGAGTGATCAAGGAGATGTGGTAGGGTTATGCTTTTCAAACTTGGTCAGGTGCCGCTTAACAGGAGAAGTAAAGGAATAAGGTAGGCAAGGAGGAGCAATGTCAGGAGTAAACCCACCTGTCTTTGTAATCACATCTGCCTTCTTTTTAAAGTTTGGAATTCCTTACCACTGGTTGTTGGAGGACCCATATTTTATAAATAATGTTCATATAGCTTTATTACCAAATTCCCACTTTTTAACTCTTGCAGCATCTTTTTTTGATATTTTTCAGATACCAAGCTTAAGGACTTTGCACACAAAGAATTGTGTGAAATTCTGTATTATAGAATCCCTGTGATCTTATCATACAGAGAAAAATTACTATTAATACTTCGTGTATCTTCCTAGTCTGTTTTTTTAGTCTTTGTTTTCCAGTTAGAATTATAGTATCCATACTATTTTGCCATTTGTTTTTATATATCATGAAAACATTAACATTGAAAGTCTTCTACAACATTATTTTAAAGCTGTATAATAGTTAATCATAGGGAGGTATCATAATCTATTGTTAGGAATTTGTTATCTCCAATTTTTCACTACTTTTTATGAGGAACATTTTTATACATGGATCTTTTTGCATATCTCTGATTGATTTTGGCATAAATTGCCAAATTTCTTTCGTGAAAAATATAAGCAGTTCTTGTGTCTTTGATATGCTTTGTTAAATTGTCTCCCAGAAAGGTTAAACCAGAAATCAAAATTTTTGTTTCTCTTTGTTTTCCCCAATTTGGCTTAAAAAAAAAAAGAAAAGGAAAAGGAAAAACAAAACAAAACACCTTTTCATAACCTGTTAGTATTTTTGTTGATGTTTGCTTGCCTTTAAAGATTCTTCATTTAAAACTAGGAAGAATTTGAGAAGTAAACATTTTATGTATAATATTTATTTACTTAGTTTTGCTATCTGACTTTCTCCCTAAATGTTTTACTTTTCTGATCTAATTTCATTTAATTATGATTCCCTTTGCTAATAAAATAAGGTTGCAAGATAACAGGAAGTATTTCTATGTTCTTAGATTTTTGTGGTCAAAAGCTGAGAAACTGAGTACACATAACTTTACCCCCTTGCCCTTTGGTATTATTGTTCTTGTTAGAAAGGAAAATGCAGCAAAGCATGAAATAAAACAATGTGATAGATGGTATGAAGGTTACAGTGACAAGACACCAGAGAACAGACAAAAGATCTGTAACACAGCATTTCCTTCCTTTTGTGATTAGTTGTATAAACCAGAACATTTGTTTTCAACTAAATTGTGTATTAGTAGATTATCTAGTCCACTTGGTATCATTAAAGGAAATAAATTTGCATTGAAATACATAAAACATTAAAAAGCCTAGTAATATGAATAACTTTTAAGATTGCTATAAAAGATTTTGGTTATGGAGTATTGCCTGTATAACTGAAATGTCAGGGAACTGAAATGATCTTCACTAGGTCCAATGAATTCCAGTTGAGATTGTGGGCTTAATGGAATCTGTTGCTTTTGGGGAACAGAATTAATACTTAGTGCGGATTCTAAGGTTTTCTGGAAAAAAAAAAAAGAAAACAAGGATATATTGTCAGGGTGCCAAAGTAGTGTCTAAAACTGATTTGAAAATTTAGCTTAGCTGCCAGTTATATGTTTTTACTCTAACTTACTTTATTTGATGTTAAGTAAGCAATTTGAGTTTATAATAGAGGTTGGCAAACAATGGCCCATATTTTCCTATGGCCTATGAGCTATGAACGTTTTTTACATTTTTGGTTGAACATATTATTTTGTGATGTAAAATTATATGGAATTAAAATTTCAGTATCCATAAAGTTTTATTGGAATAAAGCCATGCTTATTCATTTATATGTAGATGATGGCTGCTTTTGTGCTTCAACAGCAAAGTTGAATAGCTACAACAGAGATCATACGGTTGGAAAAGCCTAAAATATTTTCTCTTAGACCCTTTATAGAAAAAAAGTTTACTGATCTCTGATCTTACATTTGTAAAGTCTAATCCACCTTCAGTTTTTTTTATGCATTCATATTTTTTTTTTTATGGAAGGTCCTTAATATATTGCTTACATGAGAATTCCTATCCTAGTCTCTGGATATAGAGAATTCCCAATTTACAGAGTGGTTTATTTGGAATATTAGGAGGAAAAGTGCAGAGACTTCAGTTTTGGATTTCCATCTTTAGTTTTGATTTAGCATTTAACCCTAAGGAAATAATTTTTTTAAATGTATTTTCTTTTCAGAGAAACTTAGCAGTTAATATTCAATTGTGATGCAGGTCTCATAGGCGTTCCTAAATTCTTTTTTTTTTTTTTTTTATAAAACACAATTTGTGACTCCTATATTATGCTGTAGATCTGAGGCTCTCAAAATGTGGTCTTCAGACCTCTGGGTATTCTTAAGGTCTTTTCAGGGGCTCCACAGGCAAAAATATAGAAGAGATAATAGTATTAGTACATTCTAATGCAAAAGCAGTGGGGGTGAAACTGCTATGTCTAGGCATGGATCAGGACAGTGATGCCTGACTAAGCAGTAAACATTGCATATACTTGTAGTAAAACCAATGCTGATTTTTCTTAAGAATGTTTTTGATAAAGCAGTGAAAACTGTTAATTTTATTAAATATCAGCCTTTGGGTACATGTCTTCTTGAATATTCTGCGTGACAAAAAAGATACATATAAAGCCCTTTGCATACTGAACTATCAGTATGTAGTGAGGAAAATCATTTGTGTAGTTTTTGAAGTTATGAGCCAAACCACTTGTTTATTTATTTTTTAATGGGACACCATTTTGCTTGAAACAACAATTGATAAACTATTGTTATTCAAACTTGTACACTTGGCAAAGTTTTTCTTGAAAGTGATTGAAGTAAGCTGACACTTCAAGGAAAACAACTGATAGTGTTTACTGCCAGTGATAAAATTAGAATTTTCAACCCCAGAGTAAGAGTTTTGGATCATTTCTGTTTGCTACTTTTGAGTTTGACAACTTCCATATACTTAAAGGATTTTCTGATGAGATTGGTGATGGTATTAACAATTATAATTATTTTGGATGTTGTAATAATGAAATGTGGGGAAAACATTTGGAAGATCTGTGTAACTCAGTAAACCAGTATTTTCAATTTGTTGTCACAAACTTAAGCATGGGTAAAAGATTCATTCAGTATACAAGATAGTCGAATGGATTTGAATGTAATAAAAATGGACATTTCATTGATAGAATCTTATGTTTCACAGTACAGCTAGATTTAAGAAACTATTGCTTGTGGAGTTTTGATGTCTTATTAAAGAACAATATACACAGTAATCTGAAAAGAGTACGAAAACACTTGTTTCTTTTTCAATGGTATATCTATGTGACATTTTCTTCATATCTTTTGACCAAAAAAAATATGACAATAGATGGTATGTAGAATCAGATATGAGAATCTATTCATCTTCTCTTAAGCTGGACATTAACAAGATTTTCCAAAATCTTCTCTCAATAGATATTTTTGTTTTGTCACATAGAAGTTATTTTTCATAGAATTTATCAGTGGTCTTTAATGTTTTATTTAAAAGTATTACTCAGTCTTTCTTAGTATCAATACAATGTTAGTAAGTATTTAGAGATACAATTCACATTACCCAAAAGCTTTTTGGAATCACCATTTTTAAGAATGTGAAAGGAAGTTCCAAGGCCAGAAAGTTTGCTGTCTGTTCTTGTAGAACATGCTTAATTTACTATGAAATTAATTAAATGGGAGAAGAAATTCTTGCTTTTAAATATTAAATAGTTCAGTAGAATTTATTATTCATTTTTTATTTTTTGGTCTGAAAACTAAGGTACAAATATAGTCCAGCTTTGTTTCTAAAACAGACCAAAACAAAATAGTCTAAAATTTTAATTCTTTTTTTTAAAATATTTATTTTTTAGGGGGCTGAGGCTATAGCTCAGTGGTAAAGTGCTTGCCTCGCATGTGTGAAGTACTGGGTTCAATCCTCAGCACCACATCAAAGTAAATAAAGATACTGTTAATTTACAATTAAATAAATATAAAAAATTATATTTTTTTAGTTGTAGTTGAACACAATACCTTTGTTTTATTTATTTATTTTTATGTGGTGCTGAGGATTGAACCCAGGGCCTCACACGTGCTAGGCAAGCGCTCTACTGCTAAGGTACAACCCCAGCCCAAATTTCAATTCTTTTAAAAATCTTAATAGCGTACATTTTCCAGATGTGCATGGGTACCTGAAGGCATACCTAAAGATGCATTATTTAATCATTATATAATTTTTATTTAATTGTCATGGTGGTTATAATTTCATGATAGTCTATTATGGCTCATATGCATTAACAGTTTCTCATTTAGAAATTTGCCCAATAAGTAAAATTTAAGGAACTTCCTCTTAGTCACATAGTATATTTTAAGAACTGGTATTGAAGTACTTTTGTGGTATGACTCCAAAACTCTTACCCTTTGTGCCTTATGATAATGCTGTTGTTTACAGCAGCTATGTGTGCAAGCAACAGTTTTCAAGATCTTGGTTTTGATAACAAGGCTAGATCAAGGCTTGTCTTCAATTTTAGTTTGGTGATTAAGGTAAGCAAATTGTTTTCCAGGGTTATAAAGAGATGGTATAAAAGTGAATGAACTACGCTCAAATAAATTGCTAGACACTGACTTCCATCAGTAAATTACAGCCTTCCTAATTGAATTGGATTGTATGAAAAAATGAACAGCTAGAGTGATTTGTATTCTTTTGGCTGATGCTCAATTTAATATGTTTACTATTGTGATCATATTTCTAGGCTTCTCCAGTGACAGTGATCTGATATCTCTTACTGTTGATGTGGATTCTCTTGCCGAGTTAGATGATGGAATGGCTTCCAATCAAAATTCTCCCAGTAGAACTTTTGGTCTCAATCTTTCTTCGGATTCTTCAGCATTAGGGGCTGTTGCTTCTGACAGTGAACAGAACAAAACAGAAGAAGAACGGGAAAGTCGTAGCCTCTTTCCTGGCAGTTTAAAATCTAAGCTTGGCAAGAGAGATTATTTGGAGAAAGCAGGAGAATTAATAAAGCTGGCTTTAAAAAAGGAAGAGGAAGACGACTATGAAGCTGCTTCTGATTTTTATAGGAAGGGAGTTGATTTACTCCTAGAAGGTGTTCAAGGTACAATTTTATCTACATTAATATGTTTTGGCATGTTCTTATGTTGGTATGTGGGGGAAAATGTACATATAACTATATATTCTGTATAATCTTATATAGGAACAAGAATGAAAATGAGAAATTACTGAACTTCAAGTGAGATTATCGGAGGTACTTAACTCTATACTTTGATCAGTTAATCTACAAAAATGAGTTTTTTTTTTTTTTTTTTTTTTTTTTTTTGTGGTGCTGGGGATTGAACCCAGGGCTTTGTGCATTTGAGGCAAGCACTCTACCAATTGAGCTATATCCCTAGCCCCCAAAATGGGATTTTTTTTTTTTTTTTTTTTATGAAGTCAACACATCTCCAAGTCTCTTGTACAAATAAGAGTTTTTTTTTTCTTACTTGACTGCATTGTTCCTCAGAAGTATTCACAGAGATTCTCTAGTGCTTTTACTCTCAATGAAAAGATAAAATAGGCTTTTAAACCAAGAGCGTAAAAGGTTCTTGGATTTGCCTACCATGCTGTTCTTTGGGAGTTTAAAGAGGGAATTAATTACAAAAAATCTGCTCTGATGTTCCGGTGCTATGTGCTAAAACATCCTTGGTATTTAATTGACATAGATAGAACACATCAGAGTGCCATCTTTTTGTCTAAAAGTTATCTGCATTTAATATTGAACACTTCATAATGTTACCACTTGATGGCACCAGAAAAATAAAAATCGTTGCTTCAAAATGAGAATTTCAAATACATATCAACCAATAACAAAAAATATTTCACTTAGTTACTTTGCTGGTTATGGTGGTTAATTATTTCTCCATTGGGACTTGACACTAATCCTACTAGACCTTTGTCTTAAGGAATTTTAACTATTTAAACGTATTTCTCCTGTTTAACATGTCTGTCTGAAACCATAGTATCCAGTCCTGTTCTGGATTGGGTTTTATTGTTAATGTGCTATTGAATCCCAAAAGTTTAAATAATTGACTAACTGCTTTTAGTCCTTTTTTTTGTTTATTTATAATATGATAGTATTATTCATTTCTTATTTACTTACTTTCTATGTTTTTACTAAGCTGCCATCTTAAGAATTCTAATATTTTAACCCATATATAAAAGAACCTCTGTTTCAATCCTGATAGCTGTACATTTAACTCTAGTCTGTGTATTCTGTTTAAAAGTCTACCACCTAATAGACATGGACATTATCCTTTAATTTGTGGGAAAATTGGGGGCTCTAGCTTGTGAACTTGATTTGACATTTATGCTCAGAAAAGATGTTTCCTCGGGGAAAGTTTGTTCCAGGGTTACTGAAACATCATTAGAATCAGTAAAAAACCAATAGATAATTTTAATTTAACTCTTTTTATAACAGTTATTCCTTTGACCTTGGTTTGGATTAGCATGTTTATAATAAAAGCAGATAGAACACAAAAGTTATCTGGATATCTGATAATCCAGAGAAAATAATCTTTCAGAGCTATTTAAAAACACTTTACACAGAGATTTTGGGAGCTGGAAAATTTTGTTACTTCACTACTAAACTATTCATCCTAAAGGAGTTTATCTGGATTGTTAGTAGATCTGATAAAGGTGGCTTGATGTTTTTCTTCTTTAATTGGAGTTTGTGCAGCTGAGACTAGATGCAAAGCACAATAGCAGTGGTTCTCTTTGCCAATCCAGCAAAGAAGCACGCCTGCATAGTGGTAACTTCAGATTCTCTTTTTGAACCTGACACTTCTCTTATTCCTTAATCTAGAAATGGCACCATGGACTCTCAGGTTTTTATGGACTTAAGAGAGAAAATCTAAAAGTCAAGGTAGAAGGAGTCAATTGAATCTTTGGAGAGAATACTAAAGTACATACCATCCTTTCATATCCATCTTGTTACACATTACTACAAGATGCTGATATGGTTAATCTGTATTCTCACGGTGGGCTTCCTGGAATAGTTGTGATAATGTATAGTGGCAAATGGACTGCATAAAGGTGTTAATGAATGTTTAAGTAACAACTCATCTATTACATGCCTGTCACAGTAAAAAGGTGTTTTTCTTATGTTATTTTTAATCTTCAGGTCAACTCCCTAAGCTGAACCATGTCTGGTCATACTTGTGCTTTGTCTAAAGGTACCAAAATTTAGAGGGTGCAGACATTTAATATAATGATTCTAAAAGTTTGGCACCTATTTAGCAAGAATAATTATTTAAAACAGGAAGCTACCAGATGGTGAGCATTGTTAGTAATACCCATCTGTGGGCTACATTATGAATTACAGAATTGATTTGAGAGCTGGTTTGGTGTAGTTTGTTCCAGATGCCAAAATTGCTTGTTTGTAAGGTAGTTATTGTAATCCCTATTTTACAGGTGAAGGAACTAAGACTTGTATAAATGAAGCAATTTGCTCAGGGACACAGCCAGTTAGAGTTGAGCCAGAGCTTTAATCTAGGTTTTCTAAATCTAAATGTCTTCTTTCCACTATATTGTGCTACTTCTCACACATTATCCCCTAATTAGATAAGTTTTTTCAAATGGAGAAGCAGCAATTCTCCAGTATCAAATATGCTCTGTTTTGAATATAGTTACGGTTTAGGTAGGAGGTGTCCCCCAAAACTTCCTGTGTTAATGCAGTCATATTTAGAGGAAAAACAATTAGAATATGAGAGCTATAACCTAATCAGTCCTTCCTAGTTTGAGTGGACTAAACTGGTGGTAACTGTAGGAAGGCTGGGCATGATGGAGGGAGTAGGTCACTGGAGGCATTCCTGGAAGGGCTCACCTTCCCTGCAGACCCTTCCCCTTTCCGTCTCTGCTTCCTGGTTGCCTTGAGTACTTCTCTGTCATGGTGTTATGTCTCACCTTGAGCCCAGGGTAGTGGAGTTATTTGACCTTAGGCTGAACCTCTGAAACTGTGGGCCTAAATAAACTTTTCCTCCTTTTAAGTTGTTCACGTTAGGTAATTTGTCATAGAAAATGAAAGCCTAATATTCATTCTTTCCCATCGTCCATTGTTTATTCACCCAGCTACCACCAGGTTGATCATTTAGTAAGCATTTATTACTCACATGTATCAGACTCTGTGATAGGGAATATAAAATGTTTTTTCTTGTGAAAATATAAAATATTACTGAGTGGTGAATCTTCAAAATGAGATTTTTTGTCAATTCAATAGTATGTTAATAAGATCCATGATTGTGTAGTATTTATCTCATTGAAAATATTTGATAGATGTGCTGCTTTAGCTATCCGTGTTACTTTTTTAAAATTTGGTAAAAATGCCAAGATCTTCTAATCCTTTTCTTCATCTTCATTGTCCTCCTTATTTGTTCTTTATCCTCCTGTCCTCTTCTCTTTGTTTACATTGAAATCTCTTACATATGTTGTGATGAAATTTATAATGAAAAGACCTCCTACATATCATTGATGCTTAATTTTTCTTTGAAAATTTTATTGATATTTTTGAATACTCAGCTTACAGGTGCAAACCATTTTTCTGCCATTCTTATTCTGTTAAATGGTTTAATAAGCAACACCAAGCCATTTTTCATAATTGCCCTATTCCTAGATAGATGTGTGCTAGGTTCTTAGGGCTATCCATACATTTTTCAAAAACTGACCTTGTGTGTTCAGGAACACTGTATCATTCTGTGTTTCTCATTGGGTCTTGATTAGTCTTCCTGGGTGAAACCACAAACTCATGTCTACTTCCATATTTCTTTTGAGTCACTTAAACTAGTTCCAAATTGAGCTATACTTTGCAGGGTTATTTCTAGAACATGTTTAGTCCCTTTAAATGTGGCTAGTCTCTGTGTACTCATAATAATATATAGTTAAGTGCTGTATAAAATAGCTGAGACCTTTGATTTATTCTTTTGAATAAGAATTACTCAAATATTTGGAAATGAACAGAATAGTCTTGTTTGCTTTAGAATGGATGGACCTGAGAAAGGTTATCAGTCTTGGTTTGATAAAGGGAAGAAAGTCATATGATATTGTATTGTTGAATTTCAGAAATGAAAAATCACAACTTTGAGGTTTATTTGAATTATTTACAGTGTTTGTTAACTCAGAAGGTATTGTGAAAGTATTTTCTAGTTGACTTTAAGTTATTGCCCAATTTGGCATAAGTCCAGCAAAAGTAAGAGCTACATTTTTAGTGGATGATCGTGGTGTGATCATCTTGCCTTCAAATGCATTGACTTCTAGCATTTTTAAATTTATGAACCCCTTTGAGTTTTTTTTTTCAGTATTATTCTAACTATTTAGGTCTCCTTGACAGTTCATATAAATTCGAGAATTACTTTTTCTGTTTGTATAAAAAAAGGCAGTTGGAATTTTCATAGAAATTATATTAAATCTATAAGTTTTGGGAGTATTGCTATCTCTCAACAATGTTAAATCTTATCTATGAACACAAGATGTCTTTTAACTTGTTTATATCTTCTTTAATTTTCTTCAGCAATTTTTGTGGTTTTCAGTGTATATAAGTTTTACCTCCTGGATTAAATTTATTCCTAGGCATTTTATTTTTTGAATGCTATTGCAAAAGGAATTTTAAAAATTCCATTTTTCTCTTCGGGGCTGGGGATATAATGGATATAGTGGTAGAGTGCTTGTCTAGCATGCATAAAACTCTGGGTTTGATCCCCAGGACACCACACACACACATACACACACACACACACACACACACACACATTCTCTCTCTCTCTCTCTCTCTCTCTTACTCTCTCATATGTGCGCACGTGCACATACACACACATACATAAAGTAATAAAATAAATAAAAATTTTGTTTGTTTCTAACGTGTATTAGTTTAGCTGGGGTTTGTATGTTGATCTACGCAGCAACTTGTGGAATTTGTTATTAGCCCTAGTTGTTTTTTATTGTGGATTTTTGGTTTCCTATATATAGGGTAAGGTATCTGTGAATATAGATAGTTTTGCTTCTTCCTTTTTAATTTGAATATTGTTTCTCTCTTTTTCTTGTCTAATGCTCTGGCTAGAACTTCCAGTACAGTGAAGAATATTCAAAAAGCAGGTATCCTTGTCTTGTTCCTGAACTTAGGGGTAAAACTTTTAATCTTTTACCATTGAGTATGAAGTTAGCTATTGGTCTTTCGTAGGTGTCCTTTATAATGTTAAGGAAATTCCATTTATTCTTAGGTTTTGAATATTCCATCATGAAAGGGTGTTGGATTCTGTTAGTCGATTTTTCTGCATCAATTGAAGTGATTATCTTTTCCCCCTTTTGCTTTATTAATATGTATATTTATATTGATTTTCTTATTAAACCACTCATACATTTCTAGGATAAATCACATTTGCCATAGAGATTTATATCCTAAATTTGAGTCCTATTGTATGTTTTGGTATCTCTTGGTATCTTTTATCATTGTCATATAGTTGGAAAAGAAGGACTGCTCTTGGAATCTGAATTTTTCTGTCCATCTTCATCTGGAGCTTGAGATTATTGAGATTTTGTCAAAGAAGCACTATAAGACAAATTCAGAATGTTTCTGTCTGAAAATTCCCACTGCCTTTTAAAAAACAAGTTATATTCTTCACTGTAATTCAGTTAATTGCCTTAGTTGGGAATTTTTCAGATCTTGACAGTTTTGAAATTGGCTAGAAAAAAGCATTTTAAAGAACTAAAATTGAGTTTAAAAAAATAGATTTGAAATAATTTAAGTTTGCCACTTACCCTTCTGTCTTTCCCTCCCATCAGCATTCTGATTTTTCCTTTCTTTAGTTGACCCAACAGAAGAAAGCAGTTACTAATGCAGTGAACTCAGAAGAAACTGTTTCATAGGTTCAGAGAGAACATTAGAGTCTCTATTCTTGATGTTCACGAATGAAAAGAGTCGCCTTTTAAATTACCCTGTACTCAGATCAGTCCTTCTTTTAGGTTTTATGTTAGGCTGGACTCTTTCAGTTATGCGTAACAAAAACCTAAGCAACTCAAAGAAGCTCAACATAGAAAAGAGTGTTTTAGCTCACAGAAATTAGTGTTTCAGTGGTTACATACAGCTTGATTCAGGTGTTCAAGAAATGTTACCTGGGCTCTGCCTTTCTGTTTGTTGTCTCTGTTCATACCATGTACTTGGTATTCCCTTTCTCTCATTTGCTTCTCAGGATCCTAGGAGAAAGGGAGCTTTCTGTAACAAAGGCCTCTGGGAGGATTGGCCAGGCATGAGTCTTGTGTTTCCACCTTTGCCTTTTTAACCTAGTTAGGCATAAGTTATGTGGTCATCTCTGAGAAGGTGGACAGAACTATCTGTGATGAACCACATGAACTGAACATAACATAGAATGTGGGAGGAATAGACCAGTACAAGAGACAAACAAATTAAAATGTCATCTTTTACTTATTGTTACTGACTCAACAATGCCATTTATTATTTTTCTCTCCTTGCCTTTAAAAAATATTGCTTTGTTATTTATGTGTTTTCTCTTATATGTTTCCTGAACTATAATTCTCTAGAGAACAGGCATCATAGCTTTTTCTTAAAACTTTTAAGTGAAATATAATTATATAAACAGAAAAGTACATATCATATGTGGTGTAATGTATTTTCCCACAAGGAAAGCTCCCATGCAACTGGCAACTGGATCAAGAAGCAGAACTTGATCAGTACTGTAGATGCGTCCTCATCTCCCCTTCCAGTTTCTCCTTCTCTGAAGGTAGTTGTTATCCTGATCTCTTAATAGCAGAGTGGATGAGATCTGATTTCTTCTCTTTGTTGTTCTTTGCATGGCTGGGTTCTCGTTTCCTTCTTTTTGCTTCAGTCTTTCACTGCCACATCTTCAGAGGTATGGCTCCTTTTCATGTGTCTGATTCTTTCCCAGGAAGAAAGCTTTACCAAGCCTCTTACTTGTAGTTCCACTCAAGTCCAGGCCCTTCTTTGTAAACTATGCTTCCGACTGATAAGTTGCAGCCCGTGTTGCAAAATACTAATATTTTGGCATTTAGTTGGACTGACTTTCTAGGGGTAGTTTTTTAAAAAATTTTTTTATTAGTTGCTCAAAACATTACAATGATCTTGACATATCATACATTTGATTCAAATGGGGTACGTAATCTTTTTTTTTATTGATTGTTTAAAACATTACAGAGTTCATGATATATCATCTTTCATACATTTGACTCAATTGGGTTTTGAACTCCCATTTTTACCCCAAATACAGATTGCAGAATCACAACTGTTACATACTCACATTATTACATAATGGCATATTAGTGACTGTTGTATTCTGCTACCTTTCCTATCCCCTACTATCCCCCCTCCCCTCCCCTCCCCTCCCCTCCCATCTTCCCTCTCTACCTCCTCTGCTGTTGTTCAATTCTCTCCCCTTTTCCCCCCCTCCCCCTTGCCCCTCATAACCTCTTATAATTTTGTGTATCATTGAAGGTCTCCTACCATTTCCATATGCTTTCCCTTCTCTCTCCCTTTCTCTCCCCCCATTCGTCTTTGTTTACTGTTAGTCTTTTCCTCATGCTCTTCCTTCCTGTTCTGTTCTTAGTTGCTCTCTTTATATCAAAGAAGACATTTGGCATTTGTTTTTTAGGGCTTGGCTAGCTTCACTTAGCATAATCTGCTCTAATGCCATCCATTTCCCTGCAAATTCTATGATTTTGTCATTTCTTAGTGCTGCATAATACTCCATTGTGTACAGATGCCACATTTTTTTTATCCATTCATCTATTGAAGGGCATCTAGGTTGGTTCCACAGTCTAGCTATTGTGAATTGTGCCGCTATAATCATTGATGTGGCCATATCCCTATAGTGCGCTCTTTTAAGGTCCTCAGGGAATAGTCCGAGAAGGACGATAGCTGGGTGGAATGGTGGATCCATTCCCAGCTTTCCCAGGAATCTCCATACTGCTTTCCAAATTGGCCTCACCATTTTGCAGCCCCACCAGCAGTGTACAAGTGTACCCTTTTCCCCACATCTCCGCCAACACTTATTGTTGTTTGACTTCATAATGGCTGCCAATCTTACTGGAGTGAGATGGTATCTTAGGGTGGTTTTGATTTGCATTTCTCTGATTGCTAGAGATGGTGAGCATTTTTTCATGTACTTGTTGATTGATTGTATGTCCTCCTCTGAGAAGTGTCTCTTCAGGTCCTTGGCCCATTTGTTGATTGGGTTGTTTGTTATCTTATTGTTTAATTTTTTGAGTTCTTTGTACATTCTGGATATTAGGGCTCTCTCTGAGGTGTGAGGGGTAAAAATTTGTTCCCATGATGTAGGCTCTCTATTTACCTCTTTTATTGTTTCTCTTGCTGAGAAAAAACTTTTTAGTTTAAGTAAGTCCCATTTGTTGATTCTTGTTATTAACTCTTGGGCTATGGGCGTCCTATTAAGGAATTTGGAGCCTGACCCCACTATATGTAGATCGGAGCCAACTTTTTCTTCTATCAGACGCACCGTCTCTGATTTGATATCTAGCTCCTTGATCCATTTTGAGTTAACTTTTGTGGATGGCGAGAGAAAGGGATTCAATTTCATTTTGTTGCATATGGATTTCCAATTTTCCCAGCACCATTTGTTGAAGATGCTATCCTTCCTCCATTGCATGTTTTTAGCTCCTTTATCAAATATAAGATAGTTGTAACTTTGTGGATTAGTCTCTGTGTCCTCTATTCTGGGGGTACGTAATCTTAATCTTATTTTTCCACATGTACAGATTGCAGGATCACATTGGTTATACAGCCACGTTTATACATAGGGCCATACTAGTGTCTATTGTATTGTGCTGCCCTTCCTATCCCCCCTTCCCTCCCCTCCCCTTTTTCTACCCAATCTACTGTGACATGTTTCTCTCTCTTTTTTCTTCCCCCTCACACCATCTTATATGTAATTTTGCATAACAATGAGGGTCTCCTACCATCTTCCGTGCAATTCTCTAGGGATAGTTTTTTCATGTGTTTTGGTTTAGGTCTTCTGTGTCCCTCTATGACCCCATCCCCACTTCAGGGAATCCCTTAAGCTTTTTCTTCCTGTTGTCCACATCACTGACCTGTGACAGTGGAGCCCTGGGAGCTCTGTTGTAATTTGGTTTATTTCTCTGTTTACAGGTAATCTTCACAGTCATGGTATTTTTTTGTTTTCTAATACTGCTAAGAATATGGGTCGAATGTGGGTTTATTTGCTCTCTTGATTTTTTTTTTGTTTGTTTTTTGAGATGTTATGTGGGAAAATTTGAATTGTGTAGTTGCCAATGTCCTCCAGACCTAAGAGTTGACATAGATGGGTTTCGGAGTGTTGAACAACTTTACTCAGTTGTGTATGTATTATACATTATATATTATCCTTTTAAAATACTATCTATTTGATTGCTGAGATTTATTCATGATTTATGCATATTTTTGTTTTTCATATATATGTACGATGAATTAAGAGATAGTTGTAGACATCATGGCTTTCACCCCATAGTTTGCATAACCAGAAAATAGGGTTGTTCTTCTACATATTTACAAGGCATTTAGTATACTTAACAAATGTGAGAACAGTTCAACAAGACCCTCATCTCAGAAAAAGTTTGAGACAGGGTTTTGCTAATTTGCCTAGGCTGGCCTCGAACTTGAGATCGTTCTGCCTCAGCTTCTAGGGTTGCTGGGATTATAGGTGTGTGCTACCACACCTGGCTATGAAAAGGATTTTAATAGTGGATTCATATCTTTAACTGTTGAAATAGGATATCCATAAAGGAAGATATCCTTTCTTTTCTTGTCAACTTCTGTGAATTGTATTTTTCAAGAAATTTGTCTATTTCACACAAATGGTCAGATTTATTAATTGTAGCAATTGTTTTAGTAGCCTCACATCTTTGATGTCTGTTGGATCTTTCTTGATATTGGTAATTTGTCATTTTTCTTTTGTTTTGAATCAGTTATATTGGGGATTTATCAGTTTAATTAATGTTAAAAAGAAACAACTCTCAACTTTTTTTTGAGATGAGGGTCTTGTTGAATTACCCAGGCTGGCTGGCCTCAAACTGGTGATTTTCCTATCTCAGCCTCCCTAGTTAAGCAGGGATTACAGGTGTGCACTTAACTTTTAACTTTTTTAAAAAAGATTATATGTTTGTCTTTAATTTAAGACTTTCTTTTCTTTATTTCCTTTCCCCCATTTATTTTGACCTGTTTATTTTTGAGTTAGAGGCTTAGATATTTGAGTTTTAACCTTTGTTTTTTTCAACACACATGTAGGATTATATACTTTCTACTAAATACTCCTTTAGCCACAATACTTACTATTTTCAGTTCAGATATTTTCTGCTTTTTGTTTTGACTTTTTTCTTTATCCCATATTATTCACTTCTGTTGCTACTTTAACAAATTTCTATAAACTTAATGATGTACAACACAAATTTTTATTTTATGGTTTGGGGGTTAGAAATCTGACGTGAGTCTCACTGGGCTAATGTCAAGGTACGAACAGGACTGCATCCTTTTCTGGAGACTCTTAGGGAGATCTGTTGCCTTGCTTTTTCTAGCTTCTAGACACTTGGTTTTTGGTCTTCCTCCTTCTTCAGAGTCAGCAGTCTTCCATCCCTCTGACGGTTATATCTTACTCTGACCCTTATCCGGGAAAGATTATCTGATTTTAGGGATTCATATGATTTTCTTGGGGCTACTCTGGTAATCCGGGATAATTGCCATATCTCATAGTGTTTAACCTTAATCACGTTTGAAAGGTTTCTTTAAGTATATTTATAAGCATATTTATAGATTATGCAATTAGGACATGGACATCTTTAGGGATCCTTCATTATTCTGCCTGTTGTACCCCTGAATTACTTAGAAGTATATCATAAGTGTATTATTTAATTTTCTGGGATTTGGAGTTTTTCTGATTATCTTTTTGTTACTGCTTAACTCCATGGTCTAAATTATTAATTAACTTAGTCTGAATTATTCCAGTTTTTTGAAATTTGTTGAGGCTTTCTTTTTGGTTAAACTACCCTACCTTTTTGATCATTTTATTTCAGTACTTTGAAATGGTGTGCATGATATTAAAAAAAAACCTGAAAGTTTTATGATATGGTGATCTATAACATCACTATTGTCTTGATTTTTATAGGAAATTTTCTTACTTTTTAGTAGTTTCTGCTTTATTCTTGATAGTTACTTTACCAGAAAGGTCTTGGTTACAGAATAGCCAGAGGTATACACAATTAAATCAATTTTGAATTGTACAGGGTGTGATTAAATCATTCTCTGATTAATTATAGCACACTTTTTTTTGTTTTGTTTTGGCTCGTGGGTGAAAAGCCCATAAATACAGTAAAATCTTGTTATGAAATAGTTATTTTGAATGAATTCAGACCAGTGATAGCCTCTTCTCATAAGAGAAATGGGCTTTGCAAGGCAATGAAGAACACAAACTGAGTACCCAGAAGGAATAGAAGCAGAGATTAGAGACAAAGAACTCTAAATTAGATTTTTATTGTAGTTTATTGGTTTGATAGTTGGAGGGAGAACAATACCTTGACCTACACTGTTGATAAAGGGCCTGCCTTTACCTAGGCTACAGAAAGTAAGATTAGAAGAAATAAATAATGAGAAGAGGCAAAGCTGTGACAGAACATTGTAATCGTCCTTTTAAATGAAATGATCTAGTGATATAGGAAATAGCATATAGAATTTGTGTAGTGTAATCTAGAAGCTAGGTCAGATTAGTTCCATGCCGTGGCAGATACCCAAGCAGATATGTGGGAAGAAATCATACTTTATATACAGATTGAATCATTAAGAATTTGTTGTTCCTGATCTTAAGTGGACCCTCAATACTTATTTTACATTCTTTCATTACTTATTCTTAGCATTCTTTTGCTAACTCACTTGTCCACATCTTTGCCTCTTCTCATTATTTATTCCTTCTAATCTTACTTTCTGAAGCCAAGAAAAATCTTTAATTTAGGGAAAGAAAAAAAAGCAACAATAAAACTTGTGTCTTTTGAGAATTCTGTATCCTGCTGAAATCACTTTCACAAGTGAAGATAAAATACTGGATGCAGTCACTTGCCTGTAATTCCAGCTAAACTGGAGGTGGAAGCAGGAGGCTCAGTGGAGCCCATGAGTTTAAGGTCAACCTGAGCAATATGGTAAAGCCTTGTCTCCAAATAAGCAAACAAACAACAACAGCAACAAAAAACCAACCAACCAAACAACAAAACGAAAAAGAAGGCAAATTGTTATTGAGAAGATGAACATATTTATTTATTATTGGGGTACCAGGAATGGAACCCTGGGGCATGCAACCCCTGAGCCCCAGCCCCAGCCATTTTTTGTATTTTATTTAGAGACAGGGTCTCATTGAGTTGCTTAGGACTTTAATAAATTACTGAGGCTGGCTTTGAATTTGAAATCCTCCTGTCTCTGACTCTCTAGCCGCTGGAATTATAGGTGTATGCCACTGCTCCTGGCTAATGAGCATATATATTTAAAAAAATTTTTTTTTAGTTGCAGATGATCACAATCCCTTTATTTTATTTATTTATTTTTATGTGGTGCTAAGGATCAAATCCAGTGCCTCACATGTGCTAGGCAAGTGCTCTACCACTAAGCCACAACCTCATCATGCAAGGCAAGCACTCTACCAACTGAGATATATCCCTAGCCATTTGTGGTTGGTTTAGCTAGAATTTTGTAGGTTTTGTTGATCTTTTCAAAGCACTGATTTTTAAAAATGTTTTTTTTTTGATGCATTATAATTATACATAATAGTGAGATTCATTGTGACATATGTTTGAGCATGCATATAATATAATTCTCTAGTGTCTCCCCTTTCCCTCTCCTTGTCCACCCTCTGATCCCCTTGCTTTATTCTCTTGGTCTTCCTTCTTTTATTTTTAATTAGTGCATCATAATTATATATTAAAAGGGGATTCACTATGTATATTCTTACATGGGTGTAACATAATTTAGTTGATTTTGAATTGATTTTTTATTTAATTTGTTTTCTCCATATTTTTTCCATTTTCTGTTCCATTGGTTTCATTTATTCCCCCATTTTCTTTTTGTGTAGTTTGCTCTTCATTTTTTAGATTGCATCTTAAGAGGTGGAAGCTTAGGTTATTTGAGATCTTCATTTCAATATAGATGCTTACAGCTATAAATTATTCCTCTAAACACTTCTTTGCATCCCCTAAATTTTGAGATGTTGTTTTCATTTTTATTAAGTTTAAAATAATTTCCATTTCTTTTGTAGTTTCTTGTTTGATCCATGTATTATTTGGAAATGTTCTTTAATTTTAAAATATTCATGTATTTTCCAAGTTTTTGTTTGTTGCTGAGTTTTAGTTTATTATGGTTAATGAACATACTTTGCATGCTTTTAATTCCTTTAAATTTATTGGGACTTGTTTAGTGGCTTAGTACATGGTCTGTCCTGGAGAATGTTCCATGGGGCTTATAAAGAATATATGCTGGGTGGGCGGGGCTGGGGTTGTGGCTCAGTGGTAAAGCACTTGCCTAGCATGTGCAAGGCCTTGGGTTTGGTCCTTAGCACCACAGAAAAATAAATAAATAAAATAAATGTATTGTGTTCAACTATAACTAAAAAATAAATATTAAAAAAAGGAATACATGTTTTTCTTTTGTTGGATAAAGAATTCTGTAGATGTTCATCAACTCAAGTTTGATTGATAATATTGCTTAATTCATTTACATCATTGCCAGTTTTCTGTCTCTCTTTTCTAGAAATTATTGAGACTTCCCTGACAAATATTATTGAATTTTCTATTTCTGTGATTTTTCTTTATCTATTCTGGGGCTCTGTTATTAGATTTTTGTTATGTTGATAATTGTTACATATTCCTGATTAATCTTTTCACACTGTAATGTATATTTTTGTCTCTAGTAAATTTTTTTTCTTAAATATATATATTTTGATTAGGGTTGGGGTTGTGGCTCACTGGTAGAGCACTCACCTTGCATGTGCGAGGCCCTGGGTTCGATCCTCAGCACCACATAAAAATAAACAAATAAAGACATTGTGTCCAACTACAACTAAAAAATAAATATTAAAAAGTATGTATTTTGATTATTATTTTTTACATAGTATGTCTATGTCTCTTTTTTGTTTTTTACTCCCATCTTTTGTGGTAAGTAGATATTTTCTTACATACCATTTACTTTCTTTGTGTTTTAAGAAAGAACTTTATCATTTTGAGTCTTCTCTTTCATAAGTTTCTCTACAGATTACAGCAATAAGCATTTTAATTTAACATTATATTTTAAAATATTTTAAAGTAAGATAGTTCTAATTCCATTAATATATGGAAACATTATTTCATGTAGCTTCCTTCCATACCCACTAGGTTTTGCTGTTACTTCCATGTAAATTATGTCTTTGTATAAGCCTTACAATGTACTTTTATAATGACTGTTCACATGCATTTGCCTTTTAAACCAGTTTGGATAAAATGAGGAAACTGATACTTTCATTTTTACCTAAGTAATTTCTTATTTCTTTCCTTGTATTGTTTTTGGTTTGGATTTGGGTTACTCTCTGAAATTTCTTTTTCTTTCTTAAATTATTTCTTGTATGGTGCTATGCTAGCAACAGATTCTCTCCATCTTTGTCTGGGAATTTTTTTTTTTTTTTTTTGCCTCCATTTTGAAAGATAGTTTTGCTGGATATCAGATTCTTTTTGGATAACTCCCTCCCCCATTTAGTATTTTACATATGCCATCCTACTGCTTTCTGGCTTCCATTTTCCTGATAAAGCCAGTCACTCTTGTAATGGTTCCTTAATATGTGACAAATGTTTTCCTTTGTTATTTATTTAAGATTTTCTTTCTTTTGGTTTTTGATAGGCTATATGTCTCGATGTGGATACTTTAGGGTTTATCCTTTTTTTCTGATGCTAGTGATTGAACTTGGGGGCACTACTTAACCACTGAGCCACATCCCTAGCCCCTTTTTATCTCTTATTTAGAGACAGGTTCTCGTTGAGTTGCTTAGGGCCTTGTTAAATTGCTGAGGCTGGCTTTGAACTCTCGATCCTCCTGCATTTTTGGGATTAGAGGTGTATGCCAACACACCCAGTGGGTTTATTGTTTTATCTTTTGTATTTGTTATATCTACATGTGTAGATCAATGTTTATCAGATCCGGGAAGTTTCACCCATTATTTCTTCAAATATATGTTTTTTCTGCCTATATTTTTCACTCTCAATTTCTTGAACTGTATTTTGTGTATTAGCATGTTTGATGATTTTCACAGGTGTTTTGGTCTTCATTGGTGTTTTATTTCCTGTTTTTTTTTTTTTTTAACTGTTAACTTTTATTTGGACTAGATAATGGCTACTCATCTAACATTAAGTTTGCTAATTCTTTTTTTCTGGCAGCTTAATCTGCTATGGTATAGTTTTTAACTCCAGAAGTTCTATTTGGTTCTTTTTTAAAAATATAAATTCTGTCTCTTTATTGTTAATCTGATTGGAAGACTCATTGTCTTTGTACTTTATTTAATTCCTTTAACGTGGTTTCTCTTAGTTCTTTAAGTATATTTGTAGTAGTTGTTTTAAGTCTTTGTCTACTAAGATTTACATCTGGGTCCACTCAAGAAGCAGTTTTATTGACTGTTTCCCCCCATCCCTTTGGATGGGCCACATTTTTCCTTTTTCTTTGCATGTTTCATACTTTTTTGTTCAAAACTTGACATTTTAGATAAAATATATTATAGTAACTGTAGATCTTGTTTCCTCCTCATTTCCCAGAGGTGGTTATTATTGTTGTTTTGTTTTGTTTTTTTTTGGTTAGCCCAGAATTGTTCAGAATCTGTGCATAAACAGTGTGAGCCCTTGAGATATCTGTGTGTTGGTTAGGGCCTATGTTCAAAGATCAGGCAGTTTACAAGTCTTCCCTGGTTTTTGCTTCTACTTGTGCAAGACCTCCCATTCACCAGGAAGGTGTAAATAGCTGGGGTTCTCTGTGGTCTCCTCTGTGCATGTGTGTAACTTTTAAGATCCCCAGGAATACCTGGGAGTGTATCAGAACATACCATAGCTGTCTTGTTTCCCAGATTTCGTTGTTAATGTCTCTTTGCCATTGATTGCTGTTGATTTCAATATCTTCTTCCCCTGTTTTAGTCTGATAATTTACCACTCCCCAAAAGACCAGACACAATTTTAGAGGAGGAAAGGTTTATTTGAGGTTCACAGTTTCAGAGGTCTCAATCCATTGCTCTGGGCTTAAGATGAGATGGAACATGGTGGAAAGTAGAAGTAGAGGAAAGCAATTCAGGACATGGCAACAAGGAAACAGAGAGAGCTATGCTTGCCAGGGACAAAATATATACCACATAGACATACCTCCAGTGGTGGCCTTCTCTACCCATACCCTACCCACTAGAGTTACCACAGAGTTAATCCATTCAAGTGGGTAAATGCACTGATTTGGTTAAGGCTCTTATGACCCATTCATTTCACCTCTAAACTTTCTTGCATTGTCTCACACATGAGCTTTTGGGGGGTACCTTACATCTAAGCCATAACATACACCCCCATGAAGCTTTTCAGTGGAGATCCAGATTGGATGTCCCCCTTCAAGCATCAGGAAGGCTGCTGATCCTCACTTACAACATCCCAGTGTATTATCGGGTTGAGAGCAGATATCAGTAGCCTTGTGTTGAAACACTAATACCTCTGTTTCTCTTATTACAGTTCAGCACATTTTCTTGTATAAATTTTTTCAATTTTTTGTTTGAATCATTGATTTGGAGAGTTGATATTTTTGATAATTTTGTTTGGATTTATCTAGGGAGAGGATTTACTGAACTCCTCAGTCTCACTCTCTGTCCATCTCTTTTTTTATAATGACTTTATGATTGTTTTACTATTTGTATTCGTACTTGATTTTGATCCATTCTCTCTCCTCCAGAAACCCGAGTGATGTTTTAAAAATGGAACCTAACATGTTCTTTCCTTGCATAAAAATACCCATTTCTTTTAGTATAAAATTCATAGTTTTTGTGGCCTGCAAGTTTTGCATATGATTTGGCTTCTGCCTCCCTCCCTAGGCTCATCCTGAATCACTTGTCTTCACTTACTCTTCTTAGATCACAGTGACCTTTTACCTCCTGGAAAGCACCATAGTTGTTTTTTTCCTTATTAGAAATTTCCTATGCACAGTGCTGTTTGGAGTGCTTTACCGTGCTTCTTCAGTGGATTAACTCCTTATTGCTCCTCACACCTCAATTCCAGTTTTCTCAGGGAAGCTTTCCCTTACTTCTGCTCAGACCAGAATAGGTTTCCTGACCTTTGTTGTCATTGCACACTGTTGTCTTCAAGTTCTTATCATATTTACAATGAAATGATTATTTATGCCATCATTTATTGAAGGAATATAATCTCACCTATAGTGTCCTTGAAGGCAAGGTTATTCATCACTGTGTCTTCTATCATAGTGCCTAGTACATAGGAAATACTCTATAAATATTTTTGAATAAATGTCTCTGGTCTGGTATATCAGTAATCTACACAGACATGAATATATCTCCAAGATTTGACAATGTGTAGAATTCAGCTATTTGGATTACCATTAATTATATGCATTATTGCATTTATATTTATAGCTGTAAAAGTAATGGAACTCAGTATTGAAGCATTTTGATAATCTGATGCTTAGTTTGATTTCTGTCTTTTATAATGAGCCCTTTCTAAGTATTTCTTCTGTTTATCTTGGTCATGTGTTTCCCATTCTAGTATCCTTGGAGTTAGAGCTCTGTTATATTTTGATCAGAGTTCATCATTACATTCTCCCTAAGTAAGAATCTGATCTAAAGCCCAGGCTTGGTAACTGGCAAACTGTCATTTGATTTGTTAAATACTTTTCTGATCTTTGTGGGAACAGGTTGGGGATAGATATCTGAAGCATATCACAGTAGCTAATACTTAGGGAAAGCAAGTTACATTAATTTTAATATATTCTAATTAAGGATGAAACAGCCCAATTTAGAAAAAATTTGTCTAAAAATAGTTGAATAAGCTTGGATTTGTAATATTTAATTCTCCACTATCTTTAAAAATTCCACTAGGAAAGCAAGCAAACAGAAAATAATGTTTATTGAGAGTCTTTTAATTGCCTGGGTATTTCTATACTATAATTAGTTACTGATATTTTAAAAAATAGCACCCCCTACCCCTTAAAAAAAAGAAAAGGAACTCTAGCAAAATAGTATAGCATTGTGCTTCTTCTTTAATCTTAGATTTTGTTAACTCTGGAAACAGAGAACTTTAGAGATCACATACTTTGGGCCATCAAGGGATGATTACTGGCACACAGTTAATGTGTAATAGTAGTAGTGGTAATGACAGTGATTTCTCATGTAGTTAGAACTCAGGCAGGATAAGCTGAATACATAACAGTATATTTTGGGAAAGATTTGGTTCTTCATTTGGATCTTTCCCGAATACATGTATTTGGGGAACCAGGTGCAGTGGATATAGTATGATTAAAACCACAATGAATGTTTAAACTTCTCTTTGTTCTTAGGGGGTTGAGGGTTCTACAGCCTATTTGGGTAAAGTGCTGTATTTCCTATAGTTACACATGAAGGAGTAAAGTCTGGATGAGTAGTTTGCTGGCATATGCTTCTTGAATTGTTGGTTATTTTGGTGTCAACTTTTACACTGAGAGTTGCATCTTTTAATGACAAAAATGTTTACTGGAAATTATAGCTTGGAAAAGAGAACCACTTTCCTGCTTCAGCAAAAAGCTAGGTAAAGCATTGATGTGGGGTAAAGTAGCTGTGGAGTTTTATATTCAGATTGTATGAACAGTAAACAGAGCATCTAAAATAACCACTTGCACATTGCAACAAACACATCATCATTTGCTTAAAAAAGAGTTATAATTACAGTTGACGAAGCCTGGACACCATAAAAAATGCATTAGTTTGGCTTGACACATTAATTACCTGTTTTTGCAGATGTTTTTATGTATTGTTGTGTGAACAGTTTACAAAATAATTACAGGAAAGTCATATGGAAAATAAACTAAGTGGGTGGTTTCTCATCTAAATATTTTCATTCATGTGAATCTGTGTGAGCCACAGCTGTTCTGCAGCAAAAGCGGAGAGATAGATGAGGATTCTCGAAGGGTTTTTATTAGACAATCTGTCATCAGTATCAGCACATTTTTATATCTTTAGCAACACAGTTTAAAAACATTAAATTGAGAGGGCTGGTTTGATCCCTGTGATTACTGAAAAATCTTTGTTTCTGATCAGGACAAATGTAGATATCTGTGAGTAAAGTAAACTAAATTGAAGAAAACAAAACAACAATAACAACAAAAACCTCCCAAACTCCCAAATGTAGAACTGCTTTTTTTTAATATTTATTTTTTTAGTTGTAGTTGGACACAATACCTTTATTCCATTCATTTATTTTTATGTGGTGCTGAGGATCGAACACAGGGCCCTGTGCATGCTAGGCGAGCACTCTGCCACTGAGCCACAATCCCAGCCCCTGCTCTTTTTTTTTTTTTTAATTACTAGGTGGTTATTAGGCAGTTTGAGAAAAAGTTAAATATTATTTTGTAATTTCTTGAGTTATACAATAATGTATAACCATAGCTTGTTGTATCTTTATAATAATTAAGGTTGCAGGTAGTTATATCTTTATAATTGAATTTGTTGTGTATAAATTGCACAGAAGTTTCAGCTTATCTGTTTTCTCTTTTGAAGTAGTGACAGTGTAAATCTGCTTTTTCTCAGTAGCTTACTGTGTTAAATTACTGGTCTCAAAAGTGGGTATCATACATATACTTAGTACATGTATCATACATGTACTTACCCTAAGGTAACAATGTCCGTCTCATTCCACCATCTTTGCTACTCCCATGCCCCATCTTCCCCTCCCACCACTCTGCCCTGTCTAGAGTTTGTCTAATCCTCCCATGCTCCCCCTCCTAATCTCTCTATGAATCAGCCTCTTTATATCAAACATTTGGTATTTGTTTTTTTGGGAACAAAGATGAAAAATTGTGCTCTTTATGTGTAATATTAATTGTAATGCATTGTGCTGTCATATATAACAAATTAGAATAAAAAATAAATTTGAAAAAATGTTAAAAAACAAAAGAGCTGCAACACAACACCCTCCAACTTTACACCTGTTACCCTCAGGGCTAAGGATGGCAGACATCCCCTGCCTTGGTTGGTTGCTAACACTATAACGGTGTTTGTCCACTACAGAGGCCTCAGGCTTACGCAGACCCCACCTACCAGCAGAAGTAGAGAAACTCAGGTTTCAGTAAGAACTAGAGAATACGGAAAACACAGTGAAAGGCCTAAGATAACCATTATAGTTAACATACAACTACTTATGCAGTTTGAACTACCTATAGCAAATGTAAAAGAATTTTAAAGTCCCAGAAGAATCTAAAATGCTTAAGACCTAAAGTGTTTTGAATTTTGGATTTTTCTAGATTTTGGAATGTTTGCATATACATAATGAAATATCTTTGGGATAGGACCCAAATCTAAGCACAAAATTGATTTGTTTTATACACACCCTATACACATAAACCAGAGGTAATTTATGTGTGTGTGTGTGTTAGTGCACCTTATTTTAACTATAACCTGTCACATGAGGCCAGATGTGGAACTGCCCGCTTTTGGTCCTGTGGCAGTGCTCAAAACATTACAGAGCATTTTAGATTCAGTTTTTGGATTAGTAAGGCTCAACCATGATGCATTATTGCAGGAAAACTGTCTGGAAAGTATAAAACATTTTCTTACACATTCTTATTACTAGCTCCTATGTCTACAGATGCCGTACACAAAGTTCTAGAGCTTAGGTAGTAATTGAAATGAGTTGATATTGCCCCTTTAAATTCACATAGTTGTTATAACCATATAAAAGAGGCTTGCAGGAGTATCACTGCTTTCCCTTTTCTTTCCCACAAAAATGCTTCAAAGGGCTGACTTGAAATCTAAACTTCTATATTTATAACTCTTTTTCATAGCATGTTTACTATTTTAAAACATTGATCTTGACACATGTGTGATATTGTCTCCACAAACTCACCAGAATTTGACTCACCCAATAACCTTTACTTAGCCAAAGAATAGTTATTATATTTATTAACAAAATTTGCATCAGCCTATTTTATTTCATGTTATTGTTAAATAAATAAACTTCCAAAAGACAACATTAAAAAAAAGTGGGTATCATTTGAAAACTGACCAGGTCTTTGTACTGGTCAGTTTTCAAATGATAAAAGAAATACTGTACTTCTTTATAAATTGTTAAGAAATATCTTTTAAAATTGTAACTGTCAAACAATAACGGCCTAACTTTGTTGGCTTTATTCTGTTTACATAGTGGCTTGTAATTACTTAGATATCTGTTTTATTTCCCTTTTTACTGTTACACAATTTTTCATAAATTTATGTTAAAATGTAATTTTATATACATTTCAGCAACATAGATGATGAAGACAGTAATTATACAGACCTTCCCTGATATGTATTTTGTGTAACTGTTGTTTGTTAGAGAAAGGCACTAGTTATAGAAAGCAGTAATGCATCTGTAGGTAGGAAGCTGGGTAATCCTCCTTTACCTTGGTTTCACTTTATGTGGTTCCAGGTTCCTGTGGTCAATTCTGGTTTGAAAATATTAAATGAAAAATTCTTGAAATTCATAATTCATAAGTTTTAAATTGCTCACCATTCTGAGTAGCATGATGATTTGTGGTGTCATCCTGGAACCTGTGAAACTTATAGGATTACAAATAATAAACTTGTAATCTGTTGATTAGTTTACATTATCTCAAAGAAAAAATATAAATCAATATCATGACATCCAGAAAACAGTTGTTGGACTCTGGGTTCTTTCATAGATTTGCCACTTATGTTAAGATGTCCTGTATGACCTGTGAAAGAGTGAACAAAGGCCTTTTGGGGATTGGGAAACATTCATATTTACTAATATGGCAAGTAAAAATTTTTTGATTTATGTAGAGTTTTACTTCTCTATATTTCTTTACCTTTTTTTAGGCCATTCTTCCTTAGTCTTGATTCTTTATTCCTTTTTCCTTCAGTTTCTTCCATTAGCTATTTTAAATCTTTTTATCTTTTAGATGCCATTTGGCTTTAAAACATAAGGGAAATGTGGGGGATTATTGTTATTCTTTGGACTAGATTTATTATCATGAGTAGACTGGCTTAGCATTATAATTTTGAAAGGCATCAGTCATAGTCTTTTGGGTACTCTTAAAATTGCAAAACAAAGAAAAGTTATGGAGTAGAAAGAAAATATTGAATCTAAAAGAAGGCTGTTTCTGTAGGCATTTAACACTGTGTATAATCTGATGCTAGTTTTCATTCAGTATTACTGATAATAGAAAAACCACTAAGTAACATCGAAAGCAATCAATTCAGGCAATGCTTGAGCATGAATATGATTGTGACTTTTGCTTTTACTCTATTCTGGTGACTTTTTGAACTTCTAGTGGTCACATAACAATTGGTTTTGTTAAAACATTAATAGGGGACTCACTAACTGCAGAAAGCAGATTCCCTAACTGACCGGTTCATGTCATACACGGAAAAGCTGATGGCTTCAGTGTTAGTGTAGACACGTAGAACCATAAATTATTGTTTTTCCCAAGGTTGCCTTTTGTAGTTAAAACACTTAGCATAAAGCAGAAATGGTAGGATATACCTGAAAAGAACAAAGCACCATTAAATATAATAAATCAGCACTTAAGGAAAAAAAAAAAACTGTAGTTATCCAAGGCCATCTGTAACAGAAGTATTCTTGTATATGACTAAAGTTGTTTAAAAAAAAAACACCCACAAACAAAAACTCATTCCAGCAAATCAGGTTGATTTGGATGTTCTTTCTAATGGGATAAATCTCAATGAAACCAGGCATGTTTTAACCAAGTCCAGCAGCATAAGGCCTATTGGAAAGTGCCGCAGTCTTGGCTGGGCACAGAATCACGAGCCAATCAAGCAGGAACAAAACTTTATTTTGAAAAAGCCGCTAACACTTTCAGCGCCAGCAAGTCAAAAACCGGTCCTCCCACGAGGGTGTCCGACCGGGCCCGCGCGCCGACCGGAACCCCCCCGTCTCCTCCCACCTCCTCCGGAATTCCCTCCTACTATCCTTCCCCAACCAATGGGAACTCTCCAGCAGTCCCGTAAAGTCCCGTAACTTGAGTCCGGTAGCAGGCCAAGGTGAACAGCGGGAGTCCAGTTTGCATATGAATGTAAATTTTAACATAATCATCTCAGTGGCTAGCTGGCGTCACTTTACAACCAAAGGTGCCATACATCGTATATATGCTTGTGGCTCCTAGCAGGAAAGTATCTGTGGAGTAGGAATAGAAATAAGAATATAAGATGTGATCAGCACAGTCTTATGTACAGATTAATTTCTGTGCATGTGGTAAAAATTCTAGTGAAAATACCCTTAAAATTCCCTTAAAATTTTCCATGAAATACAGATATAGACAACTGTCTTTCAAGAAGTCTAAATAAGCAAGTTCTTTCAGTATTCCTTTTCTTTTGTTGAATAAATAGTGAGATTGTTTGCTATATTTATAGCAAAATACATGTAGTAGTGACTAAGGGCAGAAGAGCAGAATTAAAACAATTTTTACTTTTGTAAAATCAGTTTTTATTAGTTTCATAATGAAAATGCCTCTTTTTTCTTTTGTGGGTAAACAAGAAAAGACCTTTGTTTTCCAGATATAATATTTGGGTAACAAAGGTATGTGAGAGGTCAGTCCCCCAAAAGACCTATCTTCACCTCACTTGACACTGCTATGATTATTTTTTGTAGAATTACATCAAAATGTATATTCTCTTTTTAGTCCAATCATGCCAGTTTTAGATTGTGTTTTTCCATATTCCTTTTACATAGAGTTATGTATATCTTTTATAGCTCTGATTTTCCTATGTCTATGTTTATCATCTTAGGTATCTCTCCTCTCTAATTCTACTCTGTGTATTGTTCGATGGGTACCTTTCTCAAATTCTTATATTTATTTTCTCTCCATCTTTGTTGCCATACTCACCTATACTTGGGCTTCGTAGTTTTCTTTTTCTACTCAAACAGTAGAATAATCACATTCAAATTCAGTTACTTTATTTATATTGAAAGGTAACTTGGTTTGATGGCAAGTACCCTGAAAGTACCCTAAAAGAGCTGATTTAGGTTCGGGCTCTTCTTACTTTAACTGTGTGATTGAGAAAGAAATTTCACATACTTGAGTTTAATCTTCTTAATTATAAAAGAGAAAATTTATTTCTTGTAAATAGGATATGATACCATGAAGGGGTACCAAATAGTGATGTGTTCTTGGAAAAATCAGAATTTCCATATCTATTATCTATAGACCATATCTTCTATAAAACAACTTTTAGTGAATGAAGTCAGAGTTGGTGTCCAGAGAAATGCAAAATAGGTTGTCCAGTGTTTCTAGATATTTTGGTAACAACTTTGGAATTTCTTCTCCTATTTACTCAGCTATACTCTTTTGTTTCACAGATCACATTCTGTAGTCATCCTATATTCATCTTCCCAGTAGGTTTATCACATAAGTGCACATAAGAAAACTTTTATGGTACACCAATTTTTTTTGACAAAGAGATTATTATTGAGTTAGCCAGGGTTCTCTAGAGGAACAGAACTTATACATAAGAGGCAGTTTAATTGTTGGCTTATACTGCCTTAGGCTAGATAATCCCATAATGGCTATCTGCAGACTGGAGAGCTGGGAAAACTGGTAGCTGCTCAGTTCAAGAAACTGGAAGTATCAGAATAAGGGGACCAATGATGCAGCTTCAGTGCAAGACTGAAGTCCTGGAAGCTCCCTGGAGAGTCACTGGATCTAGTATGTCTTAAAAGGCTGAACAATCTGCAGTCTGATGTCTGCAGATGATGGCAGAAGCAAAAATTACATATGTTTAAGAAGAATTGAGTTTGCATGCACCAGCAAATCCCATCACCACTTGTGCTCTTTGTTCCATCTGGGCCCCCAGCCTATTGGTAGTGCTACCCACATGTAGGGCAGGTCTACCCGCTAAACACAGCCCCAGTTTGCTGACCCATATGCTAATCATCTCTGGAAAACACTATTACAGATACACCCAGAAGATGCTTTGCCAATTTTCTAGGTGGTCTCTCAATTCAGCCAAGTTGACAACCAAGATTAACCACCACAGTTATTGAATAATGGAAGCAATTTTTTTTCTAATGCTAAAACCCAGTGGAAATTTGTGCTCTATGTGAATGATTAGCAGAAATGTAGAAAAACTCATCGAAGGTATTAATTTGTCTTTAGGTAGAAGATAAATCATGTATTCCCTTTGAAAAGTATTCTATGTGGCTATGTTATTGAAGAAATAATAGCTACATGACCTAATATGGGATTGAAGGTTGAATTTAGATACATTTTCCTTGAATAATAGTCATTAAGAACTGTTAATGTGCACACATGTAAGCCCATGTGTGTTTGAAAGGGAAGAGCAAACTACAGAAAACCAAGGAAGTTGGAGTGAATTAAACATTTTTAATCAATTAAAATCTGTTTAAAATCACATTTATCAATAATTTTATCAGTAAGAGTAATTCTGGAAATCTACTCAGAAAACCTCTTTGAGTCTTCATCAGCACATATCTGCAAGAGGTGATTTTCTTTCTTGGCTGCCACTATTTATCAGCAGTAGATGTGGCCTCTTTGTAAGGGCTGATAAGGAAGAAATCATAGTATCTATATAAAAGGCTGCATTGAAAAAACCTTCCAGTATTTCCATTACTTGGCCATAAGTTTCCATGGAAGTGGGCTCACCATCATCAGCAGGAGTCCATTTCAGCTGCTGGCTTCTGGTTCTTGTTTCTTTGTTACCATGGATATTATCTAGAAAGTGGCAGAAGAGTCAGAAGTTTAAAAAACAGCATTTGATTAGAAAATATGATTAAAACCATATTCTGTTTCTTGTCATTTTAAAATTTCAAGTTATTTTGTGAGATGAGTTTATTAATTTGAATAGAGCCAAATTTTGAGGCTGTGGACACACTGAATTAAAAAAAAACGAAAGTGTTACAGTTTCTATTGGAATTGAGCCTAAGGGGAACCCCAGATTTCAAATTAGGGTTTATTAGGGCTTAAAATGTGTAACCTGAAATGTGAAGAGCTAAGGATATTGGCAATAACAGAGTCCAAAACAATAAACCATAAAAAAGGACTAGCAGCATGTAGAAATAATGACTAGCTGTTATTTATGTGGGACGTTGTATCTTCAAAGTGTGTCACATTTATTTAGGTTGATGTCCATGGTTTGTACCCATGTTTTCAACTTGAGTGGGAAACCTTGGGTGTAGGAAGTAAGGACATTTTAAGGACAGAAGCATACTGACATTTTAATTGCTGTTTGAGGAGTTGGAAAGTTAACAAATATAGATTGTTCCACATTTAAAAAAGAAATAGAGATCCCTCTCTCTGGCAAGACCAGTTGTATTTATGAATTACTCATGAAGGAGAGAAGAGGTAGAATGATAATGTAAAAGATATAAAAGGAAAGTTATTTAGCAAAATTGCAATCTCAACTTCATTACAGTTTTTCTTTGAGGTCTGTATTCCATGAGAATTCTTTGGTTAGCATGTGCCAGCACCCCCATTTGGACTACTTTATGCAAAGAAAGACAGGAATATAGATTCACCTGGAATCAGGGACCCTGGTCACACTAGGGTTTCTTTTTGATTTTTGGTTTTCCATATCCTCTGTATCAAGTTCTTCCTTTCAGATCTTTTGCTTTGGCAGGAATTGTGGCTGCTGGTACTTCCCAGTCCTCTTACCTATAGCTTCAAAAACAGAGAAGGTCCAGTTTGTATTGGGCCATTCTTTTCTTCCCCAGCTGTGGCCAGTTGAGTAAGGCTCTATGCAGCTTGGCACAGGGAAGCCCACCCCGATCTAAGTAGACAGAGCTTTGTAGCTAGAGGAACTGAGATCTGACATAGAACAGTTTTCCTTCAAACCACTTGGAGATAGGGAAAGACTGGGAAAGTCTGAAGAGAGAAAGGGGCATTTTCTAGAAAAGCAGAAGATACCGTTCCAGGCAGAAATAAATAGAGGTTTTCCACTGGTGGTCTTCTAAGGAAAAAATATTTGCTTTACTATAATCCATTTATCTTCAATTTAGTAATTCAGAAAATACCATTTTGTAGGATTTAGTTTTGAGGAAAAAACCAGCATTTAAAAACTTTACAATTAGTGCTTCCTATATGACTGGCTCGGTTGTAATTCCATGTATATATGTTTTCTCTTTCACTTTCCATGATCATTAGAAGTATATACTTCCATTTTAGGGCATGAGGAAGGGGATCAGAGAGTTGAGATGACTTGCCATATGACCCATGAGAGGCAGAACCAGAATTTAGATAACTCATCAGAGTTTCTAGAATGTAATGTAAGGCATTTTCCTCTACAGGGTACTTTCTTTTTGGTTAACTTCATTAAGAAGATGCATAGGATGAATTATGGTAATAGTACCATCTGTTAAGTGCTTTGATGAAAATGAGTCATGAATCACTTAGAATACTACAGAATAATATTTATGAAAGGAACCCTTAAAGATCATATGATACACTGGTTTTCAAACTTTTTGACTTTCAGCCATGGGATCCATGTTAGTAAATTTTATATCATCATAACAATCAACTTGTAAAGAGAAAATATTTGTCTCAGTTTTGAAGGTTTTAGCTTTGATTGAATGGCCTCATTATTTTGGGCCTGTGGTGAGGCAACTTATCGAGGTGGGAGAATGTGGCAGTGCAGAACTGCTCATCTCATGGCCAGGAAGCAAAAAAGAGATGAAAGAGCAACAGATCAAGGGTCCCGCACTCACCGTGGGAGCACACCTTCAATGAGTTGTAGACCCCTGACTAAACTCTACCTCTTATAGATCCCACCACTTCTTCCTAGTAGCACTATGCTAGTGACCATGTTTAACAAAACAGGACCTTTGCGGGGAGAGTTAAGGTCCAAACTACAGCAGAATCCCTTCTTCAAATGAAATGCTATATCTTAGTCAATCATATGAAATGGGTAAAATCATCCCATTCTGGAGAGAGCCCAGCACTTCAAAGTTTTAACCACTTCTTTTGAAGTCTTGAGAGTTCTTTGGAGGTTATTTTGAATACCCTTTATTTAGGGAAGCTGAGACCCAAATAGGGTCAATGATGTACTCAGTTTCACATAATTTTATATTATAGGAATTTCAATCACATTCCTGTTTTCAGTTATAAAGATGCACGAAAATTTTTTACTGGTTGAAAAAACCATGAAGCTTACAAATTGATTAGTTAGAATTTAGAAATGCTCTCAGTGATTTTATTTTCCAGTTTTGTGGTACTTTTATGTAGCTCATGGCATAGCAATTCTATGTCACACTCTTATTAAATATCCATTTCTTTTGGTCTTATTTTTGAGTTGAGCTATGTATTGTCTGGATTTGGATTAGGGCTAGTCTTGACTACATTTTTTTTTATATGTTTGACTTCTAAAATACATTAAGTTCTCAATTCATACTTAAATAGGAGGGTGTCAAATTTTGCATACATGAAACTCATGGGGGTAATACTTAGATCTTATTGAAATGAATGACTTTCATGTGTTTTTGAATTTTGAGTATCTCTTCTTCACAGTTAGAAATGTAAACAGGCTTGGATGAAATGTAAAATGAATTGGGTGGAAAGAAGTTAATTTTCACATTGGGATCAAAAAAGTTTATTTTTCACAAGACCAGACTTTTGTTGTCTCCCTTAGGAGAGTCAAGCCCTACTCGCCGAGAAGCTGTGAAGAGAAGAACAGCGGAGTATCTCATGAGGGCAGAAAGTATCTCCAGCCTTTATGGAAAGCCGCAGCTGGATGATGCATCTCAGGTATATCTCATGTTTTATTTTGCATTTTCTTTAACTATTATTTTTTGATGTCTTTTCTTTCAGCTTCATTTTTTAAATAATATTTTTTAGTTGTCAATCTTATTTATTTATTTGTGGTGCTGAGGATTGAACCCAATGTCTCATATATGCTAGTAAGTGCTCTACCATTGAACCACAACCCTAGCCCCTCAGCTTTATTTTTAATTAGAATATTTGAGAACTTTGGTTTCTGGAATTTTATTAATAATTTTCTTAAGTTAATGTTGAAAGGAAAAGCATTATAGCAAATCACCAAAAGTAGAACCAAACAGGACTTGTTTTCTCCTTTTCTCAGTCCTTCATTAGTCCTTAATGGTACCCTAAATCTCCCCAGCTGTAAAATGACAGCAATTCATACTATACTTAAACTTCTTAAAGTTAAATTATGATTTTTGTACAGTTCCTGTACAGTTTTATTGATTCATGGTAAAACTGTTACTTTATTCACAAGTCCTATGAGAATCTGCTATAGTTCACAGATGTAAAATAATCATTCTAGAAGCAATATTTAGATTATTTGGGACTACTAGTAGTCTTGTCTGTAAGGCAGATAAATGCTTAAAACATTAGAAATGTGGTTTATTATTGATTTTTATCTCTTATCTACCTGGACTTGAAAAATTTCTGGAAGAAACTTTTCTGTATGCTTTTTCTTTATATCAAACTAAAATTTTCTAATGCAAATTAAGGATTATATTTTCTGGTGGGATGCTGTAGTGAACATCTATAATCGTAGCAGCTAGGGAGACTGAGACAGAAGCATCATAAATTTGATTCAGCCTGTGTAACTTCGTGACAGCCTGTCTCAAAAAAAGTAAGAAAGGGCTGGGAATATTGTTCAGTGGTAGAGCACCTCTGGGTTCAATTCCTAATATCATCTAAAAAAAAAAAAAGAAAGAAAATTCTGGAGAAGAGAAAAGTGTTTAGTTTATTATAATATTTTAATCGATCCAAGGGGCAGGTAACCTTGTTCATATACAGTTCTACCACTTGAGTCAGTGCAAGATGGCATCAGTTTCTGTATCTGAATAATGAGGGTAGTAATTATTCCTTGCTGGGTTGTTATTAGGATTAAATGAAGTTTAAAAAAAATACTTCTGTACATGGATGTACCTCCCCAACCCACCCACCTACAACTTAGATAAAAGCTTTGTGCCTACCTAGCATAAAGACCAGATATAATCCAGATTAGCTTAATAAATTTTAGCCCCATTCTTAATATCTGCTTCATACACTACTTTTGTATACTGTTTTCCACACACTTTAGCTTTATATAGTTTTTAAAAATTATGAAATGTCTCAAAAACATTTTTCTTTGGTGGTGCTGGGGATAGAAAAATGTCAATTTTTGTAGTTTAAGAATAGCCCAATATTTAACCTCGATTCATTGGACCATTGTTGTTTTTTGTTGCTGATTTTTTGAGCCATTTTTATTTCCTGTATGATTTTTTTTTAAAGTGCCATTATCACTATAGATGGAAAAAGTACAGTTTCTAAAATTGTACTTATTAGTGTAAGATATTATATTGAGAATTTTTTATGGTGTTTGACTATTCATTATAAAACAAAAAGATTACATCTAAGCTAAAGTAATATATTTGTTACCCTAACATAATAATTGCATATTAAATATTGTTATCTATTTTGCTGATTCCTTTTCAGCTTTTGAACTATTGTGACTCTTCTATGTTCTACTTGTTAATTTTTTCCTGTTCTCTATTATTGTAGTCTTAATGATATTATTAATTTAATATCCTTTAACTTTTCACTATTGAATTTTATTTTTTAAATTAAATATTCATTGAAACATTAATTGAATTTAATTCCCTTTTTCCCATGGGGTTAGTGGCCCTCCTTGTTTGCAGTCCTGCTATATACATTCTTGAATTTATTTTGTAGGGCATTGATAAAAACATTAAATAACACAAGTCTATAAACTTATTTGTTATACTAACCCCATCTTGTATATAAATATTCTTAAACATTGTACAAACTCCCTTAACATTAACTGTGAATTTTCTATGTATATTTATTCATTCAATATCTTTGCCTATGCATCCTTGTTAGAGTTTCCCATTGTCACTTCTATGGAGCCATAATTTTCTGGGCAAATAAATATATAAAGTCTTCTTACAGTTTTGACTTAGAGAACAGGACCATCAAGTATATTAGTCAGAATTTCCCATAAGGGGGCAGGCATTGTGGCTTAGTTGTAGAATGCATGTGTGAGGCCCTGAGTTCAATTTTCAGCACTACATATAAATAAATAAAATAAAGGTCCATTGACAACTAAAAAAAAATAATAAAATAAAAAAGAGTTTTTCTGTAAGCATAATAACTTCTAAGGAAATAAAGTTAAGGAGATCTAATATAGGATAGCTGATTATATGAGGTTGTATATTAATTCATTAAGCATCTGTTAGACTTTCTGTGCACATCAATCTAGATATACTTTGGAACTATACATAGTGTTTGCTCTTGCAAACCTTATAGCATAATTGAAGGCATAAATATGTCTAGTTGAAACAAAAGTTAGAGAGATGGCAAGAGCCATGTAGAATCATGGGAAATTGTTTCAGAAAAGATAAAAGGGGGCACCTACTCAATGTGATCTGGTGTGTAGGATTTTTTTTTTAATTTCTTAGGCAAAGATGCTACTGGAGAGTAAGTGTGGTATTTTTTCTTTTATGGTAAGCTTTTGCTTTTATTCTCCCTTTTATATATTATTCTGTTAAGCCTGGCTCTATTGGTCAGAAACATGCTTGATTATTTTCTTATGTGTGATTTAAGTTATGTGAATTCCAGAGGTTCATGATTAGCTTGGTGAATTCATGATTTCTTCTTCTTTTACTTTTCTTTTTTAGTTGTAGATGGACACAATACCTTTATTTTGTTTTTTATGTGGTGCTGAGGATCTAACCCAGGGCCTCACACATGCAAGGCAAGCGCTCTACCACTGAGCCACAACCCTGGTTCCTGATTTCTTCTTCATTAACCATCTTTGGATCTGAATTTCAGCCAATACAATGAGAGGATTGATGTAAATGATTTAACCTGCTCATAATTTATCTGTTGATATAATTTCTCTGTTGAATCAATAGGCAAACATTTCTTTCTAGCCTGGTGGATTAGGAAAATAAAAGAATCCTTTTTGGCATTTATAATTTTTGTTATTTACCATTGTCCCCTTTGGTGTAGACTAAATAATGACCCCCCTCTGCCCAAGTTTTCTGTGATGGCTGAAGCTTTTGCTTTTTTGAACTTCAGAGACACTTGTGTGGTAAATACTAAAGTTCTAAAATTCTGTGCTAATATCCTTCTCAAAGGACAGAAAGGAAATAGAAGCACTGTTTTACCTTTTTCTTTGCATCATTACTTTGTTACTGATAGACTTAAAGAAAATTTAAGGAGTAGGTTTCAGATAAAAAGGAAATGAGCTTTGTTTGAAGTTAAGGTGAAATCCTAACTGAAAGAGACAGATTTTTTTCCCTTTCTTTTTTAAAAATTGTAAATGACTTTGAATGAGTTAAGAATTAATATTGAAAGGGGATTTCCTTTGAAAAGGTTCAAAATAGAATTTTTGCTATTTTTAGTTGTAGGAATTCTACACTCAAGATCAATGAAGTTTAGAAAAAGACAGTAAATGATCTAAATTTAGGACATAAAGATTGTATAGCTTCTAAAGTGCACATACATTTTTATCATGTAGTTACAAAATGTGAATGAACCTTAATACATAGGATATATGACTTTCCTTTTTTATATTTATTTATTTATTTTTAGTTATAGCTGGACACAATACCTTTATTCATTCGTTTGTTTGTTTGTTTATTTATTTATTTATTTATTTACTTATTTAATGTGGTTCTAAGGATGGAACTCAGGGCCTTGTTTGTGCTAGGCCAGTGTTCTACTGCTGAGCCACAACCTCAGCCACATGACTTTCTTAATATTTTGTAGATTTTGAGCACAGCTGCTATCATAATGTCTCAAAGGTATTTTTCCATTTCAGTTATTGTTTCATCCTCAGTGAGACACTGGCTAAGCAGAATGGCAGTTGGGATGTAAATCAGTAATAGAGCTGCAGTTAAGGGTCAGGCGTGGAATGTGGTCCAAGTCAGGCTTGGGAGGTTGGATATTAGGTTTAGTAGGCTGCCCAAGAAAGTCTTTGCAAAGCCCAAAATCTATGGAAGAAGCCAAGTTCAGGAATTCTGGTGTATTTAGTCCCCAGGGCTTAGAATTTGGTTCCTCAGCTTTTTTTTTTTGATAGTGCTTTCCTTTTGCTCTTATTTTTGTACTCCTCTCCCACAATAATGGCTATTCCCTCTGATTATTTGAGGAGGAGTACTTAGCCCTATTTCAAATGGGGTTGGTGAACCAGAAGCATCAACATCACTGGGAAACTTCTGGGAAATGCAGAATCTCAATTTCCCACCCCAGACCTACTGAATCAGAATCTTCATTTGAATTCAGTCCTTTACATGTTAAAGTTTGGGAAGGTATTGCACCAAGGAAGAGGTAGGAGTAGAGCAGTGCTTACTGACAATAAGGAATGACAAGTGAAAAAGTTTAGAGAATGTACAACTGGAATACTAAGTAGGTTTAATTAGTGTGGGGACTGCAGTCCACAGGTAGTGGCTGTAAAGAGCACTGTAGTGAGAAGAGTTGTGAGACAGAGCCTGGATTGACTGGGTCCTGGCCCCGGGCTTGGCCAGTTGAGTGGTGTATCTTAGCATCTCTGGTTTTGAAGGTTGTTGGATCATTGTCCCTTCTTGTCTCTCTCCTTTTTGTGCCCATCTTTCGTCCTGGTGTAGATGGATGCAGCCAAGCTTTCTTCTCTGGATATCATCTGCTATAGTGGCTAGTAAATATAAATGAAAAATTTTACCTTTGTCATCAAGGAAATCAGCCACGTTGCCTAGAATTTCACTATCTCCTTTTTAAAAAAGGAGCTGAAGTTACCCCTAATGAGGATCTTTTAATCCCCTCTTATCTATTGCCTAGTTTTATCATTTTAGATGGTTTTACTTTGCTACTTCTCAGTTTTCTCATCTGGGGGGAAAAAAAAGAAACTGAGAATGTTTAACTTGATCTCTAAAGTCTCTTTCTGTTCTTAAAATTCTGTGGATTTGTTTCCTTTTGCCATCTGAAGAAAGGCATAGATCTGTGGGATTTTACCCAATTTAAATGTTATATATAAGAAATATGAGATTTTTTATTGATGATTTTATTTCATGGTGTTCTCTGTTCATTTCTCTGATGTAACTTTTATAGAGGTTTAAAGTAGAAAGAGAGATTTAATGATCACTTCTTTGCCTTTGGTCTTTTTCTGTAATATTCTCATCTTTGCAAAAGTAACCTCCTAAATCACTGTTTTCATTGGGTTGTTTCTCATACAAAGACTTATCTAGACTCTGGAGAATATGGTCTAGACTCTTCTTGGCATTCAAGACTTGTAAAAACTGACCCTAAGTATGGAATTTGATTTTTTTCTGTTCTCTAGTTTGAGCAAATTTTTCCCCCCCTAACAGGCCAGTGGCCTTTCAATTTTATATATGCTGTTCGTTTCCTAACTTAATTTCCACACGCACTTAAAAATATCTTTAGTCTGACTTCTTTCTGAGAACACAGGTTATTATCTACTAACTAATGATTTATCTTTGTGGACCTGTGTTTTAGGAGAATGTTTTATTTACTTTTAATGTTTTTGTCTTATCTTGTTAAATAAATTATTTACTTTTTGAGTTAGGGGCCATTCTTGTTTTTTGGTGATTTATATTCTTTGTAGTTCTGTTGCACATAGTGGGTGTAGAGTAATTATTTGTTGAAAGATGTAGTTGAGATTTTTGTAGTCTGCTTTCTTTGCTATTGATATTGCTGAAAGTAAACCAAGTACTTCTATGGAAACTGGAAAATCCAATAATATCAGTGAATAAGAAAGTATACATAGAAGATAGTTTTTTTTTTTTTTTTTTTGGGTACTGGGGATTGAACTCAGGGTATTTTATCACTCAGTTACATCCCCAGTTCTTTTATTTTTTATTTGCAGACAGGGTCTCTTGCTAACTTACTGAGGGTCTTGCTAATTGCCGAGTCTGGCCATGAAGGCATTTGGCTATATTTTCAGACAATAAATGGATGGACTATCTTTTAAAGAATTCTTTTTTCCCCATAACTTTTCCCTTTTATTCATTTTGCCAGAATTATAAGCAGTACTTACTCTTTCTTGTTAATGTAGCAGAGGAAGTTGTATTTTTGTGTAGTAGAAAGACTGTAAGCAATAGAGTAAGGGTTTGAGTTTCTAGGATCTTCCACTATTTCTTTCTGACCATGAACAAACATTATACCATTCCCTTTTTTTAATCTATAAAGTGGGGATTATGATACTAACTTCCGGAAAGTACCATATTCAGGGTGGGAGGAGGGATAAAGATGAAATAATAGAATATAAGTTAAATTAGAAGAGACAATTTCTGCTATATGTCTGTATACATATACAACATTAAAATATCTTGATCAACATTTTTATGTTCTTAAAAAATTCCCCGTAGATTTTTAGCTTTTAGAGAGAGTTTTGTTTTTAAATGACATTTAGCTCAATACCTTATCAAATAAATATTTTTGAAACT